>NC_045604.1:54205215-54508246 GCF_009762305.2 Zalophus californianus | reverse complement strand
AGTTAGCACCTTCATGTGTCTGGTGCTTGTGCTTACTGCTGGGTATACATGAAGGAATCCTTGCTCTCAAAGAGCTCCCAGTCTAGTAGGGAAGACTGATAAGATAATCATTTATCTCACCGTGTATGATAATTGCTGTGATAGTTACGTTAGGAAGTAAAGATGAGAGGTGCCTAATTATTTTTCCTGACAAGCAGGAACGCAGATCAGAAAATGCTTTGAAAAGGAAGTGACTTTTGAGGTGAATTTTGAAGGCTATAAGTAAGAATCTGGGAGAAGGCTGGAGAAACGGGAGTGGATCCCAGGCAGAGGAACAGTATATGTAAAAATTAGAGAAGTGAGAGCGTATTGAAGTAACTGAAGGTGGATGACTATGACTACATAAAGTTTGTTTGAAGATGTGCAGGGGAGGCTGAGGGAAAGTGGGTGTACATGGATGACAAATCTTGCTGAGCTCTGTATGCCATGGAAAATTAACTAATTAGCAATATAAGTGAAAAGGATTGTCTATAGTATATTCTTTTTATGAAATTAAAAATAACTGATAAAAACAACTCTTTAAAACTACACACAGATGCAACAAAATAATAATAGAAGGAAAGTAAGGTAATGATGATTGTTCTTATGCTTGTTTTGTCCACCCACATTACCTTGGGTGGCAAAGGCAGGGAGGTGATGATTTGGTTGGTGGAAGGTACCATATGAGTAGTTACAGATGGGACTTATTTAAAAAGTCTCAGCTTTTGATTTTGGTAATGAATTCACTGGTGCTTATTACATTATAAAAATAACTAATTAAAAATCTAAATAAATAAGGAAATTAAATTGGTCTGCCCATTGACCAATGATGAAAGTGTGCCATGAACCAAAGATTATGGTTACACTGAGGAGAGACAGGGCAGCCTGAGAATTTTCTAAAATTGTTGAAGTCTACCAGTTCTTAGATTCAGGAAACGTAACAAGTCCTAAATAGGATTAAACAATAAATAAATACATACCAAGGCCCATCATAGTAAAACCATGGGACACTGAGGAGAAAGAGATCTTAAAAGAAACCAGGATAGATCACCTACAAAGGAAGTGGAGTTATCCTGACTATTGATCAGTTAACCTGTAAGCATCATTGCATGAATAAATGGTTGAGCCAGGACTCAGGTTCCTATCTTCTGATTTCTATTCCCATGTTTTTTCTAATATTCTATCAAAATTTATCACATATCCTTGTATGGAATATTTTGTTCATAGTCTTTAATGCAAATCAGAAAAATAACAGAATCAAGGAACTCAAAAATTTGAAAAGCTGGAAAAAACTTAGTTATAATCTGTTTAACATAGGAAAATTTCAGTAGGACTTATTTAGGTTCAGAAGATAAGGGGGAAATATTATTTGTTTAATGCTTAAGTATGTGCCAAGCATTGTGCTAGTGTTTTTAAAATGTCATTCAGTTCTCACAACAGATATTTATGGGTAGTAGTTCTAATTTCCATTTTGTGGTGGGAGAGATCATGGCTTGGAGAGATGAACTAACTTACCCAATTTCACAGAGCTGGTAAATGGTAAATTCAAACTCTGGAGAGGTGCCATCCAACCCTGCCCAACCTTCCCATCTTCTCAGTAGCATTTTTTTTTTAAGATTTTTATTTCTTTATTTGACAGAGAGAGAGATATAACAAGAGAGGAAATACAAGCAGGGGGAGTGGGAGAGGGAGAAGCAGACTCCCTGCTGAGCAGGGAGCCCGATGCGGGGCTTGATCGTAGGACCCCGGGATCATGACCTGAGCTGAAGGCAGATGCTTAACGACTGAGCCACCCAGGCGCCCCTCAGTAGCATTTTTAATAAAGGAATAATGTAATATATATTAACTGTTTGGTGTCACCAGATGGAACCCTTTCTGGATAGCCTTCCAATACCACCACTCCCAATATCAGGGTTCCTGACCCTGCAGACTTGCCGAGAGATATTGTTTCTTCTTTTGCACTTGTCTAGACCTTTTTCCCACACTCGGATACTTCACCAGTTCCTCCACCACATGCTTGGTTATCCATTTAAAGTAGACTGACTGGGGATGCCTGAGTGGCTCTAGTGTGGGATTAGTGTGATGATTAAATGAGAAAATAAAATCAATAAGGTCCTTAGTTCTGTCCCTGGCACTTAGAAGTTCTCAGTGAGTGAGTGATTGCTGCTATTAACATTCAATCTGTTGCAGGTACAGGGAGAGCTTATAAAAGCTCAACACTTTTCATTTTCCCTTCCTAGTTTGCCTGAGAATAAGTGACCCATCTTTACTTAGTCTGCTGGTTGTGTTCTGATATAGCCTTGGACCGAGTTGTCATTAACTTTAGATTATTTTCATAAGAAAATAATCATAAGATATTCTGTTTTGAATTTCACATAAAGGTAATATAAATGGATATAGGAATACATTACCAAATACACATTTTCTAATCGAGATTAAAAAATTCCCATTCATCTCCTGAGTCTAATTCACTAGAATGGAATACATGAAGACAATGTTCACTAAACTTGTAAAGAATTCCACATTATATAGGGCATTTAGGCCAAAGACTATTTATGCACTCAGGATTTATTATACTGAATGAAGTGGCTATGCACAATCATTTTAATGATACAGTGATATGTGAAGAGGATTACTATAGTGTCAGCAGTTAGAAACACAAAAGCACTAAATCCACATGTAGATAGACAGCTCGTCCTGAGGCTAGAAGAGGGAGGAGAGGTGGAAAAAACATTATTCTAAATCAGTAAACATGTACATTGGTGATGCTTGTACATGATACACACAAAATGCTAAATTGGTGTCGATTTCTGGAAAAAAAAAAACCCGTTTTCTCACCTTGTGCAAATGTTAAACCTAAGAGCAGGAATTTTCATATTTTACATTCCAACTAATCTATTATTTTTTTTCAAACAAGGAAGATAAGTAAAAGCTGTTATAGAATATCTTTCTTCTACATGTTTAGTGAGCATTGACTTGGTATTTCCGTTCTTCTTTAGGGCTTTCTGGAATGGTAATAACATTGTGAAGTTGCTCACATTTTTCATACCCTTCCATTTTATCTCATTAGTGTGTGTGTTTCTTGTAGGTGGACTCTTTCTCTGGCTAATGACCTAATATGCTCATGAATCTAGATATGTGGATTTTTTCACTTTGCAAAACAACACATTCGGTGCCACTTAGTTATGCAACATTCAGACTTTTAGAAGATTGCTAACTATCATGGGGTAACTGGAAAGGAAGAAAGGAAGTGCTTAGCTTTGGAGAAAAATAATGTAAAAACAGTCCACAGAGCAGAGCAATGCAATAAAGTATCTAGATTACCCGTTAGACTGTCCGAGACCAGAGTCTGCTGGATAGACCGACAGGGGAAGAAAAAAACATTGCAGTTCTTACTCATGTTATACTGACTTTGTAAAAAGGAGTTTGCTCTCTTTTACACAAGACACGATTCACAGGATCTTTTTATATCAGCGGGGAACTCATCCATCTGCAGATCCACGGGACTTGCCAGCTCTTAACGGCATAGCATAACACGGCTGAACAGTTCGGGACGCGGGGTAAGGAGTATCATTCTCCCATTACCGACTGAAACAGCATCAGCAAATGTAGGCTGGCTAACTAAAATCATCCAAAATGGAGTCTGTTTGAAATTCCAAGTCTCCCAGAGACAAAAGTACTATTCACCTCTTCTTTCTTACGGCTGAAATTCATTTGCATCCACTGATAGCCTTTAAAATATTACCCTCCTGGGAAACCCGGAACCCCCTGTAGGATATTTATAAGAATTCAGTTGTTTCTGATCAGACCTATGTAGTTTGTAGTTTGTAGTTTGAGTCCTCTGACTCATATTTTAGTATACCAACAAAGACAAGTCCCTGCCACAAATGGAGCAAATTTTTACCATCTAGATTATCTTGGTTCCAGGGACCTCCTGCAGCATTTTTTAAAATTTTCTGTACCTACTCTATGCTTTAAAGGTCATAATTTCAGTGCTCTCTCTGGCAGCACACATACTAAAGGTCATAATTCGAGAACTCTGGCTCTTATCTGAGCCTTTTGAATGATAAATAGAGAATTTCTTGTGCCCAGAGAAAATGTAGAATAGGAACTAGCAAGTTCCAAAATTTAGCAACGGAGTAATTGATGGTTTTCTCCAAATATCTGTTAAAATTTTAATGTAATAAATCATAGGATTTTTTTTTAAATAAAATTATTTAGCGACAAGAATTTAGCACTTTCAAAGCAGCCACATGGGCTGTTGCCCAGAACTCCCTTAAAGATTGCTTTGCTGAGGCTGTTCGACATCTGTCAGCGTTTTCAGCATAAACCATCGGCTCAAAAAAATTCTTCAGGCTGAAACTTGATATATCAGGTCTCAGCTCAGGAGTTTTTATGTGTATTCAGGAAAATAACTTCAGCTGTTTTTAAGTTAGAGCTATAGAAAAAAAATCGAATACCAAGACACACATTTAGTTTATACATAGGTAAAAAGAGAATGGACTTCTACCCAACTAAAACGAATGGAAAATATCTAAACAATTTAATGGTCGTGAAGTTTTCTTCACACTGTATTGCTGAAACAGGATGTCTTTATTGGAACTATAGTGACCACATTCTTAGTAGGATAGTATATGGAACTCTGCCCAGCTTTAATTCCAGAGGTCAGAATGTGCCCACCTCTTGGCAGCTGAGGATGAATGGCTTAAGTGACAAATTCCAATCCTTCAGCTTTCCAGATCATTGTACAGCCAGAGACTAACACAATAAACAGCATTTGCCAAAAGGCATCGTGATCCACTGGTGGATTGTGGTTTTGCACAGCTTCGACATACATTATCTTGACGTTTAAAATTACTTCTCAGAGTACAGCTGTGTGGTGTGACACTGGACTTCATTCCACTGGATGATCCCATGTAGTCCAGTTACAACAAGAATGCACTTTTGAACCGAAAACTGTCACTACAAATCTCACTGAGAGTGCAAGAATTCCGTAAGAGTCCCAGTTTATTGATTTGTAAGGATTTGCCAATGAAGGTAGAGAGACTGTGTCTTGAAATTGTTATTGCATTATAGATGGAAAAATCATTTTAATGAGCAAACCACTGATTTTTTGATGTGAATGTTAATTGAAAATAGAAAGGCAGAGAATGAGCAGGCCTTCACCACACCAGTCCACTGTGCCAGGTGTCTCTGTTGTAGGCCTTCTTTGAACTTAAGATTCCCTAAATCACTCCAGCATTTCTGAGGGTTACCTCAGGGGGGGGAGAAAAACCTCAAAAATGTATAAACAATTAAAACTGTACTAAAATTGAGCCACTGTTTTAGTTATAGATATCCGTGTGGCAACCTGACCTAATCACAGAGTCTTCTATTCCAATAGGATCTTCTTCCCCATAGAGATGGGAAAATGCCCCAGTTTTTCTGATTGATCTGTACTTATCACACTGAACTTAGAGCTTTGAATGCTGAATTTCAGTTCTACCTCTTCAACTCATATTGTATGGCCTTAGAAAAAGCACACCTCTTTTTTGACTGTTTTGCAAGGATCAGTAGCTCTTCTGAATGTCTAATTACAGTATCAATACACAATAGTACTTAATACATAGTGTGTTGATATGTGTGTGTGTGTCTGTGTGTGTGTGTCTGTGGTCTATAAAACATTTTGCTATAGAATATTCTGAAGTAAAAGAAAAGACTTAGCACCAGAGTTCTCAAATCTTTATTATTTTAAACTGTACTAATCTTAGAAAAGGATTTTTTTTAAAGGCATGGGGACTTTGATTTCCAGCAGTTTTTAACTAGCTATCTTAATGGCAAAACATCTAGAAATATTGTGAGAAGTGCTATTTTAAATTTCTAATTGAGCTCACAAGAAAGAAGAAAACGCTGTGGTGCCAACATAGAGAGGGAACAGGAAGGTAGGAGGTTAAGACTATGGTGAAGCCACGGCTGTCCCTGGGGCATTTGCCATCACTGTACTCAAGAACTTTGGGTTTCCGTGGTCATGTGGGGATAGGAGAAGAGGTGTCAGGTAGAACAAGTTGGAAAATTGAAGCCGAGCCCTCTGCAGTAAGCAGGACCCTCAAAGATGTACACCTTCAAGAAGAATGTATCTGCCAGTAATGGAGGAAAACAAAGAAAGCTATTTATCTCAGCCTAAGCTCTGGGTAGAAGGAAAGAAAAATCTTCTTTGAGAATCCATCATTAGAGAATCCATATGATTTGGGGTTCAAGTTTGTACCACTTACATGGTCAAGCAGAATGAAAACTGAGATGTTAACTTAAAGTGGTCCAGGTTGGAAGCAGTTCTGGGAGCCTGTAGAAACATAAATGTTCTCCGAAGGTACACACCCTCACATCAGACCTAATAGGATTCACACAAATAAAGCCCAGCTGTACATAAATATACAATCCAATATTTAAAAGTACTCAAAAAATAAAAAGAAAGAAAAAGAAACCATCATGAGTGTGTCAAGAGAAAAACAGTAGAAAAGAATTTGGACTATGTTTATTTTTTTTAAAGATTTTATTTATTTGAGAGAGAATGACAGAGAGCAAGAGCAGGGGTTGGGGAGGGGCAGAGGGAGAGGAAGGAGCAGACTCCCTGCTAAGCATGGATCCCAATGCAAGACTCCATCCCAGGACCCTGGGATCATGACCTGAGCTGAAGGCAGACACTTAACTGACTGAGCCACCCAGGTGCCCTGGACTATGTTTAAAATGTTTAAAGAAATAAGAGCAAATCACAAACTTGAGAAAGGAACACCTTTTTAAAAAGACAACACATATGTTTTAAAGAGCCAAATAGAACTTTTAGAAATGAAAATACTTAATTGAAGTTAAAACTTTATGAATAGATTAAACAGCTGAAGAGACTAAGTGAAATAGATCGTATACTGATTGCATGCTGATAAATGTTTAATAACTATCTCTCCATGGGAGTAGAAGAAAGCCCCTGTTATGTAATATTTGCCAGCTTCTATGCTGCACCTACTTCTACCATGGCCAATTTTAAACTATCAATGTGATGACAGTGAATGCAGAATTGGAAAGAGATGCTCTCAGTTGGTTCCTGGATGCTCCAGTTCCTACAATGACTGGTTGTATAATTGACTAAATTGCCCAGAATGCAGCATAGAGAGAGAGATAGGAAATGTATGAGACACGAAAGATAGCGTGAGGAATTCTAACATATGTTTAATCATCACTCTAGAAGCGATTAGGAGAATAACTAAAATTTTTCCAAAATTGATGTAAGTCATGAATTCTAAGATCTAGGAGAACCACAGATAACATGCAGATACACATTGTAACGAAATTGCCAAACACCTAAGACAAAGAGACAATCTTAAAAGCATCCAGAGAAAAAAGAGAGATCAACTTCCAAGGAACAAGAATTAAGACTTCTTAAGAGCAGCAATGGTAACCAGAAATAATGGAGTAATTTTCAGAGTACAGAGAGAGGAATTGTTAACCTAGAATTGCATAACCTAATTAAAGCATTATTTTAAAGGGAGGGCATAATAAAGACATTTCAAACAACCAAACAACGTTTACCACAATGGATGCACACAAAAAGAACTACTTAAAGAGGTATTTTAGGAAGAAGGAAAATGATCCATAAGGGTTATGGACAAAGAAATGGATAAACATTTAGGTAAATCTAAACCAACACAAAAACAACAACCACAATAAAAATGTCTGGTAATTAAAAGCCACGTGAATAGTGAGTTTTATTTTCCCACAAAAACTAAACAGTTTATTATGCGTTTAATTATATTACCACTCAGAAGTTTTAATCATCTTTTGTTCATTTGTGACTTATATAAAAATTAGAAAAAAAATGTTAAAGGATTTTGGTAAAAGATTTCCTTGTTTTAGTCCAAATTATACTGTGTTAAACGTAACAAAAATTGGGGCGGGTTTTTAGTTTGTAGTGAAAGATCCATAAATATCTCTAAGAAGAAAACACAGTCCTCTGTGTATGTCCTTTACTCTCACACTCCACTACATCACTGCACATCTGAAAGTAGATGTGTGTGTGTTTTCCACCCATTAAGCCAGTCTGTGACACCAGCTCAGTCCTACAATTTAACTCAATTCTGACACTATCTACCAAAAGGTGGTCAGACCCCACAGATTAAGTGTTCAGTTCTATAAGAGTGCTGCACTCCCCTACCCAACTGTAAATGCCAATCAAAAATTCAGGTTGTCACCTGTGCTTCCAACCAACCTGCTGGAGAGAAGTCCCTACAACCCCTATTTTGGTTCCATAATTTGCCAGAGCAGTCCACATAACTCAGAAAACAGTTTACTTACTGGATTACTGGTTTATTATAAAAGGATTTGACAGATGGAAGACATGCATAGGGCAAGGTAGGTGGGAAGGGCACAGAGTTGCTATGCCCTCTCTGGGCATACCACTTTCTCAGTACCTCTCTGTCTTCACCAACCTGGAAGCTCTCCAAACCCCACCCTTTTGTTTTTATTGAGGTTTCATTGCAGAGACATGATTGATTAAATCATTGCCCATTGTCTATTGGCAATTGAACTCAATCTCCAGCCCCTCTTCCTTCCCCAGAGGTGAGGGGGATGGAGCTGAAAGTTCCAACCCTCTCATCAGTCACATGGTTGGTTCCACTGGCAACCAGCCCCCATCCTTAGGTGCTTTCCAAAAGTCCCCTCATTAATATAAACTCAGGTGTGGTTGGAAGGGGCTATCATCAGTAATGAAAGACACTTTTTTGTCTAACTCTTATCACTTAGAAAATTCCAAGGTTTTTAGGAGCTCTGCCAAGAACAGGACCAAGACTAAATATATATTTCTTAGTATAAATCACAATGTCACGATACTTCAGATTTCAAAAAATATGTATATTGTTGATCTTGAGAGTTCAGTTATGTGAGTTCCATGTCATTATTTGCCAGAGATTTCCAAATTAGGGTGAACTGGGAAAGACATATTGCAGTTTATGATTGTGAAAAAGTTGACCCCCAAAACATTGGAAGTTCAGAGCCTCTGTTTCTCCCTACGCACATGCTGGTGATTTTTAACCACTAGGAGAGTTATGTACTCACTCCAACTAACAAGAAAAGATAGAGTTATTTTATATTCTCCAATTAAAGGAATTAGGGCTCCTTGGAGAACTTAGGACTGGAGTGGACAAAGTACAAAATGAGTACAGAATACCTTATGGTTCCAGAAAGTAAAGAAGTACTCAAAAAAAGGATGGGGACATGTCTAAGGATACAGGAGATGGACTTGAGGGAGGCTTCCAGGGACTAAATCTGAGACCATTTTGGCAACAAAATTATGATAGTAATGGATTATAACCCATAGAATAAAGTAAGAAGCTATACTTCAATAAATAATTGAACAAGTAAATGAAGAAGGGAAAGCTCTTCCTTAGAATATAAATCCAAGTGATACTTTTAGAAGAGAAGATAGAAAAATCACCCTTTGCAGAACACCATAGTAGTAACTGTTTCTCTCAAGACTCATCAATGGACACAAAAATAAGTAGCTGAAAGTATGATGAGAAACAGGATATTTACATAGCCTCAAAATATCATCCAAAAAATACTTCTTAATTCCAAAAGGGAAAAGAAATAGAAACTTTACAGTGGAGAAACCCGGTGGTCACCATCTTAACCAAGTGATCAAGTTAACATCACTAGCACTAGGACAGACTGATCTCACATATGTCCTGGTATAATGCACTGAGAAGGACACATCATTTATGTGGCTTCCTTGAAAAAAAAATGCATAACCTATGGATGCCTGCATCGGTTGAGCGTCCGACTCTTGGTTTCGGCTCAGGTCGTGATCTCAGGGTTGTGAGACTGAGCCTCCACGTCGGGCCCTGAGCTTAGCATAGAGTCTGCTTGAGATTCTCTCTCTCCCTCGCCCTCTCCCCACCCCTGCTCATGCTCTCTCTAACTAACTAAATAAAAAAAGTACATAACCTAAATTCAATTAAGAAACATCAGATAAACTCAAATTGAGAGACTCTATGAAGGAACTGGCCAGTAGTCTTCAAAACTTCCTGACTGACCATGATTGTGTGGTTTTATAAGATGCTGACAGTTGAGGAATCTGGGTCAAGAGCATACAGGAATTCTTTGTATTAATTTTGCAACCTTTTTATAAAACTGAAACTATTTCAAGATGAAATTGTTCTAAAAAATCAGAAAGAGGGTTACAGTAGTTTTCCTGGGCCTCTCCATCCTCCGTCATTGTCAGGAAGGTCTCCTCTATCCAGAGACACCAGTGGATGGCTTCAGTCGAAGAGACTGAGTACAGGGCTTAGAAGGAAGGAAAGAGTTTGAGTCTGAAGCACAAGGTCCCTACCGTGTTGAATCAGCGTAGTAGAGGCTATTAAAATGCCATCTTGTTCTCCCTCCCACCCACCCCCCTCCCCCACCTCTACCCCTATCCTTCACTCTGCAGACTGCTTTTAATCCTATTGGGAGGATGTACTGGGAGAAAGAAAGAAAAAATAATGAATGGCTGTATTCCTTGGCACATGAAGAACAGTTTCCCTTTCGGGGTTTCAAGAATAAAAAATGAGAGGCTTTAAATCTTGCTAACTTGTGCAAGAGTGTGTGTGTGTGTGTGTGTGTGTGTGTGTGTAGGTAAAAATGTAAACTACCACTGTGGAAAGAATAATGCTGATTTTCAAAATCTACTAAAGCAAAGGAAAACATTATTCCAGAATAAGGTGTATCAGAGGCCGGCGGGGAAAAAGGACAGCAGATGCTGTTGTTTAGCTCGGGGTGAACTAGGAAATACCCTTTTCATAGCTAACCCTAAAGAGATGAGCTATTGTTGCCAAGACATGTTTATCAAATGTCTAGGCTCTCACAGGATGTGAGAGTTGGTTTAGCCGCGTAAAAGAGTTCTGTATTTCTATTTTAGCCAAACTCTGCAAGGCTCTCCGTCTGCTCCCTCCCACCAAAGTGAAACAGCAACAGGGACAACAACAACACCCCGACTGAATGTTGGCAGGAAGCCCGTGGCAATCCAGCCTGGCTTTTTCAAAGGAATCTCTCTCAGTTTGGTGCCTTGTGTCTCACCCGTGAGCTCCAGGCTGCTTTTCTCTTAAGATAGATTGAAGTGAAAAAACAAGATTGTCATTGGTAATTCCTTCTACTTACAAAAGAAAAAAAAAGTGGGCAGAATGTCCATGCTAATGTTGACTCCCTCCCGGGTGCAACCGGCTATGGAAATGGGGCTGCAGATGGAACATTAGGGTGTGAATTCAGACCGCGTGCCTCACTTCTTATGAGGCTTTCTCTGCAGCGGTTTTGTTTTCCGTAAGCTGGCCTCCTTCCGCTTGATCACTTGGCACACCAAGATTCCACCAGGTTGCCTCTCTGTGACTCAGACAGAGTCTGGGGCATCCCTGAATTTACATTAAAAATAAGATACATGTCTGGACAGGCACCCCCCTCCCCTGCCCCTGACACACATTTAATCAGCATCACGTTGTGCTGATCCCTCTGTAAGTGATTGGGCGCCCCTGGGCAGTGGTGCTGTTTTTGGCTGGAGGCCTTATAGACCAGCCAGCCGTTGTGTAAGCACAGTCTGTCTGAATTGCTCTGGGGCTAACTGCCTTCTTAGAAGTTCTCTTGCTGTTCATTATTTTGCCGGCAAGCCATCACTATTATTAATTTAAATTCCCTCACTCTACGTTTTCTGTACTCTCTAAGATAATGAAGTGTAGAGAATCCTTGCACTGTAAATCTTCAAGATTCTTTTGGTCTTCATTTCTGTAATTTGGGATTAGGATTTTAAGCCAGCGGAGAAGTTGTAAATTTGCTAAATTTAAACCAGTATTGGGGGGGTGGGGGTGGGGTTAATGACTAAAGTATTCTGCTGATGCTGTTTTTAAAACTTCTGGTGTGTGTGCCTTTTTATTGTTTGCTCGTCATATGGTCTATTCAGAAAAATTTAAAAAAAGAAAAAACACTAAGTAGCTCTTGGCAGAAGGTCAAAACCAGCATTGCAGGGAAGGTATTTAAAAGTCTTTTAAGTGTGGCTGTTTGTATAAGCAATAACTGAACATTTCTTATGACTAGGGAGGACTATTTTCACAGTCTTTCATGGAAATATTTCTAGACGAATTCTGTGGCTCTTTTCCTTGAGCTCATTTATTTGCTTTTGCTTCAGAACAGAGCATTTTAATGAGCAGTTTTATGAGCCTAACCTGCGTTCTGCAAGCTCCACATGACTGGATTCCTGTTACACATAACCTTTGCCCTATTTTCCATTAAAACACAAAACTTTCCTTTAATCAAGTTTGTACCAAGACCTTGGAGGAAAAAATGCAACAGATACTTTGGTCTACTATATGGCCCACTAAAATTAATAGGTTTTTGAAATATTTGTTGTTTCCTTATAGTTCCAAAAACTATTCGTATTAATATTTTAACCACAGATTCCTTTATTTTCTAAGGTGCTTATTTCCTCCTCTTCTTATACCCTTCCCTAGTCCATTACTTTATGCCTCCCAGTAAATAACTCATTGGGCTGCCTTTAAAATCCACTGAGGCAGGTACAAGGGCAAGATGAGCCCCAAATTGTTCTGGAAATAGAACTTTTTAAAAAATGCATAGTTTTCTCTGTCGTACATATAACTGCCAGCATCAGGAAGCTCCTTCTTATTTATGGCAAAGCTGAACAGCCATCTGATGCCTTTTTATTCCGGCTCTTTGTGTTTTAATTCAAATATAGAACAACTGTTTTCCATTTTATACATAATCGCCTCGGTATTTTTGTATAGAATAACTTTCTTTTCTCCAACCTGAAAAATCCAAATTTGTTTAATTTTTCTTTCAGATCTACTTCCAGTGATTTAAGCAGTATTATTGATATCTGCTAACCATTCCAGTTCCCCTTTCATTTGAGCAGTGGTGCCCCAAACAGGACGCAGAGCCCCTGGAAGGTTTCTACCCAGCTCTGAGAACAATGGAGCCATTGTGGTGTGGAGCTCTCAGCTCCCCCTTGGTCATGCATTCCAGCCATGTTTGTCTTTTAAAACTATACTACGGATTTAAGGTAGTCTGCGGTTCCTTATAACACCTAGCTCTTTTTCTGCCCTGCTTACTTCAGCCAGTCTGTCCTCATCCTATAATCCTGTTTACTTTTTCTTTTTAGGACAAGGAGGGCACTCTTTAAAACAGAGTGAAATAAGTTTAGGGAAAATGAAAGGAAATCTACTTCACATAGCAGGTTCTAAACTTATGGAACTCTTTAGTCCCAAAAGGTAGTGCTGGCCGGAAATGTAAATGAATTCAAAAAACCTCTTAGCCAGATTTATGAATGAGAGCCATAAATGGCTACTAAGAAAACCAGGGCTATGCCTGATTTTTACTGTTGGAGTCAGAGTGGCTCCAAGGCTTCCTCCCACAGGAGGTGGTTGAAATGGCTGACCTTGGGTCTGGCCAGCATGAGATTTCCCAAGCATCCTGTGTCCTCAGCATTTGTCTCTTCTCTGTCCCACTGCGTTGCAGAAAGACCCTCCAGGTCTGTTCTGGGATAGGCAACTTTCTTTTTGAAATAACTTTTTTTTTTTCCTTTACCGTTCAGCCATCTGCCTACCACGGCGCCAATTATGACTGTCAGGGAATAATGACGTCTGTCCAGTGGAAACTAGCTGAGATCACATTTGGATCCTAAAACATAAATACTTTCTTTTATGTAAAGTCAGACCCTTTTTCCTGGGAATTTTCAGACCTGAGACCATAAATAGCATTTTTGCTTCATCCTGTACTCTATCCTCAGGACAACCTTAAGTCCCCTAACCCCTTCTGCTCCTCCCTATCTGTATCTCCTTACTGCAGGGTGGCTTACCTGGGGACATTTTTTTTTTTAAGATTTTATTTATTTATTTGACAGAGAGTGACACAGCGAGAGAGAGAGAGGACATAGGCAGGGGGAGTGGGAGAGAGAGAAGCAGGCTTCCCGTGGAGCAGGGAGCCCAATGTGGGGCTCAATCCCAGGACCCCGGGATCATGACCTGAGCTGAAGGCAGATACCCAACAACTGAGCCACCCAGGCGCCCCATCACCTGGGGACATTTTTAAAATACAGACACTCCAGGCGTCAGCCCAGATCAATTAAATCACTAGTCTTTAAGTCTCTGTGGGTGGGGCCCAAGCATCGGTATCCTTCAAAAATCATCCCAGGCTCTTCATGGCAACCGAATTGAGAGCCTGGCCCCACAGGTTGTGTTAGTTTCTTTCCTCAACCCGAGCACCCTGCACATTATGTCAGTTTGTTCTGAGGCACGGTTCTACTGCTCTCCCATCATCCTGTGCTCAACATTTCCTACTGATGATGGTGAAGCTCACTGCCCCAGTCAATGATGCCAGGTCTTTCTGTTGTCTGCTTTCTCTGTCCTTCCAACAGTGAACTCCTAGTAAAAGAAAAATTTGCTGCAAAAATCTGGCCCTTGCAAATTTATGATACCCAACACTTAAAGGAACTTCGCTTCCTCTTACTCACCTCTTGGTTGACTAACCTAGCACCTGCTCCAAATAAAATCGTCCTTTACGTCAGTCCCTCACTTTCCTTCTAGGCAAGCATGTCACCTCTTTCTCTGGGAGAACACTGAGGCCCAATTGGATGAAGCTGCCGGTACCTTTATCTTCATTCTTCCCTGTTCTCTTTTTAGCCTTCCCTTGAATGTTCAAGAGGAAAGATTCTGCTTTCATGTATTAACCACTGTGGAAGAGTACCTGCAATGCATTAAAATACAGTGGGAAAGGCCTAGTAGGAAGCAATTAATAATAATTCATGGAAAAAAAATGTAAATTTTTAAGAAGAAGAAACATTTAAATAAGCTATGAATATGTAGAAGGGAGAGATCAAATCTAATTAATTTCACTAGGAAAGATTATATCACCGGGGCAGTGACATATAGGCCAGGCCTTGAATAATGAAAAGATTTTAGCAATCAGGTTTTAGGCAGAACGGCATTCATATTCAAGGGGGCAACATGGTCAAAGGCCATGTTGTGATGTGCATGTCTTGATCTAGAAACAGTGAATGCTAGGTAGAGCTGGAATACGGCATAGAAGGTAAGTCTCTAAATATTTCTCCTTTTCCAACACACTGAATCTCACTTGTTTTTGATATCATCTAAAATCTTGTGACACAATTGCCTTCTTTGGCCATTTGTCTGCTGGCTCCTTTTTTAACTTCATATATACACATGTCCTCCTTGCCCTATAGGAAACATTTTGTGACCTTGGTATCCTGATACACACCATGCCATCTCTACCACAGACGGTAATCGGTCTCCCTGCTTCTAGTCTTACCTCCTTAAATAAATTTAGCCTGAAAACAGCTGCCATAGTAATCTTCCTAAAACATCATCTGATCGTGTCCTTTCAACATGCTTGTCACCATGCACTCCCAAATATTTCCCCCCACATATCAAGCTGTTTTCTACCTCTGTTCCTTTTGTTCCCCTTGCATGCACGCCTTCTTGATGTCTGCGTGTCCCAGTACAACCAGGCCAAGTCTCACCTGCTTTCTCTCTGTGGCTCCTGAAAACTCTAGAAGTCGCTCCTCTCTTGGAAAGCTGAGTAGACTTAGAGGCTTTATCATAGTACTTAAGACTTATTGCATGCTCTGATTATGACACATTGTTTCCTGCCTGCCACTCTGCTCCTCCCTAAATAGATGGTAAACTTCTTAAGAGCACAAATTGTGTTGTGTTCCTCCCTTTAACCTCCCAGGGCACCTAGTACATTTCTCATCCTATGTTATATGTTTTATATATAGCATGAATTAATTGTAATAATTATTCTTCGGTAAACTGGTTTAGACCAAGATAAAGACTCTACAAAGAGGACAACAGGAAATAGTGTTTATACTGTATGTAAGGGGCTCATTTTCTACTCTACAATATTAATATCTAGTCTTCATATCAATTTTGATGTAGTTGCCTCTTCCTAACTCAAGAAGAGTCAGTTACGAAGTAGTAATTGAGCCTAGAGATCTAAGTACCAAATTATAGGAAATACAGTGGGGTAGAAGACCCTATTAAATGATATACAGGTGATTAAATCTGCCAAATCCAAACTGGGAAATGGGATGGAATCTATAGGACAAATGACCACAACAACAGATTTCAAAGAAAAGAAGAGAGAGAGAATGAGATGGAGGAGAAGCCTATAGATTAAAATAAACCTAAGAGATATATCTGCCAATCACAGAATATGGACTTATTTGGATTTCAATTCAAACACGTATACTTAAAAATATTTTTTCAGAGACAATTGGGAAAGTATACTGTGAACACGGAATACAGTTGGCCCTTGAACAATGTAGGGCTTATGGGAGCCCCCTGCCCTGTGCAGTATAACTTTTGAGCCCCCAAAAACTGAACTACTAATAACCTGTTGACCAGAAGCCTGACCATTAATATAAACTGTCAGTTAACACATATTTTGTATGTGTTATAACTTTATTCTTACAATAAAGCAAGCTAGAGAAAAGAAATGTTATTTAAAAACCATAAAGAAGAAAAAATACATTTACAGTACTGCACTGTATTTATTGAAAAAAAATTTTGTATAAATGCACCCACACCGTTCAAACCCATCTTGTTCAAGGGTCAACTGTATTTGTCATGTTAAGAAATTATTATTATTTTTAAGTGTGATAATAGTATTGCAGTTATGTTTTCCAAGGGTCCTTTTCTTTTAGGAATACATACTAAAATATTTACAGATAAAATTACATGATGCTGAGGTTTGCCTCAAAGTCATTGGGGAATGTAGATGGAGCAAGGATAGCCACGTGGCCATTCGTTGAAGCTGAGCAATGAGCACCTCAAGGTTAATTTCTGTTATTCTCTTTACCCTTTCCACTTTTACATATATTTAAATTTTCCCAAATGAAAGGATTTAAAAAGTAGTCACTGATATTAAATGAGTCTTGTTAAATATTTTGGTTGTGACAGTGGTATCATGGTTATGTTTTTTGAAATGGAGTCTTTATCTTTTAGAAATACCAACTGAAATATTAATGTGTGAAATGATAAAAAAAATAGACATGTAAGTTATTGTGGTTTTAAAAAATTATAGTAAAGCAAAAACACAAAATGTTTACATTGTCACTGAAAAAATTTCTTATCCCCAGGAATACATCCCTAAACCGCAAAAGTTGAGAAACAAAAATACTTTAGTTTATGTAAGGCCTGCCTTGTGTTTTACCTGCTTTTACCAAAAGATTACCCCAGTATCTATGGGGTATTGTGAGTAGATGAGTGCATACAGAAGAGTAAAAATAACCAAACACTGGGTTGTGAGTAGTCCTAGTCCTTTAAGATACACGATTTGTCACAAGAGTAGTAGCTTTAAAAACTATTTGGTTTTATTCCAGGTAACATCAGCCCTCAGTGGATATGCTTTGAGACATGCTTAAACAGTCCTAGATTTTTTAAAATCTTTAGGCTTTCCCCGGTATCAATTTAATCAGTAGGTTCATTCTTAGCCTTCTAACAAACTTTTCAATGAAACATGGAGTATTAGCAAAATTATCTGATTTGGAGAAGGAGAATCTTGTGTCTGTGATTAAGATATTCATGAGCAACAAAATGATCATTAAGCTAATACTGGATCCCAGCTGCAGGCCTAGAAAATCTGTTATGTTAGAAAAATCATTCGTGGATGAAGAAGAATTAAGTGTGCTACCAAGACCTTCATCATTTCAAGTGGATTCCTGTAAAGCATATAGCTCTCTCTTCTTGTCATCCTAAAGCCATAAAGGCTCACTGAACTTCATCCTGATAACTGTACAACCTACTAACTTAATGAAATCATTTTATGCTCTCTCAAAGTCTCATTTGATGCTATAACCAAACGAAATAAAACTTTGAACACTTAGCTAGGAAACATAGGATTTTTCAGGTGGCCATTCTGAGACTAGGAATCAAATGTAAACATTTTTATCAGAATGAATCAGCAATATTGTTTTAGCAGTGGAATTGGCACTTAAGAATAAGATTGTTAATAAGCAATCCTTTATAAAGTTTTAAAAAATAAGCATGTGGTTTTTTTAGAACTTAAAAAAGCACTTTATATGAAAGATATAATACCATGGACCTACTCTGTACTTACACAGTCCAGTGTAGTAGCCACTAGCTGCATGGGGTTCCTGAGCCCTTGAAATGTGGCCAGTCCAAATTGAGACATGCTGTAAGCATAAAATACACACTGGAGTCCAGTACTTGGTACAAAAACAGAAAAGAATGTAACTATCTCGTTAATGATTTTTATATTAATTACATGTTGCATTTGTTTGCTAGAGCTGCCATAACAAAGTCCCGCAGAGTGGCTTAAACAACAGAAATTTATTTTCTCACATTTCCGGAAGCTAGAAACCTGAGATCAAAGTGTCAGCAGGGTTGGTTTCATATGAGGCCTCTCTCCTGGGTTTGTGGACAGCTGCCTTCTCTTGTGTCATCACGTGGCCTTCCCTCTGTGTTTGCCCAGGTCCTAAGCTCCACTCCTTATAAGGACACCAGTCACAGGGGCTTATGGCCCACCCAAATGGTCTCATTTTAATTTAATTACCTCTTAAAAGACCCTGTTTCCTAATATAGTCCTATTCTGAGGTACTAGGAGTTAGGACTTAAACAAATTGGGGTGGATACAACTCGGCTTATAAACACATCAAAATGATAGTATTTCTTTAAGTGATAATGTTTTAGATATGTCTGCTTAAATGAGACATTATTAAAAGGCAATTTCACTGGCTTTATTTGACATGGCTACAGAAATGTGGCTTGTGTTTTATTTCTACTGGACAGTGCTGTGTTTGATTTCTTTGGAATGTTAAAACACTGGAGTATCACCTGTTGGAGGAGTAAGAAAAAGTTCTAATTTTTAAAAATTTCTCACTTTCTATTTGATTTCACTTTTAGTACTCAGTTCTACTGAGGTATGGTTAATGAGGGAAAGCAGTGGGGTGGTGTATAAAGGGCAGGAAGTGTACACAAGGCAAGTTAGGTCAGGGTCCTGATTCAGTCTTACTATCTTTATGATCTTCAGGCACATCCCTTGCCCTCTCTGCTTTCATTCCCTCTTCCTAAAGAAAAATAATAGTAATGGCTGACATTTATTGAGTGTTTGTTATGTGCCAGGCACTCTTCTGAATGTCTACATGAGCCATTTACTTCCTCCACACAATAACGCTTGAAAGGTAATAATTATAATAGGTACAGTTACTACTCTGTTTGACAGAAAACTGAAGTACACAGAGATTAATTAACCTCCCCAAGTTCCCAGAGTTAGTAAGTAGTGGAACCAAGTGGTCTCACTATCACATCCTTTATTCCCTCGTGTGCTTCTGTCCCACAAGGTTGTTTTGAGGACCAACTGACATGGTGTATGTGAATGCATTTAAAAATTGTTGACCATTAATTGTTTTGTCTTTTCCTAGAAATATTACAGATAAAGCTATTGTTTTTCTCTTTTGACTAGCAGATCTACCTGTCTTCCTTGACAGCCTAGTGATTTTAGAGCTAAAGGAAGGGACTGTGTCTGTGTTTTTGACACATTATTGAATCACTAAATCTTTGGAAGGATTCTTAGAAAGTCAACAGTTTTAGCTCACCCTCTTGCTCATTGTAGCTCTAGTTTGTTTTTTTTTTTTTTTTTCAGCATGCCCAGAAGATTTTGCTGGAATTCTTGTAGTAAATGGGTGCTCCCCAGTTACATGATATTTCTGAATGGCTCTGACTGCTTATATTAAGCTTAAATGCACCTTCATTTTCTTACGGTCATAGAACGTTAGAGCTGAAAGGGCCTCTAGAGATTAAGTCAGTGCTTCTTATACTCAGGTAGGCAGTGAAGGACCTGATGCATTTAGTGCCATAAGCCCACAAATATTTATTGGTAAGACTGTAGCCCAATTTCTTTCTCTGTTTCAGGAAACACTCTCAAAGAAAAAGTTTGCAAGGGACCTTTTGAATTTTTTTTAACCAAGCTTGTATTTATGAATTTTGTAAACTCATTTAAATCATTTATGTCATTTAAAACATCAGTTATCTCAAGCAATACAAACAATTAACTTCTGTTGAGGACTCACTATATGTCAGGCACCATGCTTGAGTGCCTTGTCAATGATACTTTATTTGGTCTCTACACTTGACCTGCCCTATAAAATGTTTAAGATGCTAATATTACCCCCTCATATGGCACAGAGATTAAGGCCTAGCGAGGCTGACTGACTTCTTAACTTTAATTTCACTAAAGTCACAAAGCTAATTAGTGACAGAAACAAGATATGAATATAGTTCATCTGATTCCATACTTCATACTCTTAGTTGCTATTCTAAATTGTTGCTCAAACTGAAGTGGTTTGGGAACATGCGGTAACCTACTAGAGTCAGGTAGATTTTTTTTATTGTATTTGAGGAATTCTACAAATGTGTGTTTGATCCAGGTATTTTCCTTATAGTCTCTTTGATTTAGGGGTTCTCCTACAGACTTAATAGAGTATATTACTTACAGGATAATGGAAGATATAATTAAATGAAACAAGAGTTCTGTTGAAATGGTAAGAATTGCCATCCAGAGTTATTTCATTGATTTATTTTAATACCCTTTAAATTTTAATCACACATACCATCTTGATGTTGCATAAAGCTATCTTTATATGCTTCCCTAAGCCATGTGCATTCCAGTCTTGAGCCCTCTAAAAATTGGTGTCTTGCGTTTTCCATTTTTTGTATATTCCCAGATATTTTATAAGTGATTGTGGAATACTGCTAGAAATTGTATTGAATTAGATGGATAATGTTGTCACATTTCTTTTTTGATGCCTTTGGCCACCAATGTAGAATGAAACTTCATGATGATAATTTCAAAGAGGTTTTACTCTTTAATTCAGAAATCATTATACCTATTTTAATTTGAAAGTATTTATATGAATTGAGTAGACATAAACAATTGGCAGGGGGATATTATAGTACTCACTAATAATAACATTTCTAAGAATTTTGAAGCCATGGTTAGGAAAAAAGAAATTTGGGGGAAATTGTGAATACATGCAGTAATATGTTTTCTTAGCAATATTTACATATCCAATCTAAAGTTACCTTGTTATTCTATAAAGGAACATCTTGATCTGGTCATAAAAAGCATTATTTGAAATTATAATCTCATCAGTGTTTATTAGTGGTTATAGACTGATTTCTGCTTCTAAACTACTTTAAAAACAGTCTAGGGAAAGAAAGTTTTTAAGAAACCACTTCAACTTTTTCTCTTATACCTCAAGCCATATTTACAAACCTTATTAACACAGCCCTCAGTACAATCTCATATATATAAATTTTAAAATGCTACAGATTTTCTTCTAATAATAATTGCCCCTATCAAATTTACCTTAGAATAGTTTTAATTTTTATTATAAATGCTGCCATAAGTTGCTGATCTTTAAGCAATCTTGGCTTTGTTAGTTTTTACCACTCTGTGAGGGGTAGGCAAAATTTGAAGCAAATATCATGATCAAGGTGAAGCAAAGAAAGTTTTGTTTTCTGTATATTATTTCCTCCATATTGTGAGGCAGGCAATACACACAATTTCAGGAAAGGAATAGAGAGAAGTAACAAAAGAAAATAAACTACAGACACAATGGCTATTACTTCTGGCATATAGATCTCCATGGAATCAATCAAATTTTCAATATCAGAATTTTTAGCATCTCCAGTATATTGTATTATTATCATCTTCATGAATTTCTATTTTCTGCACACTGGAGGTTTGCCTACCTTGAGACAAAGTCCTCTACATTTTAGTTTCTCTCTTAATTGGGAACGAGTATTTACAGAGACAGAAGTTCTATTTGGGGCAGCTTTAGAAGTACCTTTCCAGTTCTAGGGCACGAACATGCATGCTGTCTGTTTGGTGGTCTGGACAGACGTGGTCCATTGTGATCACCAGAAATGTTCTATCTTTAAAGATTGGGAACAAGAGATTTACAACAGCTCAACTTGGCAAATTGGTTCTGATTTTACTTTAATCTCTCCTATTAACAGAAATGAACCTAAATTTTCTAGAACAGTTTATAGATTCATTATCTGGATCATCTGGTAAGGCCATTGGGCCCTGGCATGTCAGGAATGCCTGACAAAGGTGTACACACTAATTCACGTGTAGTGATGGCTGAAAAAGTTATCTTGAGGCCTTTGGGGAATTCTGCAGTTAAATCCAGATGACAGCTTTATCAACGACAATGTTCAGGGAAGCCTGGAGAGATGTAAAACCCTTGACTATAGCTACTTCTTTAAAAGCTTCGTCATTTTGTTTCTCTACTCGTGCAACAAGTCATGACTCTACCCACAGTTTTACCCTTGTGTGTTTTTAATCCATTGCATTCTTTTGTTATAAGAAATTTTTGCACGTAAAGCAAGGGATATTGTATTTGCACTTCACTTTGAGGGATTATCTACCTCAAGAAGCTTTCATTTTGGCTAGGGAAATGGACATGTCTACACCTAATTGAGATACATGACAAAGGTTGAGAAGTCAAGGCCGATTGTTCAGATACAGGGAAAAGAGGGGCTGTGTTTCAGCTGCAGATTCAGAGATGCACCAGATGCACTAAACCATGAAGGGGGTTAGAGGTAGAGTTGGAAGACAAAGCTTTAGGTTGAGAGAACATCCTGAATAAGTGATTTATTCATCTGAACTCTTCAGGATAGGGGCAAGAGAACTTAAAGTCTAGCCAAACCAACTTTTAAAATAACAACAACAAAAACCCACAAAAAACAAAAAAACTGTTTACTGGCTGGTGTAACTGCAGAAGCCATAGACAGGTCTGTCGCAGCCAGATCCACACACTAGAATAATGTCTTCAAACATCCACCTCTTGCTGTCTCTCAACTCTGCCGTTCTCTTTGTTGACGCCATTTGCAGGCAGGTTTGACACCTCTTCACTCTGAGGCTGACTTGCCTACGGGCTTACTTCTTAGAAAGTTGTCATTCCTAAATGAAAGGAAGCTTCTCCTTCCTAATAGTTCTGACAAATGTGCAGTGATGGGCTTTGTGTGGTCATGTGCCACCTCCGTCATCACAGAGGTTAGGCTGGATGGGCGGAGAGAGTGGCTCAGCCTGACCTCTGCAGCCCCATCAGGGCGCCAACCAACAGGACTGAGAGTCGGGGAGAGGAAGCTATCCAAAGTTATCTTTAGTCTACCCACAGGGGAGGCATAGCAAGACCTTGTGATAGACTGGAGAGACTAAAGTTGGATTAGTTTTGACTCTTTCTCTTTCTTAGAGAAGACTGTGAAATAAAGGTGAATCATTAGAGTTGGACCAGTGTTACTTCCCATCACAGCCCTTCCTGATTCTCTGCTTCTCTGAACTCTTACAGCACCTGTGAGCTCCACTAAGCAATGTAATGTTGAATCACATACTGTTTTGTGATCTATAGTGAGACTGTGTATGTATTAGTCAGGATTCTCCCGAGAAAGAGAATCAATAGGACATGTGTGTGTGCACGTGCTCAAGGACAGATGATAGGTAAATAGATAGATAGATGATAGATAGATAGATAGATAGATAGATAGATAGATAGATAGATAGATAGATGATTTTTTATGTGGAATTGGCTCACATAATTATCGAGACTGGCAAGTCCAAAATCTGCAGGGTGGGCTGGCAGGCTGCAGACCCAGGAGAGCCAGTGTTCCAGTTCCAGTCCAAAGGCAGTCTTCTGTAGAACGAGAAAGAGCCATATTGCAGATGAAGTCTGAAGTCAGTCGGCAGGAGAATTCTCTTTTGCTGGGGAGACACAGTCTTTTTGTTCTATTCAGGCCTTTAACTGATTGGATAAGGCCCACCCATATTATGGAGAACAATCTGCTTTACTCAGAGTCTACCAATTTAAGTGTGAATCTCATTCAAAAATACTCTCACAGAGATACCCAGAATAAGGTTTGCACCGTGTATCTGGGTACCAACTTGAGTTGACACATAAAATTAACCATAACAAATTGTTTTTATGTTTACCCTATTGTGTTTGATCCTATTTTCTGGAAATTTTTCTTTTGGAAATATTCTGTTTCCTGTTTTGCTACTCCAAAGAAATGTTGTGATTTTTTTTTTCACTAAAAAGGAAATTTGTATCAGTTGTTTCTAATTCTAATTCTCTTTAGAAAAAGGGTTTTCTTTTTAACAAAGTTAAATTTTAAACAGATATTTTTGCCAAGAGTCAATACTTGAAAAATAATTTTGGCCCTTTTAAAATTACTAATATTATCTGAAACCAAAAAAGGTGGTGAGACCAGTGGTTATTTTTAAAGAAACGGTTTAAATTGTTCTGCTTAGACCGTTTATTGTTTGGACAAAGTGTTGTTATGCTGTGGCAAGCAAACTCAGTATATAAAGATTAAAATTTTCCAAAAATAAATATTCATAAGTTTAGAAAAAATTCTCGATTGTTTAAATAGCAATATTCAATAATGTGTTTAAAATATATGAATATTACATATTCATAAACTTAACTGTTACTATAAAGCAATATAGGACTTTAGATAGATTAAAAACTAGATTGGAATTACTATAACTTCGGGGCGCCTGGGTGGCTTAGTCGGTTGAGCATCTGCCTCCGGCTCAAGTCATGATCTCAGGGTCCTGGGATCGAGCCCCATGTGAGGCTCCCTGCTCCGCGGGGAGCCTGCTTCTCCCTCTCCTCCCCACGTGTGCCTCTCTTGCTATCTCTGTCACTATCTGTGTCTGTCTCTCTCAAATAAATAAATAAAATCTTTAAAAAAAAAGGAATTACTATAACTTCTAGGAGAACCTCAGGACAGAGCACATAAGTTTTCAAATTTCTGTAAGAATCCTCATATCCACATTTGTTTTTACAGCTGCAGATAAAAGCTATTGTTTCAGTGCATCTTAAATACAAATGCAGTGACTGTCAGTTATATGAGGGAACTCCTCCTTCCCCTTACTCCTCCAGATCCTACTTATTCATTGCTGTCATCATTCAAGTTGTTTATTAGAGACATAGGCATACACTGGCCCCACACAGACTGTTAGCAGCTATTGGGCTGAGTGAGAGTTAGAAAAAAAAGAGCTACATTAAAAAAAAAAGAGCCACCCATTGACATAGGTTTGTTGTTGTTTTGAGTGAAGTACATATCTTTTAAATCCTATGTGGTTTTTTTTTAATGGCTGATTAATTTCACATTAATCTTACATAGTTTTATAATGCTTATTATGATACCATATGGAGATGGAAGGAGAACAAGAGCTGTAGGGAGAATAAAAAGGGTAGTAGCAGGTAAAGGAAGAAGGAAGAATAGTGATGAAAATGACAGAAGCAGACAAAGTTGGGTCCTGCCTGCTCTGTCCAGTGGGTCACCGCTCGCAGGATCGGGGGGATTCAGTGTTTTGTCCTGTATTATGGATGTTTCTCGCCGATTGGAGACGTAAGTAGATGCCAGCATTGGACTGCAGTCGCGGCTCCAATCTGTAGACATCCTTAGAACCATCATATCTTTATATCGACTGACATCATTCTGGATGCAGATCGTTATTTATCCTGCCCAGACCAGGAGCTCAGCATGGAAAGCTCCGTCCTAGCAATCCAGGCAATTACTCACGTTTACCATCTTAGCAACGCCTCAGTTACCTGGAGCTCAGTCTCTTAGGTTCCATCCAAAACAGAAACCTAACCCTTCAGGAGATGGCCTGGGTGAGTTTTTGTCTTCAAATAGTCCACATATTTATGAAGCTCCTGCTACATATAGGGCACTGGGCTAAGTCCTAAGGATAGAACAATGAGCATGTTCCCTCAGTGTCAGTCTGAAATCTCACCCAACTCATAAGGTTCGTCTCTAGTGTGGCCAACCCTAAGGATTCCCCTTGAAGCCCACTGTGCTTGAGCTTATCCTTGGACTCACTGATTCATCTCACCCTGCATCCCCCCTGCCAGAGGAGAAGCTCACCAAAGTATCAAAGGTTTTCAACTTCTTTTGTACCCCTCACAGTTCACCTAAGACACTAAACAACTATTTTTTTTAATTAATTAATGAAATACCTGTCCCAAGGCAGCAGACTACAATCTCTACTCCTCTCAAAGGCTTTTCTGGAGCACATTTCTCCCATAGTTTTTTTTTGGTTTTTTGGTTTTTTTACAAGTTGGTTGCCTGCCTCTGCAAATTAGTCTCTAATTGGCCTCTGCAAATTAGAAGAAGTACATAACTGAAAGTGGGGAAAGGTTTTCAGTGAGACATTCTTCATAATGTGGGGCTGGAAAATTCAAAGCTGCGTTACCATGGTAACACTATTTTCATAATGATGGCCTGATTCATTAAGAGAAAGTTAAATGATATTTTTTACTGTTTAAGGTAGTAGAGAAATTGTATGATAATAATAAGGTGCTTAGAAAGGGGCAAGTGTTGCTTATCTGGAAAAATCACTTGTGTAGATCTGTAGGTTGTAGTGCAATGCTCTCCATTGGTGAGAAGAGATGCAGCAAACTTCCCCCCACCAATTAGCTAGTATGTTTATGTATGTATTTTTGCCAGAATACTTTGCATTTCTGTCGTTCCACTTTTAAAGAGTTGCAGTCACCTTAAGAAAATAATCTTATATAGATGATTTCAGTGATCCTCCAAGAAGCCTATGACATAATTCAATAAGATATTTAAGGAAAGAGGGCACCTGGGTGGCTCAGTCTGTTAAGCATCTGCCTTCAGCTCAAGTCATGATCCCAGGGTCCTGGGATCGAGCCCCACATTGGGCTCCTTGCTCAGCCAGGAGCCTGCTTCTCCCTCTGCCCCTCACCCCGCTCTGGTGCTCTCTCTTTTTCTCTCTCAAATAAATAAATAAAATCTTTAAAAAAAAAGAAATTTAAGGAAAGAAAAGAGATGAAAACAAAACACATGAAAGATAGACATCCCCCATCAAGCCCAGATCTCCTATAATGGTTGCTTTAAGGTATGGTGGGAATTATTTCTGATTTGACTATTTCGTCCTCTTACCTGTTAAAGTATTAAGTCTCTAGGAGAAAGCTTTTAAATTAAAATGTTGTAAAACAGACTGTTTCTTGAATACCGTGCAAATAGTTTCATAAGAAAGAAAATTACAATATTGTTTATAAACCATTTACAGTGCTGAGTTGTTATTTTTCATTGTTTAAGTTGCATTAGATTTCACAAAAGCTGTTTGTGAACAAAACTGCAATAGGAAGGCCTGTCCATTGTATTTTTCAGAAGAAAGCTGGTTTTCACAATATTATTCACATTTTGTAAACAGCATCAATGAACCTGCACATAAAAGGTTAAATGTTTGCAGACCATTCTTTTTTGCCTCAAAGATCAGAGACAAATTACTATTTTTATTTTACATTCCCTTGATGAGGATAATGATAAACAGCTGTCACTTCAGTGCTTAGACTGCAAAGAATCCTATTGCAATCCTATAATTTAAACAAAGAAAAAATACATAGTCATACACAGTATACATACAGAAAAAAGCACGACAGAGAATTTGGTTAGAACTGGGTCAGAGAAAAGGGAACATTTGCTCTCTGAAATTACTCAGTTAAAAGAAAAAGTCCATCTATGCATATTTCCCCCATTTATCTTAGCTATATTAGAAAAGGCAAGTATTTCTTCTATCTTTCTAAAATCAGAAAAGAAATTCAACTTGCATTCTGAATTCTGTGACTCCCCGTCACGTCCATGGTATTATCTGAGTAGTTAAAGTTTGCATGTGACCACATATTATTTCCAAAAGCTAAAGAGAACTTCAAATTGTTTTACGGGTTACTCTGGAATACTTGTGTGTGTGTGTGTGTGTGTGTGTGTGTGTGTGTGTGTGTGTGTTGAGAATCCATTCGGTGTTCTCCATTCACTCTGACACTTTCCTTATTATTTGCATCTGGTTTTGAAAAGTGAAAGTGAATGTCTTTTGCATGTTTTGATAAGCAAAAAGTAAAGTAAGGCTAAATGTTAAAAGTAGTGTGAAATGGGAAAATTCAGTGTTTCTATGTAAACATTTAGATGATGGTATAATTTCTTGGTGTTTTATATTTCTGGGGGTTCTTTTAAAAATACTGTTTACTCTGCTTTTCTCTTTTGTTTCAATCTTTTTTTTTTTTTTTTACAAATAGCAATATTTCAATGACATCTTTTTCCTGGAAACTCTTTCTACATTTATTTTATCTATGAAACTGACTTGATGTTTTATGAATGTTTCACTGTTTCATAATACTTGATTTTTTTATACTTACGGAAGAAAAAGAAATTTGTTAAAATTGTATGCATCTTACACTTACTGAACAAATTTCAGCTCTCAGAGATTCAACATGCTCTTCTGTGGATTGACAATAACAAGGTCGCGGTGTGGATCTCCTACAGAAAGTGCTTAGCAGAGTACCTAGAACACAGCAAGTGCTCAAAAAGTGTTCCTGGGACAGGTGGAATATTGATACTGAAATGTCATCGCCCCGACTGTTAACTACCATAGCAAAACCTCAGTATATTTCAGATCAGAGAGACAAACTGAATTGTATTTTATCCATTATGGAGGTTTATGTCACTTTGTATAAAAGCTGTTTTCCTCCCAAAGCTGTTGGTCATCTATTCTCATTTGTATACATAATTTCATAATCATTTTATCATTCTCACTGTTATCAAGTAGTCATGGGTCCTAACTCACCACCCTGGGGTTTCTCTGGTCTCTAGTGTCTCTGACACATAGGCAGGCACACTTGGAACCCCTGAATGCACCAGAGCAGCTTCCTTGATTTAGGTAAACCCCTTGTGGAGTTGTTAACTCCTTCTCCCGTGCATCAAGCTCTGTGCCGGGTGCTGAGAAGGGAGAGAGAAACAAGACACCAGAATCTAATAGGAGAGGAGCATAAACTGAGGCTGGGTATTTTTAAAAAGTGAATAAAAGACACAGAGGAAGTACAGAGCAGGGAAGTGAGGGGTTCTGGGGGCCATCAGGAGCCTGTCCAGAAGGCTCTGAAAGATGAAAGATCTTCACGGGTGGGAGGAGGAGGGTCCAGGCAGACTTCATAGGCCTACAAATATGCCTTTCACACATGCATATTGATTCAAAGGAAAACGTGGAGGTGTTAAAAAAAATACACTTGCCATTTTTATATTGCTTGAATTGAAAATGTTTTATGCTCAAAGTTTTCACCTTAAATTTTCATAGTGTATGTTGAGAGTCAAGTAGCTTTCTAACTCTTATTCCATGAATATTCAGAAAGGAAAGAAAGCAGCTAACATTTATTGAGGCCCTTGGCTAGGTCAGCTCCTATGTGTTATCTCCTTTAGCTTCCACAACCTCACCAGGGACATGTATCCCCGTTTTAAAGATAGGGAAGCTGAGTTTAAATCACATCAAGTAACTTAAATGTGGCCACACAACCAGTACACAATAGAGTCTGAATTTGAACCTGAAGTTTTCACTTTCAAATACATTATCCTTAAAACAACATTGCAGTTACCACTGACTTACAACTTGGGCTCAGCATGGAACACATTTGAAGTGGTTTTTATACCCTAGGAAGGAGTTTGGAAACATGATTGTTTTTTCACTGCTGTGACTTACCTTCCCTCTACCTACCACTTTATGGCTTCAGCTTTATACCTATTTGTCCTAGATCCTATTGTGCTTGTATATCACCAATTAAGAATAAAAGTAGTTCTTTACTACAGAAGACTTGATTTAGTTCTTTCTCTCAGTGACTAAAGACCATTTCAAACAACTGTCATTTTTGAAACTTCCTCTACCTTGCTGGAGTAGCTGTAAGATGCCTCAGAAATGTCCTCAAACTATTGCCCTGAAGCATGGGGCCATACTCTCAGGATTGGAGAAACGACTGTTGTGTTTTAGAGTGAGCACATTATTTTAATATTTTTAAAAAGTATTGGATATTTCTGAGCAAGAGAAGCCTATATAAATGACTAGGACCTATTTCTCTCTTTGTTATTATTGACTTTGTAGGCCTACAAATATGCCTTTCACACATGCATATTGATTCAAAGGAAAAGTTTGTCATTTATAGATCCATTTAAGCACGGGGCTTTGCCTAAAACTGATAGGATGATTGAAAACCTGGCAGATCAAAGTATGTACATTTCCAAGGAAAAGTACTTTATGTCTACAATGGAAGCAATAAATTATCCCCCCCTTTTTTTTGCATTTGTAATTAAATCTTTCCAAATGTTAGAAAGTAGCCAGACCACTAACAATATTTGTATCATGTTCTGGGGCTTAGATGGTTCAACCTGACTTGAAATGGAGACCATTTGTTCTAAATTGATTTCAATGCCAAGCCAATAGGTCAGCCCTTAATGATGAAGATGCCATTCCAGCCCAGCCTCTGGTGGATAAGCCAAAATTAATTAACTCGAGTCCCAAAGTATAGAAAACAGATGCTTCTCTCATGTTGCACAAATAAATTCTTTGTGTATAGATGTGTTCTGTTTTATTCAAAGAATAACAAGTTGGAAGTTAAAATTGTAAGTTTTCCACAATGGAGCCAGCCTTTAGTAGTGATGACAGAAGCATGAATTTACAGAACAAATTCCAGCAAGTGCATGGAAAGATGAATTATTCTCTATATCTCTTATTTTGGCTCCAGGCCAGGCCTAGGAGATTTAGTTTTAAAACCTGGGCTGATCCAAATGCTGATCCATTCCAGAACAGACCTAGGAGTTCCAGAACAACACCAAGGTTATTTCTAATCTATAGAATCCCTGGAGACCTCTCCCAGAGGTTTACATCTGCATCATTTGCTTGGATTCAGTTCTTTGGCCAGCTTGCAAATGGCTGAAGATTAGATTGTTCTCTAGAGGTATGTTGTTAGGTGCACTGTTTATCTGGTTATTCATCTCAGCATTTGCTCAGAATAGTTGCTTTCCCTAGGTTGTGGGTCGCTAAAAGTAGAGGAATAACTGCCTGGTTCTGATCTCTTTTCAGAATTAATGGGTATGTTTAAGATAAAGATGTTAACCATCTAGTAATAGAACTCCATACAGAGTGAGAAGTTGATCATCTGAAAATGTATGGTATTTTTTTTCTTCTGAACGAATGTGAAATAATCCATGTTTTCTTTCCTTTCTGTTAGACTGAAAATGATGAGAATGGCCAAGCAGAAAACTTTTCCATGGACCCACAATTGGAGAGGCAAGTGGAGACCATCCGCAACCTCGTAGACTCCTACATGTCTATCATCAACAAATGTATCCGAGATCTAATTCCAAAAACAATAATGCACCTTATGATCAATAATGTAAGTGATTATAAACTGTCTCATTTTAACTTCTAACCCATCTTAGTGTGGAAACTGCTCATATTCTCACCAGCTTCTTTGTGATATTTTCTGGATGGTTGAATACCTATTACCCAGATTCCTCATTTTCTATTACAAGTGGCAAGTGACTGACCAGTGAAAGAGTATTTAGGGAAGCCAACATGAAACTTACAGCCACAGTACTGTGGAATTCCCTATCGCCTATCTGCTCTTGAAGAGTGTGCATTTGCTCGCAAGAAAGCAGAGCAAAAATACACTGCAGCTGTGCTCAGGGTGTGAGTTAATTGCAAAACTAGCAATAAAACCAGATGCCCCAGCTCCTAGACTTTGAGATTAAAAGCAAAAAATATTTATTCTTTTCTACACACAAACACATAACATACATTGATATGATTATTTTCACTTTCTAAAAACTACGGAATGCTATTTTCACCTGAGCAATGGCTTTTTGCCCTATCCCCTTGGATTCAGAGTCAGTCAACTTCTCTTTTCTAAGGTAATGGTGATATTGCCACAGATCTTAAAGTGCCTGCTAGACGAACCCTCAGTTGATCTGGATTGTACAGAATCCCTCCCTTTTCATGGTTACTTTACAGTAGTCAGGATATGATACTTAAATTACATGATCTAGTTCGGTTCTTTTGACAGCTACTTTATTAAAGGACAAATAATATCACAAGTTATTTGAGAAACTGTCTTTTAGATAAGATAGGCTATAATGCAGTATTTTAAAACAGGCTTTTCTGATTCTTGACAAGGAGACACCAGCATTTTTAGTTCTAGCTGTCTTCTCGGGACACCTTTTTATTTAAATCGATGATATATTATGAGCATTTGCTTGTAACACATACAAGTTAGCTGGCAAAGGTACTGAACACACTCGAATTCAGGAGAAACCTATATTCTGAGCCTGGTTCTGCTACAGATTCTGTTGACCTGAAGACAAATCGGTTAACTTCTTTGCATTCGTTTCCTCCATATGTAAAATACGAATCGTAGAAAAGGTACCTGGCTTAGGGATTTATTTCAGAAGATAGCATATATGGTAGTACTATAAAAAATGTAAGAAACCAATGTGGCTGCCTGCCTATTTCAGAACTATAAAGAGCCCTTGTCCATATTTCAAGATTTCTTTCAAAATTGTATTTGTAAATATGCCATTCTATTTGTGGTTCATGGTGTGTTCATTCCTTGAAGAAAGGTTTCCTGGAAGAAACCCCTTGAAGGAAACCCTTCTTGAAGAAGCTCTAAGCACCCATGGTTTTTAACCCTATTCCCATGCAAGATTTTGCATAATTAAACAAGGCTACTAGGATGCTTTTAAGTATCAGCAGTAGGTAAGCAATATATTGGAAATTTGGAAACCATGAATTGTATTCTTAAGCTTCGTCAATGGCCTGCTGTGTGACCTGAAGCAAATTTGGCCCCCTCTGAGTTGAAGTCAGTCACTTCTAAAATTACGGTAAGAACACTGAGCTGCCTCACTGAATTGTTAGAGAACATAATAAATGCAACTATATGCCATTTTGAAAAATACAGAGTACTAAACAAATAGTCTATGTATTTTTAAAATTACCCTCTTAATTTTCCTTAAATGAGTTCAGGTTGTTTTGCTGTGGTATATCCAGGCACTTGCTTATTTAAACATTTTCCTGATTAAGTATCATTTATCTTTTCACTGTTTTATCGCAAGTCATTAGTGTGGCCATCAGTTCAAACCCTGCTTTGCTCTGCACTATGTTAAATCATCGGCACAGGAAATAGCACTTACTGTCTAGAGCACGAGGAGTTGCCTGACACTAATTAGTTAAAAGGAAAAAGAAAAAAAGACCCTCTTACAAATCTATCCTACTTTCACCTTTTCAAGAAACACACACACACACGTACACAAAGAAACACGGGAGTAATTGCCCTCACCCCTCACTAGTGTGCTTGTTGGCTTTAATGAAATGGCTGAACCCCCGCCCCCCCAGGGAATTCTCCGTGGAGGTAGAGCTCTGCAAGCTGTCTTGAGAGAGACCTTGCACAAGAATAATGAGAAAGAGGACCTTGACGCTGAGACTCACAGGAATGTGGAGAAAACAGAACCATCACGTGATGCTTGGATTCTTACGAAATGATGGTTATCGTTGTTGGAAATTTAACTTTTTGTATCTGTCAGAAAATAGTTTTACATATCTCGGATGACCACTTCTCCTGGAGTATTGTTTTGTTTGCTTTTTTCCTAGATATGTCAAAATACATAGTTATATATATGTATATTTGATAATTACATAGATGTAAAAATATAAATTGCTCTTTTGAATGCCGTATTCTCAGGGCATCTTATTGGACAGAGCACCTGAGCCCTTTTTGTGTTCACTCCGGAAGGGCCCTGTTGAGTACAAGAACCAGAAACACACTGAACACAGAGCACCGTGTCATGCCTATGTGCCGGTTGTTTATTCGATGTTAAGAGATCTTCAAGGTAGAGAATCCATCATAGAATCACAGCTAGAAAACAAATACTCTGCCTCTTCAAGCTAAATTCTATCCACTTAACCCTGCTGCTTCTATAAATGGCGCTGGGTGGACCCTGGTTCTCCAGCACCAGTGAATGCCTGCAACAGGGTCCTCTGTCGGTGGACAGTCACCGTCGAAAGCAGTGCTGTGGCCTTTCCTCTTTGCAATGGGAATGGCTACCCTGCCTTCTGAAAAAGAATATGTTTCAGCCAACTTTTATAAAGTTCAGAATTTGGTGGGCAGTTTCCTTTGAAAGTTTACATTAAGTGTTCTGCCACTCAGGTCTCCATATGGAATTATTTAAGAAGTTTAAAGCCAGCAATAAATGCCTTGCCTCAGACATACTGTAAGCCTTTGTTGAAGCAGAACAGCTGTTGCAGTGCTTAAGTGCGCTGGGGAACAGCGGCACAAAGAAAGAGCAAGTTTATGACAGCCGGCCATTCAGGACCGGCTACAGCCAAAGCAGCGGAGTTTTGGTCGGGACTTTAATGTTCACACACACCTAGCCCCCCAGGGCAAGCACAGTTTGATGGCCTCTGCTCTGCAGCCCACCCCACCAGAAGATTCTCTGTCCGAGAATCGAGCTTTATTGTGAACATCTGCATGGCAGGGCAGTACATGGTTCAGTGTTGGCACCCACAGGACAGCCATCCACGGGGCACTCATTATTTTGCCCCGATTATAAATGGAGAAATTGAGGTGCTGAGAGGTTAAGGGACTCACCCAGGGTCACATAGCCGGGGCTGGCAGAGTCAAGATTAAAACCCAGATCTCACCCTTAGTCAGTTAACGCATATAGTAAGGATGGGCAAACTATGGAGCTCAGCCCTCTCCACCTAGGGGGCTGCTCTGCCCATAGCACTTACCTGGTGTATCTTCCCAGAAGGCTCATTTCCTGGAAGATTTCATTAGGGTTTATTTGAATATGTGAAACAACATTTTAAATCTTAACTAGTAATTCAAACCCAGAAAATACAAAATATAACGTAAAATTTTTATGAAACTTTTAAAGGATCAGATATGAAGCCCGGGGGCATTTCACACTTGGAGTGCGTGCTGCTGCCTGGACCCCTGGACCCCTGGAGCTCCACATTTACTCTCCTTGGCCAGTGGCACTTTGCTGGAAAATTAGTAACATGTGCCCTCGTTTCAAAACTCACTGTAACTTTCATGTGTATGAAGTCGAGTGTTATTTCAAATGTTCATTATTTGAGGGGAAAGTACACCTTAAATACCAGGGCACTGATTTGTTTCCACGGGTCAAGAATTCAGCATCCTGCTCAAGAAACAGATCGGGGCCAGGATCCAGAAGAGTCCCCCCCTCCCCCCTCCTGTGTGCTCCCACCTCCCATCACTCCCCAGCAAGGGTACCGCTACTGATTTCTTAAAGCATAGCTTATCTTAGCTCTGACTGTTCTTGAACTTTGGAATCGTATAGTGGGTGCTTTTCAGTGTCTAACTTCTTTGGCTTGACATTAGGTTTGTGCGGCGCAAAGGATGTCACTTTTTCAAGAAGGGAAACAGCACTGGTCTTTAGCAGAAATACGTCCCTGAGAAATGGAAAGGAAGCTAGAGCAGACATGAAAGAATTGTGAGAGATCAGAGAATCACAAGCTTCTAACCAAGCCCCTTTCCCAAACTAAGCAAATTTAAACTGCCCAATTACATTTTTTGTATATTCACGTGAATGCAAGTGATCACTGTGTTGCAGACTCCCGTCTCGAAATGGCCTCCTTAGTAACAGAATTGTGTGAAAATTCGAGGAATGTCCCTTCTATTTGTGAAGGCTTTAAAATGGTCTTAATTATGAAGACAAAGAAGGCTTAAGATCCAAAACTACTGCAGGTTGATAGAGAAGGGTTAAGTAAGAAAGAGAGGAAAACATGTGGAACGTTTTTAATGACCTCACATTCCTTTACACTGAGCAGAACGACATGGTGCAGTCATGCCTGTTTATCTAGCCTGTAGAGTCTGAACTGGAATGAGGTTTTGTGTATGAGAATTTTTTTGTGAGCCATACCAAGATGTATAGGTTATAAGGTGTTATAATTAAAAGCATAAATATTATTTCAAGTCTTGCATCCAAGTATAATTCGTTTATGTCATGTTCTGTGAGGTGTATTCTAAATACCATCACCTCCAGGGGATCTTACTGGGCCTCGATTGTCACGCAGAATCCTTGAAATTTATGTATTTGCACCACGGACATACAGACTGCTCAGAAAGTCCCTGAAGTGTCTGGAAACTCCCTGACATCCCTCTACCTTTGTTCCAGTTGTGGCATCCCAAAGCTAGGCAAGCAGGAGAAGAGTCTTTCTAAAATTTTGTTTTAGAAACGTTAACCTCCACTCTGTATTGAACGCCTGCACCATTGCAATAGCTTTCTGTGTGTTCTTCTCCCTCTAAATACCTCAGACCAAACGTTAACCTCCACTCTGTATTGAACGCCTGCACCATTGCAATAGCTTTCTGTGTGTTCTTCTCCCTCTAAATACCTCAGACCAATTTTGTCTGCATGCTTTAGAAAGAACAGCTTCTGCTTGCAGAGCACTAACGAAATGCTAGGCATTGCGTGAGGCAACTTATAATCATTTTTTCACTTGATCCTCACAACAGCTCTTGAGACAGCTGCTGCCACTGTCCCCATTTTACAGATCAGGAGCCTGAAACTGGAGGAGGTGCTTGTTTGCTCAAGAACAGTTAAGTGTGGGAACTAGGACTCAGATTCAGAGCTGTCTGATTGTAGAGCGTGAGCTCTTAACCACTGCGCCATACTGCCATTTTCTCCTGTGCCAGTAGTGATGCTCCTATTAATTCACAACATTGCCAAATCTTTGGGATAGTAGGCAAGTTTTAGCGTGTCATGTTCTGATGTGGAAGAGTTGATTCAAGGCAGATCTTTGATCAGAATGCTGAAATAAGCCCTTATTATTTTATTTCGTGGTTTGTTTGACAGTCGCTTCTTAATTCAGATCTGCTTTAAATCTATTCTTGGAAGGACCTTCTTTTAAATTGTGTTTAATAGATTCTAAGTGATACTCCAGTTAGATGTAAAGCTTCAGACTAGCTTAGCCCAACTGCTGTTCAATGCCAGGAAAATTGTCTGGTTTTGAGTTTTGCATTGCGTCATCTATCTGAGTGCATGCACATGCCCAGCGGCAGAAGATTCACGCAAATGTCCCTGACTCCTTGGGTACCTGCAAGTATGTTTTAAAAGTGACTAAATCTCCAAAAAGGGGGGGGGAATGAAACATTCCTTAAGCCAAATTTACTGTCTTTCCTCTAACTCTCCTTCCTGACTTTTGATTTTCTGTTTTCCAACTCACCCCAACCTCAGTGCTTGAAGTGTCCTTGTTCCTTTTGCTCCTGCCCTTTCACATCAAACCAGCCTATGCCCACCTGGTTTTTCCTCTATCGTGTAATTGATATGTGCCCATCTTTTCTATTACACTGCAGTCTCGCTAAATGAAAGCCCTACCATCTAGAAATGATCTATAATGGTCTTCTATCAGATTTCTTTCTCTCTGCTACCACCCTTACAAATTCTTTTCCAATCACAGACAGATTAATTTTCCTAAAACTCTATTTTATTGTTTCACTTACTTGCTTAGAAGTCTTCCATGGCTTCCCACTGCCAAGTGGATACAGTTCAAACACTTTTCCTTGGCGTTCAAGGCTTTCACATCTGGCCTCAGGTTACCTGGCCAAACTTACCTTCCACAGCTATCACACATAAACCTTCTACCCTACTAGACAGTTGCCCAAATACATCTCGTCTACTAGATTACTTCCACATTTTAATCACTCTTGGTTTGCAAAATATGGAGAGAATACTCTTTATTTCACCACAGTGAAGCTGTGACTCAGCTGAATTTTCTGATCAGCAGAATTATTTACATAGTTTGATACCTTTAAAAAATAATAAAGCTATGTGTTTTCGACTGTTGTCATCTCTTGGTTACATATTTCACTACAACCTAGGGATTCTGAGCCTCTGACAGCTATGCTGCTGTCTGCCTGAATTTGTAACAATTAAATATGCTGGCCTTTGGTCTTTCCTAAAAAGATCCAGTGACTCTAGATAAGCATTAGTCTCATTTAACAGAGAAACTGAAAAATCCGAGTTGGTTTATTTTTGTAGGCTAAGTTAATCAGCATACTTGCAATACCACTCTACAATCATGATGCTTAAACATAAATTGTCTTTGCTAAGCACTCAATCAAAGTGGGATAAGGAGGTAACAGAAAGAGCACTAGACTTTGAGTCCAAAGACTTGGGGTTTGACTTAATATTATGTGACTTTGGGCAAATTACTAAACTCTCTGAACTTCAGTTTCTTCATCTGTAAAATTGAGATCATAATACATTTCGTAAGTATGTGGTGAGAATCCAATCAGATAACTTGTGAAGGTATGTAGGACATACCATCTTTCATTGATTCCCACATTCACTTGTTTCATATTTAATAGTTTTGACATGAAGATGCATGTCACACTCAATCGCATCTTGGCATTCTGTCATAGTTTAATTAATGGTGTTTTTCTTAGTGGCACATAAAATTATGGTGTGTCTTAAAGTTACTGGTATCTTTGATTTGATGAAATATGGCAGCTGGTGCTCCCTGCCTCAGTGCTGTGCAATGTATGCATCCTCTCTGTTCTCATTCTGCTACAAACTGCCACTCCCCTAAGACTTATACACGTTGTTCATACTTAAGTCTGTTTCCCTATATCTGTTAACTATGGAAACCCATGTCAGTCCTCATTACTGTGAAGGAGTTCTATTGTAAACTTCTAGAAAGCTGAAAGTATATCCTTTTTTTATTTTTTTATTTTTTGTAAATCAACTTGCATGATTATCTGAGGTTCTGTATTTAATAAAAATTCACTTATTGGTGCTCATTCCACTTTCGCGTTGACATTGAAACCTGGGATCTTAATAGTATTCCAGTGATTTTGGTAAAAGCGAGGTAAAGGACTGGGAATACCAAGGAATGGATAACTTGCGGTATTACCTAGGTTTCTTTATATCCTTGTTTTCTGCTGAAAATACTGCTGCTTACCTCCTGGTACCTGCCCTCATCTCTATGCCAAGCGGCCTCAGACAACAATGTGGAAATGCTGGAAATGCTGTGCATAACCAACAGGCCCTGTTCTGGTGATGGCAAGGTTTAGTCCTCTTTCAACTGATGCAGGTTTTCCTTTAGTCCACGGTCATAAGACAGAGGGGAAAAGTGTCCCTGCACTGGTGCGGAGGATTGGGAGGACAATGAAGAAAATAAGAGTAAACAGAAGCATACGCATCATACATCTTGCGTACATCATGCATCATGCATCTCTTCCCAGAGTGGGTGGTTATGGACTTGGTCTACGGGCTCTGAGCCAGTTTATACCATGTGATCACTCATGTATTCCCATTTTCACTTTTCTGTGGTGACCTGACAGGTTAAAGATTTCATAAACTCAGAGCTCCTAGCACAGTTATATTCCTCAGAGGACCAAAATACCCTAATGGAGGAATCTGCTGAGCAGGCTCAGCGCCGGGATGAGATGCTTCGAATGTACCAAGCCCTTAAAGAAGCCCTGGTGATCATTGGCGACATCAACACTGCCACCACGTTCACCCCTGCACCACCTCCTGTGGATGACTCCTGGATACAGCATTCCCGCAGGTAGGAAAATGGCCCCGTGTCCCCCGAGGCCTGCCAGGCTTGTCCAGTATCATTTTCTGAGTGTGCCTCCCTAAACCAATATGAACCTAAGGAATAAAGAGGAAAAAAGATATTTAAGCTCAGGAGAGAGAGAGAAGGTCAGATTATCCCTTCAGAAACGAACACGATACAGCCCTTACAGTGGAACGTTATACAGCCCTCAAAACGAATAACACGGTTCTATACTGAGATGAAAAGATAGTCAACTTAATATGAAGTTTTAAAAAAGTAAGTTGTAGAACCTTATGTTCTAAGATGTACAAAAGAAAAGGAATTTATATATTGTAGTGAGAATATTGTGTTGTGTTGTAGCCTAAGATACAGTTGAAAAGGATACACAGGAAACGACTACTGGTTGTCTCCACAGAGTGAAGGGTTGGGCGGAGGGGAACTTCCTTTTCACCATTTACCCCTTTTATACCTTTTTTAAAAAAAATTCATGTAAGTAACCTCTACCCCCACGGTGGGGCTCAAACCCACGCCTGGAGATCAGGAGCCCCCCGAGCGACTCGGACCGACCCCGCCAGGCGCCCCTCCCTTTTATGCCTTCCAACGTTCGGGACACGGCCCAAGTTACTCCGTCAAAAGTATAGTTTTATACGAAAATAATGGATCGTGGATCACCACATCAAAAACTAATGATGTATGGTGACTAACATAACAATAAAATTTAAAAAAAAGTATAGTTTTTACAGAGCAGCCCGGAAGTCATAAAATATTTTTTTGAAGATGAGCTCGGAATGAAACTGCTCTCGTCTGTCCTCAGGTCCCCCCCGCCAAGCCCCACCACCCAGAGGCGGCCAACGCTGAGTGCTCCCCTCACGCGGCCCGCGTCCGGCCGAGGGCCCGCGCCCGCCATCCCCTCCCCCGGCCCGCACTCGGGGGCGCCCCCGGTGCCCTTCAGGCCCGGCCCGCTCCCCCCTTTCCCCAGCAGCAGCAGCAGCAGCAGCGATTGGTTCGGGGCGCCCCCGCAAGTTCCCTCCAGGCCCACGAGGGCCCCGCCCAGCGTCCCCAGGTGAGTGCTTCTGCAGGCCACGCACGCTGGGGGGATGCTCTTCGGTGCTCTTCTTCTAGCCTAACAGACAGAATCTAGTTGGAAAATAAAATTGCAAAGATATTATCATACACATTTGCAATTTTCACCCAGGAGAGAGGTATCATGGGAAAACCACGGAGCCTGTGACACCATTTAAAAACCAGTATGTAGTCCAAACCTCTCCTTTATCCACTGGCACAAACTAAACGGGACCAAAGAAAACAGGGTCCAAATAAACGACATCGGGGCAGCTGTTTGTATAATTTGAAAGAGCACTTTGAAAGGAAAGAAAGAGCCATGGCTAGGTTATTGCAAGCTGCGTGCTTCGTAGGTCATGAGGGAGTATCAGGAGCTAAGGCCTCACCTCTATTACCAGAGGAATTCTGGAAAACCACTAACTTCGAGGAATAGTATCCATTTGCCCCCTGAACTATAACCCTTAAACCCAACGTTATTAACTTTACTGTAGCCTAAGTAAAAACTGGGCTGATTAGTTTGCAATATATTTTTAAAAACTATGCGTAGAAATTTTAACACAGACGCGATGATTGCTGCATGCAGTTGCTAACCATATATGAGATGGAACATTGTACATTTGAATAATACATTTGGGCACAGGGAAGCAGATTTTTCAGGCTTACTTGTGAAACAAAATAATGAATAAATGAAACGTGAAACATGTACATAGTTGAAGCTATATTCTCACCTTTGTACGTTTACAGCCAAATATGTACAATGTGTATAACTACAGATTTTAAAAATAGAAGGAGTTGGGAGGCTTTTTCCTCAACATCAGAAATTTTAACAGGAAAGGAAATTAGCTCATACAGAAATTTAATTTTTTAAAAGTATTCAGTTTAGGCAATTAAAATATTTGTATGCTTGAGAAAGAAAAACCTTGCTATGCACGTACCATGAAAGAAGGGTAACTTCCTCCCCCCCACGAAGCCTGAGTCACCTCACTCTCTGATTACAGGGCTTACATTGATTTTGATCTTCGGGCTGTTGGGTGTAATGAAGAGAATGGGCATCTTAAACTCATAAACAAAGGGGGGACGAGCAAGACTAGCAGGGGATGTGGATTCAGAAGGCCTGGTTTGCTACAGACCTTGCACAGCTCATTGAACTCTGAGCTAGGGGTTCCCCATCTATGAAATAAGAACAGTTTCAACAAGGCTGTTACCCAGTCGTATGTAATGAGCCTGATAAACTGTAAAGCACTGTGGCTGTCAGGATGATCATCACTTGGGTCCTAATCAAAAAGGATACATGTACTCTCAAACCTATATTTTCTCCCTCTAAAACGAAGATTCAGCTTTACAATTTATTTGGAACAGAGCTACATTTCTGATAATAATAGTAAAAGCAATAGCTAATATTTATTGTGCTCTCAGTGTATGCTAGGCACTGTCCTAAGTGCTTTGCAGGTACATTTGTGTTTACTGCTCACGACAGCCCAAAAGGAGAGGTGATTATCCATTTTACAGATGAGGCATAGAGGTTCAAAGAGTTCTCCCAAGGCTGCTCAGCCAGACCCTAACGGAGCTGGGCTTTAATCCCAAGCAGTCTGACTCCAGAGCCCAGTCTTCCAATCACAGTACCAGGGTTTCTCGACCTTGGCACTCTACTGCCATGTTTGTCGTGGGGGGCTGGCCCTTGCATTTTAGTATGTTTCGCAGCATCTGGGCCTCGACCCACTGGATGTCAGTCATACTGCCCCACTTGTGACATCGCTAGTGTATTTGGGGAGGTGGGGCATGGGGTGTAAAATCTGCCTCCCCTTGAGAACCACTGCACTACAGTATTGCAGAGATTTTCCCTTCCACGTGAAAAATAAATAAATAAATAAATGTCAGCGTTGAGCCTCACCCACTACAAGCAAGATTAAATGATTGTTTTAGGAAACCTCAGACTGACTGGTAATGTATCTGCCATTGTGCCAGGAAGGTATGGAGGCCACTGGGGGAGGGTAGGAGAGGGGGCGGGCAGGAGTCCCATACAGGAGCCTCGAAGTGGGCTATTTTGTCTGTTTAGCTACAAGAAGGAACCAGAGCAACCTGGTGGTGCCTTTCCTCAGGAATGAACATGCATGTCTTTGTTTGCTTGCTTGGCTGCTTTACCTCTTGGTTTCAGATAAGCTGGCTTGCCAATACCCTTCAGAGATACTGTTGAATGCTAAATTGATTTGTTAAGCGGGATGGAGTCGCCCTTGGTATTTCCAAGCTCCCTCACAGAAGGTAGCGGGCAGGAATCAGGAATCAGTAGCTCGCACTAGAGAAGGGGAACTGCCAGGTTTAATGCATCTGTGTTGGGGAATTTATAGGACACCAGTTATGTTATTCAAAATTTCTAGACTATTCTCCACTTGGAGCCAGACCTAACGCCCTGGCCTTGAAAAGAGTCTCAAATGTAAAACAGAAATGAGGCTTCGGAGTAAAAGAGGAAAGTTGGTTTTTGTGCTGAGCCTTCAAATTTCAGCGCCAGTTCAGCGCAATGGGAGGGAAACCCCTCTGGGGGGTGGGGGGGGTCACCTGAGAGAGACCAAGAGAGAAGCTGTCAGGATCCTTAGGCCTATTAAAGTTTAGCTTAAGATGAAGAATTCTGACCACATAAAGTCTGTTTTTAATAAAAGCCAGAGCAGGAATCCTACCAAATGCAAGCCAGAAATGGGGTTTAAGATTTCAAAAAAAAAAAAAAAAAGAAGAAGAAAGAAAGAGAAAAAGAAAGACAAAGATGGAAAAAGAAAGAAAAAAGTTGAGGGAAGCTCTTGTTGAAACTTCACCTTGTTCTGTTTATTTATATATTCTCTTTTCCCTCTGTGATTTGCCTCCATTTTCTCTATTAAAAACTAAAAAAAAAAAAAAACATTGAAATGCCATTATCCATCATCTCCAGGAAAACAACCCATAGCTTTTCAAGAAGGAAGTTTGATTTTTTTTTTCCTAGGTCTTTACTTTCTTAAGGGCCCTTTCTCCCCTTTTACCTGAAACCAGAAACTCATAACGTGACAAGACAGTACAAGCCGTGTCCCACTGACTCCCTGTTGGGCTTTAATATCACAAAGGCAATAACTGAACTTTCAGAGGCAAAATATTCTGCCATTCGGCATGTGCCTGTACATAATTTTCTTCCGGATAATTTGCGACTTCATTAGCAAGTTAGGATTTTGACGTTTAAGAACTTGTATGCCTTTATTTTAAACCTATTCAAATGTAATGAAAGCACTTGCAATTGGACAGAAACCATGAGCGTTCTGGGTTGTTTTTTTTTTTAATTTATTATTATTCTATCTTTCCATTCCAATGTAAAGGAAGAGGAAGGAGAGGGGCGGGTGGAGTCATTTTTGGCCCAGCTTTTCTCAGCTGCTCAAGCTGTTCTGGTTTCTGCACATGGAGCCTTTCAGCGAGAGAGCTGGAAATCCTGCAAACTACATGCCTGTTCTAATTAGTTCCACCTGATCCAGGGGAGCATCTCTATCCCAGAGAGACTCACCAGTAGGGATGCTTCTGCCATTAGTTGAGTGTATGCAAATCTGATTTGTGGAACATTTTCTATTGCCAAAATCTTTGGCTTGCCCCCTGCCCTCCCACTCCACTCAACTTCTCTGACGGGGCTAAAACCCAGTTTGAAAATCCCAGCCAGTTGTGTTCCTGTTTAGCAAGATGATCTTAAGCAGACATCAGCACCTCTTTGGGGGCCCTGTTCTTCTTGCTTGAAGATCCTAATCTTCATCAAATATTAACTTTAGGGCTGATGTAGCTATTTTCGGTTATAGCTTCTTAAAATTAGTTAATTGGGAATCACAGCCTTTGACATTAACAGAACAAATTAACTGAATCAGAGTGTGTTTTTCCTGGCAACAGCTGATTCTGGCATTATTTGACTCATTTGTCTTCTCCCCTTTCCTTGGACTAAGCTATTTTGCAACGGTCAAAAGGGGATAAGGGTGGGAGGAAGGGTCTCTATCCAAGGAAAAGCAAACTTCATTTACCTCATCACTCAATCCTCTGTTTAAAAAAAAATATTGAAAAACTGAAGTACTTTTTTTAACCAGCCTTGTCACCAAGTCTGATGGTGTCTTTTAAAAATGGCAAAACTGAATCATAGGTGAGGATTTGACTTTCAATCCAGCCATCCACATGACAGAGACACAAGATGGAAATCAAGAAATGCTCCATTATAGCCTCTCTGGTGAACCCCATAGCAAAGCTGACATCCCTCACTGCATGGACAGCCCTGGAGCATCATCAAGATTATCACAGGATTTCCCACTTACACCCATTCCGTGACATATTCATTTTCCCCGACTTTACATGGCACCCTTTGGGAGTCTCATCACAGTCCCACATTCTCAGTCATTTACTGCTGAACCAACCATGGCAAAAGATACAGAAATCTCTCTACATAAAGAGATAATTGGTGCACTTGTGGGCTCTTTAAGGAGGTAAAAGCCATTTGGTTCTCTTTACAATGGAATCTTGTTTTAGATGTTTGACCTTGATACACTGCTGTGCTATATCTCTTTTACATATTTTATATGTTGATCTAGTTGACAGTTAACACAGAATCCCTTTCACTGAGGGATAAGGTCTCCTTGTTTTGTTTTTTTCAGCCAGTCCCCCAAATTTTGAGTAAAGACAAACCCACGATTCTTAAAAGTGTGTCTTTGCATCCCTCACATGAAGGTTTGGTGCCATGAAGGATGAAGCTGCTGAGTCTTGAAGTCATGGGTTCAGGGTACACGGACAATTAAGCGACTTTTGTGACTAGCCTGTGTGTCTGATTCTCCCGAAATCATGTCTTGGAAACATCCTGACTTACTCCCTCCTCAAGAGCCCTCTAAACGTGTGACTTCCTTTAGCAACTGAGTGTCATTTGGACATATGATGAACTCGTCTTGTGATTTCTGACTTCAGCCATGAGTTTTTTATTTTCTTCACTGCCTTTCCTCTTTAAAAAACAAATAAATTTATGACTAGGTATTCTGATTTTTCAGGGAAACAGTTTTTATTTTTAGCAACTGGATTTAAAAGTCAAGCAAAGATTTTTTTTTTTAAGTCTAAATGCCAAGAATGGAAACAACTTTGAGGTATTCTTTCTGATTCTTAGCATTTAAGGCATTTCATGAGGCTGCTGTGTTATAACATTTGTTACTGAAATCCCAAATGTAATTAATAATTTGCTGCAGGTTCAACATGAGTTGAAAATATGATGCTTCATATATTTTAATGAAAATAGAAATTTGGCCAGAAATTGTTCACTAAAGAAAATATTCAATTTAATTTAAGCCCCTCGGTTAAACATCCCATCAAAATCATTCGAATTCCACAGTGATTCTGGTTGTAACATAATATTTCACTGAGGTGAATCGATGGTTAATGACAAGGTTTTTCATTCTTCAGTCTTGGTTTCAGTCCGGTTTAAGTGAAGGTAAAATTAGTCTGGTGGTTTCCTTCTTGGGTCTAGCGAACCTGAGTCTACTTTACACAAACATCTTCATCCCGCCACAGTATGGAATGACTGGCAGTCTGTTTAGGGGAGGCCCAGGAACAGAACCGCAAGTGTTCTGAAGGTCAGAATTTGGGACTTTTACAGATGCGTCAAGGTAGACTTCAGATTGCCTTTCTGTTTTCAGTGTGTCCCTTATCTTCCCTTTCCAAATACCCGAGGCTGTAGGAGGATAGAAGGGAAAGGAAAATAAGAAAGGATCTACAGGAGACAAAGTACAAGCAACATAAATGCAGACAGGTGGCAGGCAGCAGTAAATACAATATGCCGCTGTTAGCCCAGTGGTAACTGGCGGTGAGTTAACCAAATACAACTGCTTCCACATCCCATGACAAATAATAGCAAATAGCTCTGTCATTGTTCTCTCTGGGGTTCTAAATTGCTAAGCTTCAGCCATTGCAGGGAAAGCCTTTCTGAGTTTCAGGATACCCAGCCCTGCCCTGGGTCTCACCTGATTGATGGAGGAAGACAGCCAAGACGGGAGTCTGGCACGGGAGCCACTGACCAGTGAAAAATGCACAGTAAATGATTATTATTCTTCCTGTGGCCAGTCAGCAGCAAACTGTCACCAGCTGGAATCTGCTGAATGTTCCTATATACAAGTTGATGTCAGCTCAAAAAGGAAAAGAAAGGAAAAGCAAAGAGAATCGAATCCCGCCCAGTGTAAGCAGAGAGACGCAAGCTAGTCCTTCTCTTTCCTCACTGCCCCCCTTTGTCTCCTTCGCTGTAAGAAAAGAAGGATTTTACAGGGAAAACCTTCACAGGCAGGCAGTCACGGTTAGAGGGCATGTTTTTCAGTGACTTCAGAGATTCATAGCACAACACGATTCGTGGCTCTTTCACCTCTAAATTCTATCCAAGCAGCTTGCTTGGAGAAGGAGCTGCTGGGCGCGTCTTCTTTCCCTCTGACTTAGCAGCTACTGTGAAAGAGTAGAAGTGAAATTTAGCTTACCGGAGTTGCTTCGGCCGATAAACAGCCAGGAAATTAAACATGAAATTGTAAATGCTGCATCTTTTGCTCAGAATGTGCCCTAAATGCTTACCTCCAGCAATATGAGAAAGGAGAGGAGGATTTAGCTGAGGGCTGGATGGCTTTTGTCTGCTTCTCATAACTTTATTGCTGCCTGAACATAGAATTTTTAAATGCCCAACATTGAAATCCTTTAGCTTGCTTGAGCCAACATATTGTAACCATTGCCTGGGGGAACCTCTGAATCTAAACACATATTTACACCCTTTAGTTGCCAAATGAAATCCATCTGGCTTACTTAATGCTGTTGCCAAAAGAATATTACACTTCTGGTCTGGCCAGTATCTTTAAGTGCGGGGGAAGGGGGGTGGTGTTGGAAGGGATTGGGTTTGAGAGAATCTGCAGGTGTATTGACGCCACATTACCTGTATTTAGAGGAAAGCTTAGGTCAATGGCGACTCTGATCAAAACTTGAAGAATTTCTACCTAGGGCAAAGTCTGAAACCACAAGGTACTCAGGCAGCCTCATCCTAGCGTGGTACTTTCTTCTCCTTCCAGGCATCAGAGCCACATGATAGGCAAAACCACAAATAGCAAGTGCTCTAATTTCTGGAATTATTTTTGTAACGATTCCCATAAACACTAAGACATGTCCATTCCTGTGTCCCGGCCAAAATTATCAGCTCACATGAACTGTAGAAAGAACACTTAACATCCGAGGATCAGAAAAAAATGGTCAATCAAAATGGCAGATAGCAAAATTCTCCTTCACTCATCGTCAGTGGCAAGGCTGGGCCTTCCTGACTTCAATTGCTCAGACACAAGGAGAGTTCCATATCTTCATAGGGTCGACATTTCCCTCCACTGGGATTAGTTTAAATGTGGTGTAAATACTGGGAACCCAGGAAGTGTGCAAGTTAATATAAAATTTAGAAATAAGCTCCATTCCATCCCTGCTTTTCTTGTGGAAGGGCTGAGGAGCCAACGGAAAGGGAGAAAGACATGAAGGCCTGGATAAGCACAAACTACATAGACCGCCACAGGAGAGACCTCAGGCTTCTGTGGCAGTTTGCAGAACCAAAAGGAAGTGAGAAGTGTGAGGAGAAGTTCTCGGCTGGTTTTGAATATGATCTGGGAAATGATTTTTATTTTACAATCAAATATGCCAGTCGCCTCCACCATGTAAATATTACCTGTTTTTGGTTTCAGATTTCCATGAGGCAGCATTTTCTACATTTATCTTGGTTAGTGTATATCCCATTGATCTAGAATGAGACCTCTTAGGAGGGCAGATGAGAAAGGCTTTCAAAGGTGTTTTGCAGCCCAGAAAGTCTAAAATGAAATTATTTCACTGGGGAGTGGCTATTTATGTATGATATATTCTGTACCATGTGTATTTTTTTAAGTTTATATTAGGATTATTCTCAAAGCCAGTTTTAAGAGTGAATGAAATTTTCCCCTCAAATAAATCTACCCTTAGCATCACACTCAAGGGACTTTGCCAGAAAGTCTATACGCTGCTCCACCTTTAGACCACCATTCACGGAGGAAAAGCTATAAAACCTGAGGAAGACATCTACTTATTTTTAAAACAACTAGAATTTCTTTTTGCTTCTTGGTAGTGTTGGAAAATATTTTAATAACTAAAATAATAAAACTTCATGTGAGGCAAATTCTACCTTAATTATTGCCTCTTGGGGTGGAAAATTAAGGAAACATTAGTAAATGTGTTAACTAGATAAACCATTGCGGTAATTTCCCACCAAATATCTGGGTCTAAAGTCAAAATAAAATCCGGGCTACACATATTATTTGAAAGGAAGCAAACTTGTCGTTTTAGCTCAACAACAGTAGTATGGAAGCACTCAGAACTGAAATTAATGGGCCACAGAAATCCCTGTGACTCGTCATCAGACTTTAACTTACTTAAATGCCCTATAGTTCAATTTAGGAGTCTATGGTGAGGGATGTTGATATGATTGCTCGATTTGTTTTAATATTTCAAACACTCTAAATTACCCCATCACCAGCTTACTACTTAAAAACTAAGTATATTGAAAACTCATTTTAAAGCACGGTATCTTTGAATAAACATGTTGAAATGGTGTTTCTCCCTGTGCTTAAAACTTTGGTGTATGATTGACTACATCTTGTAAATTTCCTTCTTTTGTACTATCCTTGTCTCCTCCACCCCAGGACCTCTTCTCCATATGTAGCTCTTCGACATATATTGTGCATCCCCAACCCTCTAGGTGACTGCACAGCACGATGGGGTACTCGTGCTCATAGCCAGTGTTACTGTGTTCTTCCAAAGTCCCCTTCCCTGTTGAGCGAGAAGAAAATATTCTCAAGGGTCACAGGGAGTCTTTGCAACTTACAAATACTTCCATAATCTCCATAGACTGTTCAGCTTTCAGTTAAAATGTTACGATTTTTGACCATTAAAGTTTGCTTTTCTATTATTTTTTCCTGTGGATTTCATGCTACCTTTTTTTTTGTCTTTATAATCAAGAGTATTTCATTTTTTATTTGTAAATGATGTGCTCTTATTTTATATGAATAAAATTTTTTATTATTATGTTATGTTAATCACTGTACATTACATCATTAGTTTTTGATGTAATGTTCCATGATTCATTGTTTGCATATAACACCCAGTGCTCCATTAGGTACGTGCCCTCTTTAATACCCATCACCAGGCAATAAATGTGCATTTTGAGAGGTAAAAAATGTAAAAATACGTAGCCAGAATAATGAAGGTAGCAGTGTTTCCAGTTCAGAGAGCAATATTAAATTGGAAAAGCAAGGTTTGAGAACATTTCCCTTTTCTGCATTCTCAGTGCACTCTTGCTTTGGGCCCCAGTCCTGAGTCCCCTGGTCTCTCAGGTGGGCCCTCCATCCAATTATAGAGGACGGTCTTCCTTTAGTTACTTATGTCGGACACCTGCCTTCTCGCTGTGTTTGGCAGGCCAGCAGGATGAGGGAATAATCAGAAGAAAATGTTCTGGTTCTTTGGCCTCATCCACGTTCAACATTATCCAAAACAGTCTTCTGTGAGTGAGAACAGGGTGGCTTTGAGATCCCTTGGTCTAACATTCTGTAGGAGTGTGGAGGAACAAAATTTTTTGATCCCTTCTGAGATAATGGAAGTATAAATTATCCCTGCCTTTGCCTGCCCTTTTAGTGATGTTTACAGAGAGACGTATGCAGAAATGGGAGCCTTTCACTGGTCTGCATTTTGGCATGACTTTCTGCTAGGCAAGCCGCCTTCTCAAGCACAGCCCCCACGGTCATTACAGCAGAGTTTTCCTAAAAGCGTATCTTGTGAACTATTTCTCCAGGATGATGGCCATTTTTGTAAGACAGATGCCTAAAAGACATATGGTTTTCATAGATTTTTCCGTCTAGACTAGCTTTATTTAGTGATTTTTGGTCTGAATTGGTCTAGTTAAAGTTTCTGTAGAAGCTTGTATAAAAGTTTAAAATGTGGGCATACCATTAAAGTGTAAAACAAAAAGTTTGACTTCTTATTGGCAGTAGATTAAAAGGGATTGGTTGAGAGTTTTCCTTCAGGTTAAGTAATTCTGACCATCCTGTATGCCCACTCGTCCGTCCCACTCCCACAACACTGTCCAAAATGGAAAGGCTTATCCCCCAAATCCTATAACTGTTAAATTCATATATTTCCCACTGTTTTCCTGAGCAAATTCTTGTGCTCCAGTGGATGTGTGTGTGTGTGTGTGTGTGTGTGTGTGTGTGTTAGGAAAGCTGCAGACTCTTTACGTGGCCCAGGGGACATATGAGTCCTTGCCCTTTTAGCACCAATTTTTACAAACCCAGCATTTCCCTCATTTTAAAAAAAACGCCCATCAAGCCACTGAGTGAAGGTGATGGAACATTTGGGAGTGTTTCTAGTACCGTCCACCACTGATAAAAATTCCATTTTTAAATGCTGTGTTTGAGCGATCGTCAAAGTCTTGTGTAGAAACAGTAGGACACTTTGAGAGGAAAAGACTGACTTCTAGACTTGCCGAGAAATCAGTCTTTTGCTCCCTCTTTTGTAAGAACAGACACCACAGATCCAAGCCCAGGTTCGCTGCATCAGAACAAGGAGACTCGTGCAAGGGGGGAGATGGTGGCCCTTCGGCCCCCGCCAGTATCATCCCCTGGCTGCGCGCGGAGCATTTAATGGGACTTAGTCACATGTTTGTTCACTGACATGGCAGCTTGCAAGGCACAACCGCCTCTCTGTTTGCCTCTGTTTGCTTTCAACGGTTTCGTTTTTAAAATTTGAGCTCTAAGGCAGGTTAGAGCTCCTCCTGCTGGATTTTTTTCTTTTTTAATCACTGGGATTGTAATTAGTAAACGGTAACTCTTTGTCTCCGTTTTTGCCACTTGGACGGATAGAAGTAAGTGGCCAGAAAAATGTCACGTGGTACATTTAAAAACGGGCCTTTGAATTCACCAGGTATCACGATCAGGTGATATGAAACATCGGTGCAACATAAATCTTCTCTACATCTTCAAATTCCTCGTGCTCTGTTGTTGTTGTTGTTGTTACTAAAATAAAAGGAATTGGAAAGTTAACTTTTCCATCCATAATTTCTAGTTCCACATTTGCCCTGTATGAGGTGAAGCCTCACGTCAGATACTCGTGCTTGCAAGGTTCCTGCTGTCTATCAGAGAGGGACGAAAAGTCTTTTCTGTCTTTCCAAACCAGAAATGAATGTTACAGTTCTATATAGAGATTCCAAGTGTCGTCTTTTTCCTCCGCATCCTTGCTTCTTTTTCCTCTTCTCACTGACTTGAGATGACAGAGGAATGTGCATCTCGGAAGTGGACGTTTGCCTCTCCCAGTAGCTGGTTCTTAGCACCTCCTTCCTAACCTCTCCTCCTTCCCCCAAATGGCGGCGTTGGCCAACCCCTTCCCCTGGTGCCTGGGGTGGGAATGAGGGGAAGGGCAGAAGAAGATGAAGAGGGTTAGAAATAGTTGTGCCCCAGCAACATCAATGGGACTAGGTTTCTACATCATGTAAGTTCTTGGAGATCTCTTTGGGGATTTCTCAAAAGAGAGCAGGGAGGGAGGAAGGGAGAAAAAAGAGAGAGAAAAAGGGAGAGAAATGGGGGGAAAAAATCGTCGGAAGGGACACTGCTTAACTTCATTCAGTAGCCATGTGCACTTAAAGCTCCTTTCAAGCCACATCCTTTCTCTATACAATCTTCTCACCACTGTATTCCTCTGACCTTCTGCTGCTTTGCGTATCTTTTCGTCTTTCCCTCCACCCACCCAGCTTATCTGCTGTCAGTGATACAGTACAGAGGCTACCACATTTTTAAAAATCTCAAAAGCAGTGCTTTTTAGGAATCATATTTTAGTATAACCCTGTAAGTTATCTGTTTTATGAATTAGAACTCCAGCAAAACACATAATTTTGACACGTGTGATAAAGAACCAGACAACACTTGGTTTCTCAAACGGACAGTACTTTTTCTAGCTTTCTTTCCCTCACACATACTAGTTACTGTTTCTGGACTGCCAGTCCCCTCAACTTCCCTTGTTTTCTGGAAGTCCTTCTAACCCACCAAGTCCTCCTAACCCTTCCTGGCCCAGGCTAAGACTCCAGGGGCCCCTGAAGCTGAACACCACATCTGCCACTGTCGGCACGGTGTGCTTGTCTCTCTCCCCATCTCCAGTAGAAACTCCTGGGCAGTGATCACGTCTTTCTGTACATCTGACTCTTAATCCAGCACATAGCACATAAGCAGGGCTTACTGAAGGAATGAAAGAATACAAAATGAGTTGATGCGCAGCGCTTAATCAAAACTTATTTTGGAATTAGCCCAATACTTAGTGTACTTGAAGAAACAATTTAAACGCAAACACTTTCTCTCCTGTTCTAGTCTCCTGAGAAGCTTGCCTGGCTGAATGCTATTATAAAATTCTTTTTTACACATCACAAACTGAGCAGTTAATGTGGGCAAATCATCCTTCAGGCTGCCTTTTTGCTGCAGCCATGGAAGTGGGTGTATCTGTACCACCCCTCTGAATGAATCCAAGTCAGATATTTAAGATCATGTAAAGAAAATGTGGCAAGGGAGGTTATATTACCATTTTGCTCAGAGACTAATTTATACAGGATATTAGATGTTTGTATCATCGAATAACAATTATGGACTATTCTTCCCCTTGTGTTCTTACTTCAGAGTCCATCAATTGATTCATACTTTCCCAGTGACATATGTTATAAAATCATGGGTTCGTTTTCACAGGGGAAAGAAATGCTGGCTCTAATATGTAGCACGAATCATATTAAAGAATTCTTTAGAGCCTTTAATTGGACTCCAAGTCCTATGTTCTTTCCAACATCTACTGTAAACTATTCTTGGACAGTATTGGCTCATTTTGTTACTAAAGCTGAAAAGGCCAAAAATATGCTGGAGAGCAGCCTATAGTATTTTTAATAATAAATTACAAACTATTATCTTCCATGTGGACAATATCCTGACCGCTGTAGCATTTTTTAAAACTTAGCCTCTTAGCTTATAGATATGTAAAATCTGTCTTATTAATAAATGCTCAAAATAAGAAGCAAAGCATAAGCATAACCGTGTTTAAAATGCTGTGTCTGATTATCTGATAGCGCAGACATTTGCAAGACAAAGTCCTGGATCAGAGTGAGTTGCCCTTCCATTTCACCTGGAGGTGTGCTCCTGATTTGTCCTTGGGCGTCTGCATTCTTGCACACTGAGCCACCGGATGGGGGGACACTGCCCATCCACTGCCTTTCCACTGTGGCAGACTATAAGCAGGCTGAGAAATAATCTGGGTTCATAGGAAGTTTATAATGTCATTCAGATGATAAACTATACATGCATGCCTTAAACTTTGAAAAATGAGACGAGGATTAAGTAATTCAAGAGGATCGTGGAGAAACAAGGCATTATAGTTCCCGAGGGGGACGTTTGCTGGGCAATCCCCCAGCCCAGCTTAGTGATGCCACCAGAATCATTCTCGCCCAGGGCTGCTTTAAAAACGTGTCCAGCACAGCCCACTGCGCAGATGCTCTTTATGATTTTAGAAAACTCAGAAGCAGTTTTTTGTTTTAGTTCTAGTTTGTTCTGTTTTCTAAGAAATTCGCCAGCTGTAGCCTTACTTCTTGTGGTTCAGTACTCAAAACCCTTCATTTAAAAAAAGTTTTTTTTACCTATTTCATCAATAAGATAAACAAGTTGGGCAAGTTGCTATCAGATCCCTGCGGCTTCTAGAAACCTGGGATGTATAACTCTCCCATCATCCTAAATGTAATTACATGTAATATGTAATTATATGTAAATTAAATTTTTGAGACATGTATTTTAAAGCCTCAATTATATTTAATAAGTTGAACTTGTGGTATAAGAGAAGCCTATTGAATATCCTTTTTTATGCAAATACTACCCTGGTAGGCAGATATCATTCCTCTAGATGTGTTCAACTTTATCTTTTTTGAGGGTTTTCTTTTCTTTTTTGTTGTGGGGGGAGGGGTTCGCCTAGCTAATTAGGTTGGACTTCAGTCACACCCTCTCCAAAGATGAGAACTTGGAATTGCATGTGTATAGATGTTTCCTTTCTATACTTACTGCCATTTTCATAAGCAAGTACAAGCTTCCCTAAGCAAGTAGTTATTTTTCTGGTGATGATTAACAAGAACACTACTGTAGGATAGTATCTTGGTCTTTACGAAATAAACCTAAAACTGATCTGACCCATACTTAAGTCTAATTCCCAAATGCATCAAAGTATTTCTACAACCATTTCTTTCTTCTTCTTGAGATTTTTTTCCAGTACTTTCTCTTTTTGCTTGCACTATATCTGGCAAGTGAATTGAACTGCTAATAAAGCAAGATGAAAATCACTTATTATGCCTTAGGACAATGGTTTTCAAAGCATGGTCCCAGGACCCGCAGCATCAGCAGCATCTGGGAACTTGCTAGAAATGTCTCACCCTATTAGAAACTCTGTGTGGTGCCTGGCAATCTGAGTTTTAACAAGCCCACCAGGGAATTCTGATGCATGGTCCAATCTGGGAACCGTTGCCCCAGAACGTGTGAATGTAACTGTCCAATAGAAAGAATCCTGGACTGGGAGTCACAGAATCTTGGTGTCAACAGAGAAAAGGAAGGAGACTGTGCTACACAGACCCAGTCTAGCTCACACATTTACCAGTCTCATAATTCCCGCTTCCCACCCTGACAAGGAATAAGGGCAGGGGCAGAAAGAGCAACCATTTCAACAGTGTTATGCTACCTGGCAGCAAGAAACTAGAGGAATGGCAGTTTTCACCACCTCCCCACATGCTGATGCACCCTGTAAGCAACTGACCCCAAAGAATTCTCTATATATATTCTCTCTCTCTCTCTCTCTCTGTATATATATATATATATATATATATATATATATATATATATATATACACACACACACACACACACACACACACTCAACCCCTAAGATTGGCCTCACACCATGAACACTCAGAACCAACTAACCCAAAGCAGAGCAGATGAAATTTTAGTTCTTCTGTTCTTCGAAGAGAATCGAAAGAGACAGTAAGACAAATAATGCATTCCTCTCTCTTATCAGCAAAGCCCGTTCCTCCCCTTCAATGCCACCCACCTTGTGTGAGCATTGGACTTTCTTGAAAAAATTGTCATTGTCCAAAAGACTGTAAAATGTTCATCCCTGCAGCTACAAATGCAACTACAAGTATTACATCTCTCCCTTTGATTTGGAAGCAGAAACATGGCTCTTCTATCATAACCATAAACCGCCCACACACAACACAGTGTTTCAATAAACACTAAGTGATGCAAGATGCTCCATTTCAATGTAATGGGTTCCTTAATGAAGCCCATCACTAAACAAAGCAACTGAGGAAAATTTGGTACAAAACAAATAACTTTGCCCAAAACAAACTGTCTTATGAGGTGAATGTCTTTGGAAACTCTTTGAATGGTTAGGAACTAGACCAATGAAATGAACTTTAACAGTAAACCTTAAATGTATTTCTGGTGTTGAAGTTGGCAAACAGCATTGCTTATTAAGAAAATCACACTGAACAACTTAATGCTCTTCCTGAATTGCTTTCTAGTAGAGTTTTATTGTTTTAGAAATGAAATGATGCTCATTTTTTCCAGAACGGTGGGGAGGAGGATCATTCAGCATTTTTAATTCCTGAGTACATATATGGGGTACTTTAACCTGAAACTGGGCATATTTTAAAGATGTCATAATTATTTTGAGAGGACAACGATAGCAATTTTGTCTTTCATTCTTTCCATCATTCATTCACCATGCAGGTGTGTGGTGCCTATTTATTTATTTTTTTTGGATAGAGAGAGTGTGCAAGAGCAAGTGGGAGGCAGGGAGCAGAGGGAGAGGGAGAGAGAGAATCTTTTTTTTTTTTTAAGATTTTATTTATTTATTCATGAGAGACAGAGAGGAAGAGAGAGAGAGGCAGAGGGAGAAGCAGGCTCCCAAGGAGCAGGGAGCCCAATGCGGGACTCGATCCCAGGACCCTGGGATCATGACCTGAGCCGAAGGCAGATGCTTAACGATCTGAGCCACCCAGGCGCCCCGGGAGAGAGAGAATCTTAAGCAGCCTCCATGGCCAGCATGGCACCAACATGGGGCTTGATATCATGACCCTGAGATCATGACCTGGGCCAAAATCAAGAATCATTCACTTAACTGACCGAGCCACCCAGCCGCCCCTGCTAAGGGACACTTTTAAAGAGCCCTAATGGATAGATTCTCCCGATTTCTTTGTTGTTGTTGTTGTTTTTAAGATTTCTCTATTTATTTTAGAGAGACAGAGTGCTCACATGCTTGAGCAGGGGGAGAGGCAGAGGGAGAGAAGCAGACTCCCCGATGAGCAGGAAATCAAGAGTTGGAGGCTTAACCAACTGAGGCCACCCAGGCGCCCCTCTCCCAATTCTTTATTTAAAAAGCATGCCATGAGGGACACCTGCATGGGTCAGTAGGTTGAGCATCCAACTCTTGATTTTGGCTCAGGTCATGAGATCCAGCCCCTTATCAGGCTCCCCGCTCAGCCGGGAGTCTGCTTAAGATTCTCTCCCTCCCTCGGGGTGCCTGGGTCGCTCAATCAGTTAAGTGTCTGCCTTTGGCTTGGGTCATGATCCCAGGGTCCTGGGATCGAGCCCCGCCTTGGGCTCCCTGCTCAGCGGGAAGCCTGCTTCTCCCTCTCCCACTCCCCCTGCTTGTGTTCCCTCTCTCGCTGTCTCTCTCTCTCTGTGTGTCAAATAAATAAATAAATAAAATCTTCAAAAAAAAAAAAGATTATTTCCCTCCCTCTCTCTCTCTACCCCTCCCCCAGCTAGTGCACTCCCAATTTCCCTCTCTCTCTTTCTCAAAAAAAAAAAAAAAAAAAAGCATGCTGTGAGCCCAGGATCATACTAGTTTTGAGAGATGGTGGTGAATAAGACAAACAAAAGCCCTAGCACAAAGTAGAAAGTTCCATTCCCATAGTCTCCTGCCTTGCTTTCTTTCTGCACTTGTGCATTACCATTGTCCTTTTCTAGTTCCGTCAGCATGGTCCAAAACTGGGGAGGAGGTTAATGAGAAGCAACTGTGTCATCGGAACATTTAAATCTCTCCATTCTCTCCATTGAGCTCTTCCCTTCCATCCTCATCACTTGGTTTCTGGTTTCTTATAACCTCATTATATAACCATTCTCTTATGTCTTCAAGTTTAATATGTTGCAGTTAAAATCATATTTGCTCCTGCTTTGACCACATTGTATTTTCAAGCTTCCTAGAATATATTCTTAGAGTCTGAATTACAAAATTTTGCCCTGTTTTTTCCACTTAAAATGGGATACAGTAGTAAAAACCACTTGCATACTTGTCTGTCCCATTCATCTTCCACTCTGAATAGATTCTGAGTTTTTAAAAAATCATGCAGCATAATGCAGTCCACATAGTAGATGCTCAATAAATTATGTATGCCATGCACAACTAGAAGGTGTGTTATAGATCATCTAGTCTGAATCTCCAATGCTTGTGATGGGGAACCTGAGGCTTTGAGACCCTCAGATGGTGACTGACTGTTCTAATTGGCAGCTGGAGGCATCCACATCTTTGACTTTTGATCTAGTACTCTCTCTGTGTAAACTCACTGCCTCAATAGTAGCCTCTGATAAACACTTCAGATATATTCCTGGTCCCATTGGATCTATTCCCTTTGATCTGGCCTGTATTCTAACCTGGCCAAGCATCTCTGTTTAGGCACTTTTCAGTCACTCATTTGTCCATTATTTAATAAATATTTATTCACTGCCTTCTAATCACATTATACTAAATGCTAAATACACATAATAAATACAGAATATGTGGTTTCTGCTCTTTAGGAATCTATCAGGGGACATAGGCAATAATCTAGTAAATAAATAAGTAATTACAAACAGGGTTAAGTGCTATGAAATACACAAATATCACGAAGTGTTTGGGGGCGGGGTGGTTGGAAACTATAGGATGGTCAGGAAGGACTGAAGAATGACATTTAAGCCAAGAACAAAAGGATCAGCAGAGAACTTGTTTGTATTCCTTTCTCTAGTGGCTACAATCCTTGGTCCAAGCTATCATGTATGCATGAAACAATTTCCAACCCACCATGCCATGTTGTATCCTGCCTTTCACTGAATTTGTAGTTTAAGATCCACTTTAAAAAAAAAAATCCAACCCAATATTAAATCCTTTGGTAGAGTTTCCTTCCTTCGAGTTCAAATTCTGACCTGCTCCTCCTCCTGACCCACAACTGCTTAGTTGCTAAGAATACAATTCTATGGGTTATGTGACTATTTATCAAACTCGCTGAGCACAGGGGCCTGTTATTTAATATTTATTTCAAACATCTATTAAAGAATTGAGCAAATATGTTATAGGTAACAGTTCCAAGGGTCAGAATCTTACATGTCACTGTAGCTTTTTTTTTTCTGCAACAGCAATGATTTCCTAACAAATACCTTTATGTAATGTAAAGATCAGTGAATATCATAAGCATTTATAAGTTGCTTCTTACTTCTAGGAATAACTTTAATTTATTCAGTTGTCAGTGTTCAGGTGTTCAGTGGCCGAATGATAAGCACACACTGCAAGAATAGGAAGATGAGTAAGACAGCCCATTTCTCATCAGTGGAGATAAACATATACACCTAATTAGGATTCAGTGTGATGGTTGTAATAGAAGTACGTTGAGATGCTTTCGAAGCACCTGTATCCAAGATAGAGGGAAGGGAAGACTTCACAGACGTGAGTCTTGAAGGATGGAAAGCACTTATCTAGCAGATGAACAAAACAGCACTGAGAACCTAATTGCATGTAACATCACGCTAAGGGCCGCATGAGACAAGTTAAGTGGGTGTGACCTCTGGCCTCTAGAAACTTCACAACAAAGGAGAAGATGCAGCTTCAAGATTCAGGACATAAGCTAAATAAATATGGCCATTTTGTTTTATTAATTTTTTAAAGATTTTATTTATTTATTTTAGAGAGAGAAAGAGAGAACACAAGCAGGGAGGAAGGACAGAGGGAGAGGGAGAAGCAGGCTCCCCCTGAGCAGGGAGCCCGACGTGGGGCTCAATCCCAGGACCCCAGGATCCTTTCCGAGCTGAAGGCAGACGCTTAAACGACTGAGCCACCCAGGTGCCCCAAATATGGCCGTTTTAAATGAAAATGAGCAGTATGCTAGTGGAAGGGCAGTGCTTTTGCACGGTCACAAGTAAAGAGGAATGAAGAGAGGATTTTTTGCAGCAGAGAATAGCTAAAACATTTCCGGATGGCCACAGTAGTCAGTAGCCTTTCTGCAAAAGGAGGACTTATTTGTTTACTCATATTAAACAACTAGTATTGATGGTTTAGTTTGGTTACTGCGCCTCTAAATTATGTCTAGTTAGACTTTAAGACTTTCAGTGCCCACCTAATAACGAGCCTAGCATAAGAGGTTAAATTGGAATGTACCTCCCCAAGGAAACCTTTCCTCTAAAGCCTCTTGGACATTTTTCAGCGGCAGGGGCCAAAGGAACTCTGCTAGTATCTGTGAGTTTGTGCCTAAGTGGCCAGGATTTGTACCATTAATCAAGAAGACCTCTTTCTCATTGATTTTTCCTTTTTATAGTTTTGTGATTTTTTAACATTTCATAATTGTTTTCCTTAATTTTTCTATCTTCACTTCTTCATACCTGAGAAGGGACATTTGATTTAATCCTTCTACTGTTTCCAATACAGAAAAAAATTGCACGACATGACTATACTTCCAAAAGGGATCATTCTGAAATAGTCAAAGGGAGAGTTTTATCAAAAAGAAAGGTTACGATTTGTAGAATTTTTGAATTTTGTTGGTTATAAAAATTACTCCCCAAGAAACTACATATGAAATCAGGTACACACACACACAAAGTTCCTAATACTTTTAGGAAATAAATGTAGGGGTTCAGGACATAAAGAGCATTACTTGGTGGTGTTGAGATTCTCATGTACAGTAATATTTCATTATCTGGAGTTTGTGTATTCGGCCACCTCAGCTCTCAGAAATATGACCAACCAGAAAGCGAGCAGCCCTCCTCCTGAACCTGTTTACACTTACCGTAGAGGACTCTAAAACCCAGATTCTCTGGTTTTCTAGTGTGCTGCAAATTAGAAGTAAAATGTAGAACAAATTGGAGAAAGCTACTGCTGAAGGCAATGAGAGGTGATAATATTCTGACAGTAAGAAAAAAAGAGGAAGAATATTATATAAGGGGAAATAAACATTCAAAGGCCATCATTCTCTGAGGCCTAAGAGACCTAATAAGTGCGTGGGGCAGGCATAGCATAACACAGTTCACTCTATGTAACCATTCTCTGGTGGCTGAGAAATGCGCAGTACATTTCAGATGGCTTTTAAATGATTTGATTTTTTGTTTGTTTGTTTAGTATTGGGAGGGCAGCTTCTGTTTTGAGAAAGATTTGCATATGACAAAATACTTCATTTTTGTCTCAAAATGCAGGATGCCTGAAAGGTGACAGTGTTAAAATCATTACAGATGGCAGCCCCTGCTGCTAGCCTGTCTGTGCATGGGCATGTGTGTGCTGGCTCTTTCCCAGTGTCTTTGGGACGACCTTCTGCTAGAGATTCTACTTGTTTCTTTACCTTTCTCTTTCTCTCTTTCTAGCCGGAGACCACCCCCATCACCAACTCGTCCCACTATAATCCGTCCACTAGAATCCTCCCTGTTAGACTAAGTGAAGTGTCTGGCATGGCAATTAATTACTAATGAATTATACAAAAGCAACATATTTGATCAGTAAATCATGAGTAGTCGCATGTGTGGACATCAGTAGGCAAGTAACCAGTTTTACTAATGCATTCATCACTCATCTTCGTCGCTCATGGTGTATCAAACCTTTGGAGTTTGACTCTTGAAAACTGCTGACCCTTCGAGGCTTTCTTTGTATGTTGTACTGACCAAGGGTAGGTTTGTATAGCAGCCCTATATTTTGGAGACCGTTTGCCTACCCTGGCATATATTTGAAATTGCTTTGGACAAGTTCCCAGGTTACCCACCAGGTAGCCCATTAAGTATAATTCTTAAGAGCTGTGAGGTGGTGGGCTTAGACCTAAGCCATTTGTGTATTTATTTTCCCACATTCTGTTTTGGCTGACAAAAATTATGTTGTCTATTATTAACGTTTCCTCCTACTCTGTAATTACCTATTTAGGTCCTCTATCCTTCCTCTTTATTTCATAGGACTGCTAGGAAGTGATTTTTTTTAAAAATTAGGATTCCTTAAGAATAAAACTTTTCCAGAAGCACAAGGTAGTTTGCAAAGGAAAAGTTAATGCATTGCTTGCTCTAGAGAGCTTCTCCTCATCCCAGTGTGTTTTGCTTCATGCTAGAAGCATATTCAACAGCAAATCAAAGCTTAATTTTCTGGTAGTCAGTCAGGAGATTTGGCTAGTTAGTTTCAGAGTTCAAGGAAGAAGCAAAATATCAGATCTCTAGAAGTGTCTGGAAATACGTAATTTCTTTATTCACATATATATTCACCTCCTTCTAGGTTACAGTGAAGGCTGACATGGAAAATATTTAATGTTTCAAACTGATCCAATCTTAGAGCATGGCTTAACTACAGTTTGACACTAACTCCAGTTTATTTATTTATTTGGTTGGAGCAAGACTTTTTCTCTCTTTCCAAGCTAATTTGTAATTCCCTCGCATAAGAATTCATCCTACCTTTAAAACCAGTTTAATGTAACTTTCCATCCATTCTAGGCTTTCTTAATACATCTTGAGCCTTACTCTGGGATAACCGTTTTTAAAGGGGGCCCTGGAAAGAAAATAAAAGTCGTTTCGTAAGAGATGCCATGGTTTAAGAGCAGGAGCTCACACGTTTACAGCTGTGTAACTTCACAACCTCTGCACAGGTCATTCCAAAAAATGGAATTAAGACATTGAGATCTAAAGCAACTTGGCAAATGCTAACATTGCAAAAATTCACAAAATCGGTTTAGCCTGGGGGTTAATAGTTCAGTCCTGAGGCTGAGTTGTAGACGACGTAGGACCAGATGATTAGCATGTAGGAAACAGCCAGAAGCCAAGTGGAATTCTGTCTGCTAACTGTTCCCAGACAGCAAGTCCTCGCTGAATAGTGGCGTCCCATGACACCATTTCATATTCCACAGAAGTAAATCAGGTTTCACCAACTGAAATGTCTCCCTTTGAAAGCAGCAAACATGATTTGTATGTTAACTTAACTTTAATTTCCTGTGTACTTTATACCCAAGGCAGACACCCATAAAGTATGAAGTAAAAACTTTCAACCATTATTAAAAAGAGAACTTGCCAAGTTGAATGGCATTGTTTTGAAGTTATTCCGCAGCTAGCCCACTTATAATAGGCAAAAATCAGAGACTATGAGATTTACAAAAAGAACATTTCAACTTTTAAGTTACAAGTGATTGTATAAAGAACACAACCCTAAATCACCACCCTAAATCTTCTCACAACTTTTTCCCCCCCATTTGGAAAAAAAAAAAAAAACCTTAATTCTTTGTGAATGGAACAGATGTGCAAGATACATAATGTGTTTTTAAAATAGTGCTGCAGCTAAATGGAAATGTGTTACGTAAATGTCCATAGTAAAACAAAATTATCTACAGAGATCTTCTCATAAAATTCCCTCTTTTTAGGATTCCCTTTGCTTCTTCCTTTGAATTCTCTAAAATAGGCAGCTAACGGATTATATACTTCAGGGTTTGGCTTTGTGCTAAATGTGGTTTTGCATTTTGCTGTATTTCAAAAATTTCCTTCTGTTAAAGGAAAATATTGTGGATAACCACTGGTGTGTTCTTAGATCAGCACAAACCATGTCAAAGAAAATTGGAGATGTTTTTCCAACTTTCTTTCCACTGATCTTATGTAGTCATAAACAATGGCATTTGTCGTCTTTGGCTTTTGCTCTTGGATTATAATCCTATAGTTTCACTGTCCCAGTTGTCTCTGTTTGTAGGCACATTTTTGTTCTCTTACTTCTTCTCAGTTATTTCTAACAGAACCCAGCCTCCCCTGGAATTCCAGAAGTCATGTTGGAGAATACTTTCAGTTTGCTGCAGTACTATGATTAGCATTAATACCATTTCCCAAAGGGTTTGCATCCTGCTGAAAGGAGCTCTCAAGGTGAATGAAGTCGGAAGCTCTAAGATGTGTGTGAAGTGCGTTGTTCGTGCCAGGCCTTAAGGTGGGAATGTAGCTTCATGAGCTTTCTAAGAGTTTCCCATACCACCTCTCATCTTTTGTGTAGCTTCCTCCTAACTGATTGCTCTGATGTTGTCTACACAATAGATGTCTAGCAAAATAAAATAAAACATACGGTATTTTTAGGATTTGGAAGAATTAACTGTATATGTTTGTTTGTTTCTTGTCACATGCTAAATCTTGCATGCTTATTGACTAATTGGAATAACTGTTTACTCAATTGTGGACAGATTATTGAAATAGTGTTGATTTAGAACAGATATATTGCATTTCCAGAAGTCACCTACCAAGATTACTCTTCTGAATATTGCTTTTAGCTGTCTTTTATAACACAGAAGAGCAGTAGGGTCTGTTTATTAGCACATTGCCTACTTGTTCAGATACAGATTTGTTCTGTTCCAAAACATAATTGAACCAGTTCCTGTGATATAACTGTAAGCCTTCTAAACTTAGAATTTAAACGTAGTCATATAGATTAATTTTATGACTTTTTAGTATAGACTGTAGCCATAATTCTCAAATATGAAATGGGACCTAATACCAGTATGTGATAAATGTTGACGTTTTCTGTGTACAAACATATTTTCAATGCATGTGTCTCTGTGTATACAGTATATACATGGTAAATTCATTTCTGTAAGTACACGTGTTTTGTGCCCCTTTGGGTAGGTAGGTTTAAAAACCCTTGTTAAAACACCACAAGCATGAGTGTGATTGTATGTGCATTGTGTATATATGCTATGTATGGGTGTAAATATTTATGTATACATGTGATTTGTGTGTGTGGGTTTGAATATATTTTTTAAACTGTGTTAATTCAAGAGCTCACTCTGGAGGGTCTTATATAATACACGGTAACGGTGGTTCATAGAACAGTGATAACATACATGAGGTCTACAAAATTTTTTCCAGGACAGGCACAACACTCAGAATTACTGTGACAACACAATAGAGTAACATCCACAGACATTTGTACCTAAGTCCACAGCACTGCTATCTAAGAAGAAATGACCTTTGCCAAATATAGTGTAAGATCTGGAAACCCACTTTTAAGAACTCTGATTGGAATTATAAATGATTCTTGGATTGCTGAGCTGAATCTTAAAAAGCTTACATTGGTCTACATAGTCATTTTTTTCTCCATAGTAAATGTCAAAAAATAAATTGGAGGGATACAGCAATATAATACAAAGAGTGGACTTTTCTGAGTAAATTTGCTAAAAATGCAGGGAAGAAGTTACTTAATACCTCAGAGACAGGTCATCCATCCCTTGTTTTAGGTAAACATTTCTCATTTGGTAAACAAGATAAGTATTTGAAATTGACAGTAATCTCCTTAACACTGAGGATAAAACCTAAATAGTAGGTCTCTGACCTGTAGAATCCAGTCAAAGGAGAGAAGGTGTGAGACTCAAGCTGAGTTTTAGATCTGTTTCACCAAGAGGACTGCTAGCTGTGAGCTCAGAGTTTAATGTGAATAAAGCTAGATGATTGTAGAGAAACAATGATTAGTTCACTAGATCACTTACTCCTTTCTTAAAAGTTCCAACGTGTCTCCTAGATACTCTTAGGTCATCCTGTCTTGTTGGTACGCTTAAAATCGTGTGGTGTTCTGTATTGTGAACCTTGCAGGATATTTTGAAGCATGTGTCGTATATGTGTTGCTAGTTGTCTGTATGTGTAAGAATGCGTATATGTGTGAGAGTGAGAGAGAGAAAACTCAAGGAAGAGTCTCCTGTTTGTCTTAAGACCTGTTCATACTGGTATATGGGTGGGACTTCTCACCTCTCTGGTCTGGGGTTTCACACATGGCTCAGCTCGAGGCATTAGTTTCTTTTAAATTTTGACCCTTTGAATTCCTTAAACTTTGCTCATTGTGTAATGTTTTCGAAAAATATGATAAAAATTACTCTGTCGACCTCTTGCACTGTCTGTTGCCAGTTTGATTAAAAAACGATTCCTCCAGAAATTTCACCGCAACTTGATTCATGTTTAATTTCATGTGTGCAGCCTTTGTGTTGCTCGCTCATCTGTTTCTTTTTTCTCCCTTTTCTGAATCAAATTCCCCTTTTGCTTTTTTATGAAGAAGCAGTGTGTAGAGGCAAAATCTTACCTTCTCTGTTGATTCTTTAATTAATTTGATCCAGAATACTTTCCACTGTCTCCTTGACACTTTCAGGATTTCTTAATGCTGATATATGGATGGACTCTGTGAATGGAATTTTTGAAGGAAGTTCCTCAAGCCTGTATCATTCTTGAAGGTCACATGTACCTATTGTGAAAATGTGAAGCTGTATTTCTGAACCTGAAATAAATGCTAACATTTGAAGGACTCCCCCCCCTTCCTCGTTCTTGTATAATATATTTGAGTTGTATCTATGCATATCAGTAAGATCTGAGACTTCTGAATACTTACAACTCTTTTGATCAAATTGGCCCAAAATTACCAAAATGGGGAATAATAGCATTTGGCATTACTGCATTAATTTGGGGGAGGACGAGATTTTTATTTTTTTCTTTAATTTTTTTTTTTATTGACAAGATTTTTAAGGGGAACAAATTGGACAAAGCAAAGGCAGGAGAGTGGGAGACATTTTATTTCTGATTCAAACTCAGTGTTGGACTAGGTTTAAAAAGGGCACAAGCTTTAGACAGTTGGAGGGTGCAGTGTGACAGCTAAGAGGTACCGTCTTATTTCGCTGTTGAAGAGGAAGTGTTCATGAAAAACCCTGGGAAGCGGAAGGAGGAAGAACACTCTGCCCAAATGTTAGGTCCACAGAAGGCATTTCTTACAGAAAGTAATTGAGCTCTTGACTCAACAGTTGGCCTTCATTATTTACTCACTGGGCATCAAGGGGAGAAGTTAACCTTTTACTTTGCCTAATATTAAGAAGATGGGAGAGTAGAGTGCTAAATAGTAACTACACACATCCTTGTCCTCAGTTTGCAGAGCACAGAGAAAGACTCTTCCTGAGTTTTGATGGTAGGTCCCTTATCAATGTACGTAGTCCCAGATTGAGCCATCCATCCAAAAACGGAAGACAAGAAGGGAATGGGAGGAGAAGAACAGTGGTTTACTTACCCTCTGTGTTCAGGATACATTTCACTGGGAAAAGATGAATTGCAAAGACTGTTGTATGTATTGATTCATGCTTTCCTCTTATCATTTATTTTTCATATCTGTACATCTTCCATGAGTGGAGCCATTAATGCCTTCAAAGGAAGGTTTTTACTAGAAGAGACAGGATGAGAATCATGCTGTACACTTGTGTGGTGTGTGTGTGTGTGTGTGTGTGTGTGTGTGTGTGTGCGCGTGCGTGTGCGCGTGCATGTGTGTGAGTTCTACAGCGTGATTCTTTATTCAGAATGGTTTCTAATGGAAATTACCCAAACCAAAGGAACTTATTTGGCAGACTACTTATTTGGTAACTATTTGGCAGATTACCATTTGTATTTTTAAAATAGTTCTGGCATCAGTGTATCTTTTCATTTGTCAAGATTCTTGTTTTTCTGCTGGAATCTCCAGGGTTTAGATTAGATGGTTCTCAGACCCTCCTTCTTAGTACTCCAGCACACACCTGGCATTGCCACTATGATAACCCTTTGTTGGTGTTCTTTCCCACTGTGGCAGCCTAATAATTAGAATACACGCAAGAGATGTTGGCTAAAATGACAGTCTTAATCCAGAGTTTCCCAAACTTCATTCCATGAGATTTTAGTCAGTTTTGCACATACATATACCATGGGTTTCTTGATGAAATACACTTGGGAAATGATTAAAAATTAAATGTTTCTTTACTGGAAGACATAGAAGCTTTGATAGCAGATTGCATTGTGAATCTCTAAGGAAGGGCCATTGTCTACATGTTTCTCAGACTTATTTGTCCATGCTTTGTTCATAAAGCAGCTTACAGGTCTAGTGTTGTGAGGAAACACTGCTTTGGGGGCTTTGGGTGAGAGAGAAAAGGCTTCGAGCAAGATTTGTCCAGTTAGACTGTCACTGTACACAGTCAGGTGATAAAATCAAATGTAAGGGCAACCAGAGCACCCAACTGGGGACAGTCTTCCTGGACTACCATGCTGGTGTCACAGCACTGTACTAGACCCGAGGTGGAAGAGCACAGAGGAACAGAGACATGAAAGCAGATTGGAGACATACATGCAGTGAATCTTAGTAAGCCTTGTGGAGGACACAGATAATTTTCCACACGACCTTTTCTCTCTCACTCTCCAAAGAAGAGCGCCTTTAAATTAATTCCATTACCCCGTTATATTCCTGTAAAGGAATGGATCCAGATTGATTTAACGTTTAAAGATTGCCAAACAAAAATAGAAGGGAATGCCTGGCCTTGTTGCCATTCCTGCCTCACTTTCCCAAGGCTTCAGGCTCACCTGCTGATCTGAGATACTAAGTTATCTAAATGATGGGCAAAGAAAGCAAGCAGAGAATGTTTTGTGAGATTGTAACAGAAAAGAAAAAAGTCATAAGACCTTCCCAGGGACCGTGCTAGAGGAATTTCACCATAAGAGCAGATCGCAGTATGGAGGTAGATCCAAAGAATGTGGGTAATCCATCATTCTTATTGATAGTTGAATCTTTTATGTGTGAATAATCCCTGTGTTCCATACACAGCTTTTCCTGCTTCCTTCCCTTCCTGTTCTGGCCAAACAATTCTTTGAAGCTATTTTTCAGAAAACTTAAGAAGGTATAACCTGAAATTAGAATCTTGATTAGGTAGATTTGCTTGTATGGGGAATAGTGGCATTCTGAACTTTAAAATTTGTTAGCAGATTTTATGTATGTGCAAAACCTACTCAGCATTTCAACTCAGTGTTCCAAGTCAGAGGCAGCAACAGTATGAGGTACAGTTACAGGTGCTCTTCGAAGATGTGAAAAGCCCAAATATTTTTAGCACTTGCCTTCAGGCACTTCAGCATTGTGTAAGTAATATAGAAAGTTCTGGAAAAGAAATAGTGAAAACCCAAACCGCCAAGATCCAATGCTAGAACTATCTCTGAGCCACTGCGTGGTGTCATCCTCAACAATGCTTTTTTGGCAGTGAGAGGAAAGTTGGTGCAGGAGAGTGAAGAGGAAAAGAAAGGAGCTGCCTGAGGGAATAAATGTCACTCTGATGTTTGAAGCAAACATTCTAGCTATCAGGTGAAATATATTCTAAGACATAGAGTTTCTGATCCTGTTTCTGGATTAGAACACCGAACGAGCTCAAACAGGAAAGTGCTTTGGCATATGCTAACAGAATGTCTCTTCAGCACTGTGGACTCCCTGTTCAGGTTAATGGCTCACCTCCCCACCCTGCTGAGGTAATTAAAGTGTTCTAAAGCCCCTTCAGAACTCCAAAATAGTTTCTGTTTGCTGGGCAGGTGATAAATCTCATTGAGCCTGACAGGAATTTAATTACACTTTCTTCATGAAAACACCAGGGATACCCATTACCTGGATCTCTAAAGCTAAAGCCTTGCAGACCCCCCACAGTTGAAAGGTTACCAAAAACAAGCTCTTCATCATTTAAATGGATGAGAGGCCTCCTTAGCGTAGCCAGCTTAAATTGGACTGAAGAAAAGGTAAGATTTTTCACCAGTGCTCAGAAATAGCGCCGTCAGTTTGGCTCCATTAACATCTCACAGAAGATGAAAAAGAAGTTTGTTTTTGTTTTTGTTTTTGGTGGACTTCATTGCTCCACTCTCTGAAGTGTTATAAGATGGAAGTGAGTGTGTTGTCGGACACCTGGATGAACAGCCAAAAAGACATCCCACAGGGAGCAGGGTACTGAGCTAACCTCACCGTGTTCCATGGCTTGCTGTAGCGTTGAGTTCATTACCAATTTGGTTAGAAAGAGGAAATTAAAATACAGATGGCTGCTGGAAACCAGTGGGAAAGTTTCATTTGGCATGCTGTTTTCCTACTTACACAGCCGTGCATGGCAATGTAGAGTTTACTCCTCCAGCAACAAGTCATCCAGAGAGGCTGATGTCAAAATGAAACACGGCTCTGGACCCTTATTTCACAACCATCGGCCTGACAAGATGCAAGCCAGGGTAGGGATATGGAGAAAGATCCAGCAAACTCAATCTCCTTCACCCTGCACCCAGTTCTGAATGAATCAGAACTTCGGTTGTGCGCGATTCCGAGACAGACTCCCAGGCTCCCATGGACCAGGGCTAGCCTTGTAGTTTCCCTGGGCCTGGAAAGGCTATCATATCGGGATATTCACGTGGAGCAGATTCTTATTTACAAATCCTTTTTCTCCAAGCTCAACCCCTGACATTTTCTGCATTATGATTGCATTGCTCATCGGATCTCGTGACACCTTCTAATTTCCCTCACCTGAAAAACATTTTTCACCTGTTCTATTTCTCTATCAACTCCTTCTCCCTACGGAGATTTAACATTTGATGGAATCTTTGGAAGTAACCGAACATCACAAAATCAGGGCTCAGAAACAAATACTCAAGGCCATGAAGGTATTTGGCTCTGGTACTATTTCCAAGCCTCCTGCATATGATTGCATGGATTTATCGTCCCATGGTACAAAATAAAGAGTTTGGAGTGGGCTCGCGTAGCTCACAGCTAGCGCACTGCCCGTAGCCAGGAGGAGTCCTGGGAACTGCTCACTTTGCCATGTGGTTCTCTCGTTTCCCCTGCATGTCTGCATGTTTTTTGTCTGATTTGAATTTGACTCTCGTGGGATCATTTTGCATGCTTTTATTTGGATTTGTTTTATAATTTAAACATTGTTTTCTTCCTCTGCATCTGTGTTTTTCTTTTTGTTATTTTGTTTTGTTTTGTTTTCACTAGGCGACCCCCTCCTGCAGTTCCAGGACGACCATCCTAACACCCATGATTCATCTCCCTTTGTTTCCAACAACATGTCTATCCATGGTATTTCAAAGCCTTTCATTTGCACTACATGTCATATGTACATAAAAACTTTTATTTTTGATCCATGTCTATAATAAAAACAAAGTTTATTCTATATAGAAATGAAATGTGTTCTGTTTCTTTTTCTAAAGAAAACCCAAATCAAAATAGTTTTTTTCAGCTAAAACCAGGTAAGGGGGAAAATGTGTAATTTGATCTTGTAAGGAGCTTAACTTGAAAAATAGTTAAGTTATTAAAGCATTGTGACTTAAGATGCTATTTCGTGGAGAACGATAATCTAGCTTCAATTGAAATGTCTGTCCAATAGAAGTATGTTAAGATAGAAACAGGTATTGGCGAAGATGTGGAGAAAAAGGAACCCTCGTGAACTGTTGGTAGAAACGTAAGCTGGTGCAGCCGCTGTGGAAAACAGTATGGAGGGTCCTCAAAAGGTTAAAAATAGAATTATCGTATGATTCACTCATTCCACTACTGGGTATTTATGCAAAGAATACAAAAACACTAATTTGAAAAGATATATGTACCCTATGTTTATTGAAGTGTTATTTACAGTAGCCAAATTATGGAAGCAATGCAAGTGTCCATTGATGGATATGAATGGATAAATAAGATGTGATACACACAAACACACACACACACACACATACACACACAATGGGATATTATTCAGCCTTAAAAAAGAATGAGGTCTTGCTATTTGCAGCAACATAGATGGATCTAGAGGGTATAATACCAAGTGAAGTAAGTCTGAGAAAGACAAATACCATGTGATTTCACCCATGTTGAATTTAAGAAACAAAACAAATGGACAAAGAAAAAACGACAAACTGAGCAACCAACTGTTAACTACAGAAAACAAACTGATGGTCACCAGAGGGGAGGTGGGTGGGGGTGGGTGAAACAGGTGATGGGGACGAAGGAGGGCACTTGTCGTGATGAGCACTGAGTAAGGTATAGAATTGTTGAATCACTATATTGTACATCTGAAACTAATACAATACTGTATGCTAATTATACTGGAATTTTTTTAAAAAGTGAGAAAAGTTGAAGCAAAAATTCTAGATATCTAGAAGACACACAGAAGACTGAATAATTTCAACCAGGCTCCAGGGATCCTATTAATAACTGTTATTGCACCAAAACATGTATTCCTGTTTTTATTATTTTCTAAACACTCCTTGTAGGAGATAAATTATGTAAGATCATGGAAAATATTATGGGTCTGAAACACACAAACCTCACACATTCTATTCAGCAAATTCAGGGGAAAACATATATTCAGAATAAAAGTACAAGGAAATGTTACCACCTTGAGAAGAAAGATTCTTTATGTGTCAGTAAAGCACCGGAAGAATGGAATCTGTATGAGTTTGGAGGAACAGAGAACTTTTTTTATACCTTAATCCTCAAATGGTAACTCCAAAACTGAAATTTTAAGGTACCATTAAAAAAAATCCAAACATTTATCCAAACAAAATGTTTATTATTAAGGTAGGACATCTGCCATATTTGTAATCTCAGCTTTTAAAAGAAGATTTGAGATTTAATTCAGAATTCTCTCCTCGAAGGTTTGCATGATCTAAAGTACAATTTAAAATGATCTTCTATTGGGTGAGATCACTTCTGTGATCACTTTACCATAGTAAGACAGAAACTACAGGAGAGGACAATGAAAGATTGTTCATCAGGAATCGGGGTCCCATGGACCTCCTGTCTGACCTAGGCATATCCTCACAAAGACAGGCAAAGTGGCAGTTGTGGGCAGGACCCTCCAATTAGAACATGGAGACCCTCACTCACATGCTCTCACTTTGGATCATAAAAATCTTTTATAAGGACTACGCTCTCCACCCAAGAATGCTAAACTAGCTTATTTCTCCGGTTAAAATTTTTATACGGCACATGACATCAATTTTTACTTGTATCTCAGGTCCCGTGACTGTGAGTTAGAAGCACTGGTCACTAAGAAAATTCAAAGGCACCAGAGCAGGGGATCGACTGAGGCTCAAGTATTCCTGGGGGCAACTGGGTTGATGCACAATAAGGCACAGCGTGCAATCCTGCTGGTCCTGCACCTCCAGCCCAGCCACCTGAGTGTTTGGATATACTCTTATTGGACAGCACTCTCATCTGAGAGCATTGCCATCCCAACAGAGACAATGCTCCCGGATTATGTCATACCACCTCCCCAAACAAAAGAACAGGTTGTCCACCGGAAGGTTTTCACCAATTCATCTTTTTTAGGTGTTTGGTTCTTTTCCACTTTGTCTTAAACATGATCTTATTTTCATCTAGTGTTACACAGTTTAAATGTTTAAAGCTTAAACTGACCTGATGAACAATGAGAAAAGAAAGCCCAAATCGCACAAGAATGAAATGATTCCCCAGCAACCCTGCACAGTCTCCACAAAAGTGCCAGCCCTTCCTCACGTTGACGAGGCAAGGAAGAAGGGGTGAATTGGGATGGGGGCGGGGGAGGGGGGAAGAAGCTGCCTGGAGCAGCATTAAACTGTGCTATGGTGGGTTCATATTTATTTAGTATCCATCGTGGTTTCTGTGTTGCATAATGTACTCTTCCCCAGCTCTCCCTGCCCCCACCTCCACCGTCAATATTTGAGAGGGTTGAACAAGTGCAGCATCCTTCAGATTTGACTGTAACTCTGGATCATCATGAGGAACCGTTATACCTATAACAAAAGTACTATTTCTTAAATGTTCTCATCCCATTATTTATGCATCAGGCATTTCTTGAATTCATCATAATGTCCTGTTATGTGGTCTGGGAGCACCCAGAGAGAAGGAACAGGGAAAAAGTAGCTTACAAAATAACAATAAGCAATTATTGCACGGTGCTCTGACAGGAGAAAATTTGAGTCCTTTTCCCAGAGAGAACTGTTACTGAGTTCAGTGCTGACGAAGCCACTTAAGTTCTAGAACCCAAATTATCCACCTGACCCAACACATGCTAACATTCCAGAGCACGGTGATTCTGACCTCTGACAAAGAAAGGAACAATAGAACTCATCTCAGCCAATCAGAAACCAGATGTTTTATTTCTAATGGAGTAGCATAATACCAGACTCCAAGTCATGTAAGTGCTGGTTAAGGAAAAGACAGTGGAATTGAGGCTGAAGTAGTCCATGAACTTTACGTTGGCTTCTAACAGAAAGCCTTTGAATCAGAAGGCGCTCTGCAGCACTCTGCCCCGGCAAGCAGCGAGGGGGGTTCCACAGTCTCCAGCTAGAAAAATCCAGGACATCCGAGAGATGGGGAAAAGAGAACTAAAGGTAGGAAAAAATAAACAAAACTTCCAATCCTTCCCTTAGGGAGCCTCACTGGTAAATAAACAGGGACCACCTATACACAGATGGAAATTGCCACCAACATCCTAGAAGCTGAAAGCCAAAAGAAAAGGAGATAACCTGTGCTCTTCCTTCACAGACATGGACACTGTCGGTGGGCTTGGAGCAGGATATACTTTGAAAGTCTGGATCCCAGAGCTTGAAAATTGTTACAGTATCTATTTCATAGCTCAGCATTAAGTATGATTTAAAAAAAAAAAATGTATCCAATGATACTGGAATCTTTAGTCCAGTTCTGTGAGATTCTGAAGTAAACCTTTGTAACCGTGAATCCATTTTAAAAACATGAACCTCAGGATACCTGGGTGGCTCAGTCAGTTAGGCGTCTGCCTTCAGCTCAGGTCACGGTCCCAGGGTCCTGGGATGGAGTCCCGCATCGGGCTCCTTGCTTGGTGGGGAGCCTGCTTCTCCCTCTGCTGCTCCCCCTGCTTGTGCGCGCTCTCTCTCTCTCTGACAAATAAATAAAACTTTAAAAAAAAAATGAACCTCACCTACAGGAAGATAAGATTGCTGAAGAAGAAAAAAAATCATTTCCGTAACCCTTTATAATACTACAGTCTATCTGCATAAATCAGATGGAGCTTGCACCCCTGCACTCTACGTCCCCACTGACAGGACAAACCAGCTGCCTCCACCACCACAATTCACACCCTTGTTTGGGGACTTTTTTTTTTTTTACTCTAAGTTACTATTGAATCAGATTAGATGGCAGGCTGTGGGATGAGCCAAAACTAATCTGCGACTCTAGTACTGTTTTTAATCAAATCAAGTTTCACAGTATTTTATATCAGGTCCTGGTTTTCAGCCCCGATCACATCGTTGGAGAACCTCATGAACAGGGGCCACGAGCAGGCACAGAGGAAACCAAGCCTTAGCAAACTCCCCGGGCCTCAGGGAGACCGAAGGATCCTCAAGACAGGAATGAAGAAGTCACCGACATGGGTTCTACCGCTCAAAACAGCTCCTAGCAAAGTATGTCTCTCAAGCTTCACCTAACACTCTGGAAAGCCTAGGCTTTGTGGCTCTTCTGGGCTGGATCTGTTGCTCCCACTTCTCATCTCCAAGGGAGCCTCTTGGAAGGCAGCAGAGAAGGCGTTAGAGCCAAGGAGACAGCTCCTCTGCCTGCTGGCTTTTTCTCTTTTAAAGACAAAAATACAGCTTGCACACGCGAAAGCTGCCCGGGGCCTGAGCATCTGCTTATTTTGCAATTTAAAAGGAGTGGGAGGCCCACAGTGTTCTCACTGAGCAGCGTCCAAATGTTACTTGGGCTCTGCACAAGGCCACAGGGCCGGCCCGGAGTGGGGAGCAGGGAGCCAGCAGGGCTTGGGAAAGCAGGGGCCAGCTTTTTGCCGGGGCCCCGAGGGACCACCGCTTCCCTCGACCTCTGCATTGGCAAAATCAATTTGTTCCATTGTCCCAGCAACATATGGTCAAGGGATTGTAGGGCTAGTCTGTGTAGGGCACAAGACCTCAGGCTGATCCTGGGTGTCATTTGAACCCGGGCACCAATTGGTGCCAGATGGTGGCAGAAAAGGCCGTTTGCCTTTCTAAGCCCCTTCCTCTGGCACTTGGGCCCCTGCATTACCCGATGGGCGTGAGGAGGTACCAACACCCCGATGCTGCCAGGCCCCCGGTACTGAGGAAATGTTGGGCAGTTGGGAAGCAAAGGCTTCCTAACCACCTCCTCTCCGGGGGAGCCCCCGTTACTCACAGTAATGTATCTGGGAGGAAAATGGTGTTTGGGTTTGGTTGGTGATGGCTATTGTTTCCCGAGGTAAATAGACCAACATTCATCACACCTGTGAGCCGAGAAAGACGACAAAAAAAACAAAAACAGCCCAGAACGTTAGCATGGTCTAAGCTCGCTCGCCCAGCCCCAGCGGGTCTCCCCTGCAGCTAAGCTGTCCAGAGCCGTCCCCATGGCCAGGGGAGCGTGCCTCCTCGGGACTGACCATCCACAGGACCTTGGCCAAACCCTGCCTCTTATCGAAGCTTTGATCTCTTTACCCAGAATTAAACTTTCTAGAAGACGGCAAGTGGCACGGCCCCACCGATGGAAGATTGCACAGTTCTCAGGAATTTGGTGTCATTATCCCCAAAAGGCTCTTGCTAAAATGTGCATCACCCAGAGAATTAACACATTAATCCCATTAGCAAGCAATAGTAGCACGTTCGTGATGACGTGAGGAAGCCTGCACACTCAGACCCCACCTCCCTCCTGCCCACCGACACTTGAGTTCTCCCTGCCGGCTGCCTTGAACCCACCGGGACTTTTATGATGAGCCCTTTCCCCAGCCTATGTCCGTCTTCCAAGATCCCCTAGACCGCTAGGTCCCCCTCCTCCCCGCTCCTCCTCGCCACATGGTTCTGGACTCGCTCATGCTGAGCTGCCCTCCCCGGCTTCTGGAACCCTTACCCCGGGCCCTCTGTAATCTACTTTCCCCCATCAGCAAAATCCCCTGTATCTTCAACCTGTTGTCCGGATGTGTCCTTCGCCTTCTTGCTCTGACACCACCTGCATCTCCTCTCGGGGCACCGCTCCCCCTGCAGTTGTCTCAGAAGGTGGGAGCTTGTGCCCCACAGCCCTCCTACTGCTGAACCTGAGGGGCCGACTCCTCTTTTCACTTTTGCTTTCAGACCATTCTTCCTCCGTCCACCCTAAAACCCTCAGCTTTGAGCCTCAGACAACAGCACATACTACCCCTCGCGGTTGCTTTGAGCCACCAACCCCTAGTTCACGTTCCCTCATTCCTTGATGATTTTAGCTCCTCTTCCCTGTCATTAATTCTCGGGGATTTCACAAAGGTATAAATTATCCTTCCAACATCCCAGCCCATCCATCCCGCTTCTTATTTTCTTGGACTTCACTTCTCCAGTGATGCTGCCCCCAACTCTACCTCAGCTACTCACTCCCAGACTGATAGCCTTGTCTTTATTCTCTGCTCTTCACTTCCTAAGCTCCTAACTGCTTGGACTCCAATTCATTGATCTTCTCCCTGCCCTTCACCCCCATTACGGTTCACTCTCCTTCTTACCCAACTAAACGCCATGGTCGATCACTATAATCATGCCCATGTGTGTGTACTCTTCTCCCTTGTCCTCCTCTCGATTTGATAAAACCACCACCCTGAGGATATTCAACTCTCCACCTCCTCCGCTTTGCACCCGTGTACGTGTACGCGGTCTGGAAAACACACACACATACAACCAAACTAATTAGTTTCGCTTTAAAGTCATGATCACCACATTCAAGTGAGCCTTTAATCCTGCCGAGCAATTACACTAACAATCCCTAGTTCATTCACTGCCCCAACTTCCTAAACTATCTCCTACCTTTTCTCTCTTCACTCCCCCAACACTTCCTCCCTTATCCTCACTCGCTGCTGATTCTTTGCCTCCTACTTCCCTAGGAAAATTGAAGCAATCAGAAAAGAACTTCCAAAAATCCCCATCACCTCATCGACCCAGTCACCATCTACCCTCTCACCAGAGCATTTCTATGTATCTACCTTCCACTTGTTGCCATAGGTAATGGTCCTGTCCTCTGGCCAAAGCCAGGCTCCCCACTCGGGCACGAGACCCCCTCTCCTCTCAAAGGCTCAAGAATATTCTCACGGTCCTCACATCAACTACTGCTTTCTATTGTTTCATTGCCATCAGCATACAAACCTGGTATCATTTCTCCCATCTTAAAAAACAAGTTTCTTGTCCTCACCTCCCCTTTCAGGTTCTGTCCTGTTTCCTGGTCCGCCTTTGAAGCAAAACTTCTACAAAGTTGCCTGTACTTGCTGCTCCAATTCCCCTTCTCTTTTCTCTCTTAAACCCACCCCAAATAGGTTCTTACCAACCCCCCACTCCACCAAAAACTGCTCTTTTCAGCACCACCGATGACTCCCTCCCTGCTAAATCCAATGGTAAATTCTGTCCCTATGTTACTTGATTTACCAGATTTTCGTCTGATCACAGTCGATCATCTCCTCTCCCTCGAGTCATCTGCACTTGGTTCCCAGGACTCCAACTTCCAAATCAATTTGCTTATTCTTCTCTCCAACCTTTTAATTTGGAGTTCTTGGTCCTCTTCTTGGTTCATATCAACTTCCTTGATGATCTCTCTCCTTGATGATAGTCTCATAGCATTTATATACCAACAATTCCCAAATGTACATTTCCATCCCATACATTGCTCCTAAAATCCAAACTCATCGAACTCCCTATTCAACCTTTCAGCCCTTATGTCTACATTTCATATCCTACATGCCTCAAACTGATTTTCTTCCCCAAAATCTCCACCCATATCCCCTTGGCACCCAGCTCAATTGATCACATCTCTTTCAATTTGCATGGGCCAAAACCCTTAAGAGTCACTTACGCTTCTTCTCTGTTTTCATACCCCACAACTAGTATGTCAAGAAGCCCTTGACTCAACTCTCAAATTATATCCAGAACGTGACTTGTTTTTGCCATTTCTGCTATCACTCTGTTCTGAGCACCATCAACCTTTGCTTGGATGACTACAAGCGCTTCCTAATGCTTCTTTCTGCTCTGGTCTTGCCCCACAGCAACTGGAATGCGCCTTCCAAAATGTATGCCAAATCACATCCCTCTTTTTCTCCAAGCCCCTCCAATGGCTCCCATCTGAGTAAAAGCCAGAGTCCTTTTACTAGCCTGTAGTGTCACACGTGATCTAGAACCCCACATTACCTCTTTGGCCTCGTCTTTTGTCCCGTTTGGTCACTCCATGTCAGCCCCTCCTTGCTCTCCCCCAAATATGCCAGGCAGCCTGGGGTCTTCTGCCGGCACGTTTACAGCAGCTCTTCCCTCTGCCTGGAATGTTCGTCCCTTGGGAATCTGAATTATTCGCTCACCTCCTTCAGGTCTTTGGTCAAATGTTACTTTTTCCATGAAACCTACCCTGACCCCCTTATTTAATACCATTGACACTTTTCCCCCTTTTTTCCCATAGCATTATCTTCTACTTATGTTTATTGTCTGTTTCCTCCTGCTCGAAGGTGGGCTCTACTAGATCGAGGACATTTGTCCACGTTGTCCCTAGATGTACTTCAAGCACATAGAACAGTATTTGTCATACAGTTAGTGCTCAGTGAATATTTGCTGAATGAATACATTCCTGAGGCCAAACATCATAAAATGTGAATGGCAGAATGTGAGTAGACATCAGCCTGGGTGGACAATAAATATTTTGCTAGATGTTGGGAGTAGGAATAAGGGATAAAGGGGGTGGTGAGGGATTTGAGAAAGCATTAAAAGCAACTGCCTACCAGTTAGCCTTTAGCCCTGCATGCAATTCAGCTGTCAGAAAATCAAAGTATCAGCCAAAACTGGCAACACAGCCTTGGGCAAGTTCCTGGCTCACTACGAGTCTCAGTCACCTCAGCTGTAAAATGAAAATAATACCTGTATTACAGGATTGTTATGACAAGTAAATAAGATAATGCATAAAAAGTGTCTAACACAGTGCCTGGTACACACTGGGTGCTTGAAAATGTAGCAATTATAATTTATCAAATCCCAACGTGCTATTTATTTCCTGAATTTATGGGGACCTCAAACCATGTAGTTATTTCTCAAACTACAATTCATCAAGAATTCCACTGCATTTCATTACAAAAAGGAGTATCAATAACTTCCACAGGATGGCACTGTGTCCCAGCCCTGTTTCCCTGCATCCAGTGCGTTTGGAATATTGTAAAATTGTGTGACTGATGCCCTCTGCTGGCTTTTCTTTGTCTTGACCTTGAGCCTTTGGCTTTTGTAGAGTGGCTCCAGGCTTCCTTGAATACGCTCAGCATGGATTCTTAAATCCACAATTGAAGCCAGCTGCTCAAAGGCTCACTCAAAAAGTTTATGCCACGGTACAGAGGCCTAACACTGACAACCAAGTTGGTCGCCGCACAGACCCAACGTACTGCTATCCTCAGATCCCCGACAGCCTTCTAGCTCCCTGCCAATCGTCTCTAAGCCACATCATGCCCCAAAACGAAGCACACCCACTGCTCTATAGCTCTGCGTTCCCCTGACCCCGTCTATCCCAACTGCAAGCCCTGGTGCCATTTTGGAGGCACAGGCAAAGCTGCCTCCTCATTCCTCCCTCTTTGCTCTCACTTGCCACCACCACCCTCTCCATCCAGCCTTACCTACTGACAGGAAGCAGGGCTGGGAGAAAGGGGTGCGGAGAAGGGAGGGCTAACATTTGCCTATGCAAGCAAGCATTTGGTTTGGGATTTTAATTCCAATGCTATGGTAATGCCTTCCCCTTTCCTTTCCCACACACACCATAATATTCTCTGAAAAATCTAAGTCCTTAATATTCTGCTTGCACTCTTTCAGCGTAGCTTAAATTTAAGAGACTGGCTGCATCACTGTCCTTTAGTGAGGAGTAGCATTCCCAACAACTGTCACACCAGGTCATACCCATCATCATCATCTGGGCCTGCATCCCTGTGTCAGCAGCAACAAGCAGCGTGCCCTAAGGAAGCCTCATCATCCCTCAGGGAGTACCCATGTACGAGCTTGGGATTTCTTAACATTTTCTTACAAAGTGTTTACGGCTTATTTGTATTTTTTCCCAAACCTTTTTGGAATCCATTTATGTTCTTGGTCTGGGGAACTTCTTGGAGTTACAGGCAGAAAGTGTATAAAATTATATTTTCATTTGTCTGAAACTTGCCCAGCTCAAATTTCAAAGGGTGTCCTCTCCCACTCATGACTTGGTAAACAAATCAACATTCACTTTGGCCCTTTTCAGTGTTATAGGTGATGACTCTGTATCTGTTGAGCCTTCCTTCCAGGGCGTGGTGTTCAATTCTCTAATCTGTTTTCATAGGGCATTCTTTCCCTTTGGTTATCATTTTGATTTTTTAATTCTCCTTCTGTGATCCATCTCTAATTCCACCACAGCCTGGTTATGAGGCAACCAATCCTATACAAAGAATTCCAAGTACAAAAGCACTAGATTCTGTTTAGATTTCAACACCCTTCTAGAATACGCCCAGAATTTGGAGCCACTGTCCTCCAGATACTACATTTGGAACACCTTAGCCTGAGTGTACCATCTCAGGCACCTCAAACTTAATGGGTCCCATTCTTATTTTCTTATCTACTTCACCTCCAAACCCGTTCTCACCTGTTTTTTCATGGAATAGTGAGTGGTACACAAATCCGCTCAAGACAGAGGCCCCAGTCATCCTCCAGTCCCTCCCATTTCCCAGCATGAGTCTCCCAAGATCTCAGAGAATCTCTCTCATCAGGCCTCTCATGCCCACACCCACCGTCGTCCCCACCCTTCATCCAGGGCTCCCCGGCCTCAGCCTCTCTAGCTCAGCCTGAAAACTGAGCTATCTCATATTTATGCGTAACATTGCGTTTGGTGGGAATCTTATATCCCTTTTCTAAACGTCCTTAGTTTGCGCTGAGTATAGGTGATGATAACTCCAAGTATTCAGCACTTTCAGACCTCAAGCCCTCTCCCCACAGCTCTGTGCTTCTGTCCCCTGCCAGGATGAGTCCGTTCCCTGCGTGCTTTGAACATACTATTCACTCCAGCTGGAATATCCTTTTTGCCACCTTTCTACCTGAATTGAGCTGGCTGCCCCACTCCACCCCCTCACATCCAACCCTCAACTTCCCATCCCCCAGCCACCTCCACACTGAACTACAACTGTCAAACTGAAGAGGATCAGGCCGGGGGCGCTCCACATACTACATACAGCGTGATGAAGAGCTGAAAATGACAGCACAGGCCCATTAATTCATCCCACTGAAACTACTCTTGAAAGTGGTTCAAATTTGGAGAACTTTCTGTTCATCGACATGGATGCAGCTGCTACGTGAGTTCCCTAAAGTTGATCGTCAGAAACCATTCAAGTAAGGCAAATGTATTAGGATAGAAATAATGCACAATTTTAAACAATTCTTTACTACCTTCAACCACTAACACCTGGCCCTGTTCCTGATGTGAACCATATAGCAACTACGAGCCAGTTCTGGCCTCTCCCGAGGCATGAAAAGGCCACAGCCAACACAGGCAGTGGATGGACACTTTGAGCTCAAGTCAGTTTCCAAGATCATCTCTCCCCATGAGCCAGTGTCCTTGGGGCTGCGAAAAAAATCCAACGTGCCTTAGGGAAAACTACCCATTTTAATGAAACACTATACTCATCAGTCCAAATTCAAATCAGAAAAAGAATGATGTGAGGTGACAGTACTGAACACACTAGTTCAAGACATTGAGAAATCTGTGTTCGGAGAAAAACAGCAGAACTCTTTCGGAAGACGACTACCTCTGAAGAAATTTCTGACTTGAGGCTAATCTCCAGTGAGATGGTTCAGGGACTTGCCCCAAGTGAGTTATTTCGTGAGACACCAGCTCCTCTGGGAAGCACCTGATGCGTTTTGTACTTTGTCGTCTTCCAGCCTTCCTACTGATCAACTTGGTGACAGTGGCCGCCGACACGGACGTAGTGCCACATGTCCAGGGCTCTTCAGAGCGTTCTGCAGATTCCATTCCCACTTTACAGATGAAAAACAAGACATGGAGCAGTTGCATAATCAGCCCATGATCTAATCATTTACTCCCTGCTTAGATAAGCTGGATTGCTCCCAATGACCCACAGTATAAAGCCCAAGTTCCTGTCACGCAAACCTCCTGTTCCAACTTTTCCTCCAATCCCCATAACCCTGAACCCCCATGAAACACTTCCTCACCTCTGTGCTCACCCGAACAACAGATGTGGCACAATGGTGGCCTCAGGCTGCATCCAAGTGTGGTTTCTGTCCAGATTTAAATTTGACAGAATTTGACAAAAATCACATTTGTGATACTGAGATTTCATTTCGGATTTTACTCAGAACTTTTTCCAGATCTGCAGCCAGGCCTACGTTCTGGCTAGAAACCCTCAGGGGGAGCGGCGGCTGCCCTCGCTGGTCAGGGCGCACTCCATTCAGCGTTCAGCTGCCATTCGTCACACGAAGTCTGCTGGCTTCACTTGTTCTTATTACTGACCTGGTTCCTAAAGGCCTTTGCCACCTTGCCCTAAAACCATCTTTTACCTAAATCCCGCCTAACCTCCAAGACCAAGCTCAAATGCCACCTCCTCTAGCAAATAGTTCCTAACTACTTCAGCCTCTCTGAATGCCCTGGCATTCTGATTATGTATTATGAACATCACACTCTCCCTTGTAGTGTGTCCATGCTTCACTGAGAACGAAGGAGAAACTCGGGAGTCAAGGTGAAGTGACGGATTCTGTGATCTTAGCCAATAAGAGAGCACAGCATCCAGGATTCTAGCATTTGAGCTCTAGATAAAGGTAGAGCGAAGTGACTTTACTCATCAACACACATATTTTCATTCTCTCTTCAATCTTCACGCCCCTTCCGTCAGCCTTCTGCTTACAGAAAAATCGTGAGACAACTTAATGGATGTGTTATTTAATAAATAGAAACCACATCACTTTGTTACAGTGGATGACAGGCAAGAATTCAAGAGGGCCCCAGGAAGCTTTTTCATCCACAAAATAACAGAAAGGGCAAGCACCTTCACCACCCACGCCTTTGGTTAGTTTTTTCTTTTGATCTCTGTTCCCCAACCCACATTGGTACATTGCTTCCAGAATGGGACTCTTGTAAGATTCAAATCTTATACTAGTTAGGAGGCTACTCTATCAGCTTGCCTTAATAACAGAATGGAAGTCTCTAACTTAGCTGAGAAATCTGGACAAGTCTTCTTTGATTTCGGCCTCATCCCAAGGCCCATGAATGTTTTCTTTAAAAAGCTGCAGGCGAATGAGGTAGAAAGGGCAGAGACAAGAGATGGAAACCAGCAGAAGGGCAAAAAGGATGGCTCCCACAGCACTGATGGACAGCAGGCCTCCCAAGGCTGAAAATGCAAAAAGCAGTGTGACTCCCACGTAGCTGCGGGGAGTACACGCCTTCAGTTTCTTCTGTAACATAGGCCACAGGGCAAAAATCTGGATGGCAAATGTCACCATGATGAAGGCATGCAGGGACCGGGGCAGGCGTGACGCGAGGCAGACAGAAGCAAAGATGGCCATGTTCAAGGACAGCGTGCTGGATACAATGGCAGCATTGGCGCCATAGTCAAAGAAAATGAGGTGGCCTAAGAGCATAAAGACCGCCATGGCATAGATGGTATCTGTGCTGACAGACTCCGTCAGGGTCTTCAGCACTGGCGAAAAACCATACGTAAAAGTAATGAAAACGAGGGCGCTCTTCAGGTCAGCCCACCGGGTCCTCCCACTCTTCTTCCGTCCTTCACCTCCGTCAATGAGATCGAACAAAACATAACCAATCAGTGAAGAAGCCAGGCCAGTCCCAAAAAGCCACAGGGGGGCCAGAAGACCCTCATCCATATACCACCAGATAACGACAAAAACACAGACACTGCACAGCTGCTGTACCACCACGCTGGACTCAAATACCACCGCCCAGTACTGGTATTTCCGGGCATAGATGTTTTTCCGGAGCTCTTCCAGGAAACGCCGGTCCACATAGTTATCAGGAAAGGGCTGTCGTTCATACAAGATCTTCTGCCACTTGGCCTCCTTCGTGTTAGTTCCAGGTTGGGCACACATGATCCTCTCCCTCAAACACAGGCCAGTTCCACCTCCCTTGCACAAGTCCATGTGGTTCTTGTTCTTTATAAAGTTTTGAAATAAGACCTCTCTAGAAATTCCATGCTGTGGTATGGTTGGTATTGTTCCGAGTTTCAAAGGCAGCAACCCAGGCCAGGCCTGCAGTAGATGAGTTTGCTCTCTGAGGCAGGACAATACAGCCAAGTTCCTAGAAAAAGAGAGACTATGAACGTATGAAAGCTGTGAAAGGTCAAGGGAAGGACCCAGTTAAAATCAAACCAACTCAGTTTATTAAAAGTTGGAGCAAAATATACGTGGTGGCCATTTTATAATTGGGGACATTAACATTTCATTTCAGACTTTAAGTTATAATCCCATGGATAATAAAAGACACCTGTTAGCTATTACTTAACTCAGTACCTGCTATGTGCTGAGTGCCTTCTGCAGCTTCTTTCATTTAATCCCCACCTTCCAAGTTAGCATTAGCTCCACTTTAATTAGTAAAAAAACAAAAACAAAAAACAAAAAACCTGAGATTCAAACCGCTTACGTAACTTTAGCCCAAATTAACAGTGGTAAACAATGGAACCAAATTCAAACCAAAGTCTGACCCCAAAGCCGGGGCCTCACATCATGTCTACCTCTAAACCAGTTAACTCAGGGATTCATATATCCCTGAGGTCTGTGGATGGGCTTCAGAGCATCCAAAAACACTCCCTGTCACTGTATCCTTGCAGCTGCGATTAATGCAAATTTCTAGGGATAGGATCCAGAGCCTTTATTTATTGAGATCTATTATTTAAAAAAAAAGGTACCAGTCTAAAGACCACAGTAAACTGCACAATACAAAAAGGTGTGAGCTCTACAGTTTATTCGGCTAAAACCAAGGACTCAGAAAAACTAAAGATTCTTAATCCATTAACTGAGTTTAACATCATTTAAAGGGTTATCATTCTACTTCTACAGGGGAGACTCTCACGACGTTTTCTCCTTTTTCACAATGAAAACTTAAAAGAGTCAGAAATACCGGGGTCATCCAACAAGTCTGCGAAAAAAATTCTTACTGCCCGACCTTACTTCCTCCACGGAGACCACCATAGGTTTTGCTGCACAAGCGAGACACTCTGGGAGACCCCTCACTGCAGCAGGGACCCCAACCCAGGGAGCTCCCGGCCGCCGCCCGGGCTGGAGGGTCCGCGGAGCCGAAAAGCGCAACGCCGCTCCGTGGGGTCCGGCAGGTGTCCCCGGGGGCGCCCTACTCCCCCTCCCCGGCCTCCCCCGCCCGCCGCCGCCCCTCACCAGCCTTGGGCCTGCGGGCGATGGCGAAGGATAAAGAGGCCCGGAAAGACTGTCTCCCACTCGTAACCCACCTGCCCGCAGTTCCTGGGGCTGCGCGGCCGGGGTAAGACGGTCGCCCGTCTCCTTCCCCATCCGGGGCGCCGGGGTCGCGGGCGCGGCCGAGCACTTCCGGGTCCGCCCCCACCTCCGCGGCAGGAGCGCCCTTTCCCGGTCGGCGGGACTGAGAGGTCGCTGCTGCCCTCTCCCGGCGGCTCGGAGGACCTCCCGGCTCCTCTAGGGAGGGCGCAGGCTCAGAGCCTAGGAAAAAGCGAATGCCCGACAGAAAGACGGGATTTGGCATCCGAACGCCAGAGATAGAGGCTGGGCTGTTAAAGAGAGACTATAAAGCCTACTTTATTGAGCTCCTGTTATTAAGCCAGGCGCTCAACTGGGGACTTCCCATGCATCCGTGAATTCACTGGACACCAATTCAGGGAGTACCTGCAAATACTGTTTTAGGGGCTCCTGATACCGCAGTGACTGGAACAAACAAAAATCCCTGCTCTCCTGGAGCCTTCTGTCTTGTACATTGACCTGTAAAGTGATGATATCTTCATAGAGGACAGAACTGAGGCTCAGAGAGGTTGTGAGTTGTCCAAAGCCACCAGCTGGAAAGTGATCAACGGAGATAAACATCCAGTTGTCTGTAGCTTCAAAGTGTGGTTCTTTCCTCTTTGCTGCCTAGAAGGAATTGGGGTGGAGGGCCCTGTGACCGAAAACAGTGCGAGACTGAATAGGAGGTTGCTAATATTCAGCTGACTTCATAGATGCATAAACAGATGGAAGTAATAAAGAAGCAAAGGGATAGATATAGTAGAACGCCAGATACAGTGGGCACAAAAGTCAGAAAACCTGAATCCACTTATTAGCTGTGTGACTTGACAAATCACAATGTCTGAGCTTTGATTTCTTCATCTGTTAAGTGGAGAGAACTCTGTTTGCTCTTGGGTACTTTACGGGGGACTCAAAAGGCTCCAATAAAAATGTTTTGTAAAGTGCTGGCTTTTATATAGCTGCCATTAGCTTACTTTGGTCATTGTTTTGATGGCAGTTCTCAAATGCAATAAAGTCTGCAAAATGATCTCTTTCCATTTCTCTCCAGGTTTCTGTTCCAACATTTGGCAAGATTCCTTGGCTTAGTGAGGCCAGCCTCATAAACAAGCCATTAGTGCTCAGCATCCCCAAAAGGTAACAGCTCAGCCACTGAGGGCAAAGGTTGCAAGAAAGACATCACAGAAGATGATTTCTGGGGGCAATTATCAGGGGCAAATCTGGTCAGTTAAGAAACCCAAGATGAGCGTTCAAAAACCAGAAATGGCCCGGGTTTCTCAGACAAAAGTGGGCGCTGAGTATAGGCTTGGCAGGGGGATGAGATCTCAAATAACCTCCCTCTCAACAACCGCCACTCAACAATACAAAAGAATTTTGTCCCTGGATGCTGCCTATCCAATCACTTCCAATTTGAAACTTACTAATTTTAACCATCAAAAGTCTAGAACCATAAATTCCTGTCTTTAGAGAGTAGTGACTGCCCGTATATCCCTTTGAGACGATCTCCGCCAATCTCACCAGCCCTGCTACTTCCAGACAAACTGCTATGGAACATGAATCTGTGTTTCAAAACTGGAGGTCTTTGTGTGTTAGTAGCGTTTTAGTGCTGACACTTGAAATAACTGGGCTTCCTCATTCCTCCTCTACTTTTGGTCCCCGGCTATGGTGATATAGCCCTGCTCTGGGGAGGGGAAATGGAAGGAAGGGGGAATGTGAGGTAATGTGGGGGCAAATGGGAGAAATCAGAGGGGGAAAAGGGAGACACATACCCTCCTGCCCATAGATAAGTGAGTCTCCGTGAGGGACGCTCTCCCCACATCCCCTCTTCAATAACATAGATGTTTGCTTTATCAGCTGCTCCTTTTAAAAGCCACATTCTCAGTGAACAGCTAGACAGATTTGTGTATTTTCAGAGCACCTATGAAGTGCCTGTTGCTCTTTTCTGCTATTTTTACTTAACTTTGTATCTAAACTCTAGCTCACCTCTAGCTAATGTGAAACGGCTAGCGATTGACATCTAAGTAGAGTAACAGCTTGCTATCCCATCTTAGCCCCATTCCCGTTAGACCTGCCCCTGCAGCCAAAAGTAAAGCAGCACTGGGCATGGTGCTCTTGTTCCCTGATTGTACAGTTTTGGGGTCAGGGGTAGGGAGGGGGAACAGGATGAGGGCTTGAAGAAGGCAGACCCAGAACACAACTGACAGCCAGGTCCTGGAGTATCAGAAAGGACAGACTATTAACAGTCAGAAGGGAAGGGGTAGTTTTCCCTCTGGCCAGCTAACCTTGAGCTAGTCGTAAGGAGACATTACCTCAGTGGTCAGTGGAGCTCTACTCATTTCTAAACAGAGTATCTGGGCAGCAATCTCAGCCCTTGTGAAGAGAAACTGCACTTCTCTACCTCAAAAGACACTGACTGGATATGCACCAGGGTGGTGCCTGGCGCTTTCGGGGGAGACGACATAGGAATGCAAAGTCTTTTGAAAGGATGGTTTAAGTATCAACAATTCTTAACGACTAAAAACTCTTCATCTGGTTTAAACTCTGGGTTCCAAGCTGTTTGTTTTGGCAAAAACTTTTTCTAAGACCTCAGTAAGAAAGTTATAAATGTGCTTTAAGTATTACCTGGTTTTGGACAAGTAGTTCTAACACAGAACAGTCTAAAAAACAGAAAGAAACATTTAGTGAAATGTACTCAGAGCACCCCCAACTACAAGCCCCTGTACACACGTACAGGGCTAGACGAGTGAAGCCCACCTCTGAACACCGGGGCCTTCACAGACCTCCTTCTTCAAAGAAGACTGCCCTGCTACATGGAAGACACACTCATCGTCAGTCTCAAAAGCCCACAGGTCACACTGAGGCCCTATTGATTTGAGATTATTGAGTGCTGAAGCAGCTCTAGAGTGGCCTCTGGTCTCCCTAGGTCAGCATTTGGGTGTCAAGTCCAAGGCAGGCTGTTCACAAATCAAAGATAAAGGCAGTGAAGGGGCTGGGTCAGACCCACTGCCCCTGTTCTACCAGGGCCCAAGGAAATGGTGAGGAGAAATGAAACTGTAAATGCCTCAGGAATACCAAACTCCTTTCACATGCCTGAGTTATAAATGAACAATGAACAATGAAATCTTTCCTCATTAAAGAGGAGAGGTGTTCCTGGCATGCCAAGTTGCCATTTCTGGAATGCCAGGGACATGCAGAGTATTGCACACACAAGCAGTTTATGATGACCAGGCCCCCTGAATGCCTTGGCCCCTTATATTGTGATGAAACGAGCCACAACAGCTGCGAGGCAGGTCACACCCTGTGAGGAGAACTGATATTGTCCCCGCAGTTTCACTGCTACACCCCCTGACTAGAAAGAAAGAATGTTCTAGAGTGGTTGGAGGAAGAATATGTTCCATGGGAAGAAATGAGTGGATTCAGTGCCCAAGGACACAGACTCCCAAGAAAGCAGACCAGGCATGAAAAAAACCTGCACTTATTAAATATGAATAATTTCTACACAGGTCTTTTCAAGGAGATCTGGTTGCATTTCACCCATTACACATTTATGAACAACTTTTTTCCTGCCTTAATTTGTATACTGTCTCCCAACAATTCACAACTGGCATTGGTTAGTTCAAAACAAAAGGACACAGAAGCCAGAATCACTTAAGAGGGCAAAGCCATCCTTTGGAAGCTGCCAAATGGTCTGTGCCCTTCAGGACTGGGGTGGGAAACAACTCTTCTGGGTGTCCCCTGGTTATCTCTGTTGGAAAGGAAAAAATTTTTCTCTGCCCTTCAAGTTTCTTCTGGCTGGTCTAAGAATCAAATTGACATGAGACGCATTACTAAGAGAAAATCAAATTTAATTTTGTACATACAGGAACCCACACGAGATTCCAAAGACAGTCATGCCAAATGTCATATATATGTCATCCTGAACTAAGTAAGGAGAAGGGGGCAGGGGTTGGTGACTTCAAAGGGAAGGAAAACAATTCACAGGAAGAATGGAAAGTGTCAAAGTTTGGTAAACAAATGTTTGCTGGGCCATCCAGAAACAATGGGACACAGAGATGAATTTCAACAGACTTTGTGAAGTTCCTTCCTGTCTTCATTACCTAGTTGATATTATATTACATATAATCTATGGGATAGCTCTCCTCCTGGAGCAGGTCCTCTAAATTCTTTTAGGCAGTTAAGGGGAAGGTCAAAGTTTCTTCCTGAGTCTTTTGGGCCTTGATTGTTTTCAGCTCAAAATAATCTGCAGGCCAGAGTGGTACATCTTGGGCCTGTTCGTTTTGACCCCTACATCTCTGAAACAACCATGGGCTTGGCTTTTCAAACCAGAGACTGTGGTCCTAACTTGCTTTGTTTTGATTACTTCAGATATCCTCATGCCTCTGCTACTTTTCTGATTTCATCCAAGAAGGATAGGAATTTGCCTATTTTGTTTCAAGTTCCAGATGTCTTATCTAAGGTACGCAGTTTTGTTTTTTAATTGCAAAGAAACCCATAGTGGTTCCAGGATGACATTGAAGGTAAATGTAACAGTGTTTCCTATCTCTTAGCAGAGCCGTGGGCCTGGAACATCATCACTGTTCCATAGATAGTTGTTGAATGAAAAGAATGAGCATCGCAGGCTCACTCAAGCTCACAGTGCACTAGCACTAAGAATAAAGGTTACAATCATCAAAAAATGAAAACAAACAAACACAATCCTCTGGAGAAATAGGCCCCGAGGTCTTCAGGGACAGCTGCTCAGCCTGTGTCCTGAGCCAGTCCTAGCTTCTGGAGCCTCTGACCCTGTCCCATCACCAACCCTGGATCCCTTATGTCTCCCACGTACAAGATCCTACACCTGTGGAATTTCCTCTTGTCCTCCGCCTATCCCCTCCACCTCCCAGAAATCCACCGTGACTGGCTCCTGGGCAGCGCCCAGAGGGTTCCCTATCTTAGAGGTGCCGGAGGAAGTCAGCAGTGTGGGGAGACAGAGGGAGGGAACTCCCGGGCGGACGAGCAGTTTCTCACCTGAGAAGTACACAGGCCGGCTGCTGGTGGGCCTGGGCGGCGTTCCTAAACACTGTCACAGCGCCCCGCTCCCCGCTCGGGGACGCCCCATCATGGGGACAGCTCCACTCTGCGAGCCACCAGGGGGCCGGCCGTCGTGACAGGAGGTAGACCCCTGCTTAGGGAGGCCTTCTGTGGTTTAGCGTCGATAGGGAGAGGGGCGAGTCCGATGCACCTCCAAGAACAGGTGCGCGGACCGCACAGGTGCACAGCGGTCGGGCGAGGCGATGGGCGGGAAAGGAGGGGGAGCAGGGAGCACCAGGGAACGGTTCCAGAGGAAGCGGCTCCCGCATGCGATCTGGAAGGTATTTCCACAGCGGAGGGAAGCAGCAGGGGAGCAAAGACGCGGAGCCTGAGCGTGCAGAAAGGGCTTGAAAACGAGGAATCAGGCCACACCTGCGGGCTGACGGGGAACGGGACCACGCGGGTGGGTGGGCCCAGCCGGAGCGCAGAGGACCCCAGGGGCCAGGAGCGGCGGGGAGAGATGTTCCAGGTTTTCAGCGCAGGACAGTTAGGGGCAGGGCTGTGCTTGAGTCACGGCACTAATCCCCCAACCCCCGGGACAGGCTTGTAGGGGCGAGTGTCCCCGTAACGTGCACCGAGGAGGCTGAGCCCGGACAGGATCCGCCGGGCAGTTGCTGCAGAACCAGCTGGAAGCCTTCCGGTCACTGTCTCTTTGAACTTCCGATTTAGACAGGGTCTCCCATGCCACTGAGCACCTCCTCATCCCAGGTGAGCTCTGAGTCTCAGTGCATCGTGCCTTCCGAGGCATTAAGACTCTAGGCCCCAGACCCCCTGGGCAGGAGGCGGCGGGAGAAGAAAACATTTAATAACGGCCAGGGCGAGTGAGAGGCCCGTCTTCCGCAGGGCTTAGAATTTCATGGCTGCAATACTCCCGGGTGACCACTAGATAGCAGCCAAGAGCAACAGCTTCCCGGGGCTTGGCCAGTAGGCTGAGCCGAGGAGGCCCGTCTCTGGGCAATCCGCCAGTCGTTAACTCTTGCAAGGAGAGGAGAGTTCCGGGATCTCGCCCTCACCCTCACCGCGCCGGGGCCGGATCCTCCACCTCTCTCTCCCCCTCTCTGCGCCTGTGTGTGAAAAACAGTTGTCCCTGCAGATAGGAAAGGCAAGCAGGTGTAGAGAAGGCAAAGTTTACCTTTGCCATCTTAGGGTGTTTGGCCGCGCCAGAGAATTAATTGATGTAAGACAGATTAACGGCAGAAAAACATACACGTGTATTCAAGATAAGTTTTACGTGACACAGGAGCCCTCAAAAGGAAATGAAGACCCAGAGAAGTGGCAAGACCTGAATGTTTTTTTTTTTTTTTTTTTGCTAGGCTGAACAAAGAGAGGCAATGGTGGGAAAGTCCCTAAAATGGGGTGGCTAAAGGAAGATAAACATTATTTTAACAAAGTCTGGGTGTGCAGATTTGCACAGAGTTGGCTGTGACCACGAAGGCCTGCCCATGGACCCGGTGAGATAAACGTGGGCTCAGCAGGGACCTGCTCCTCTCTGGAAAGAAACTGTGCTGTATGTGGTGGGAGTGGAGTGCACTGTGGACACCCTATCTCTTCCTTTATCCTCTAAATCAGGGACCCGCCAAAAGGCTGCCTCTGAACACAGGTGCGAAGGTCCCGCCACCTGGCTCCCTTCCCCTTCCCAGTCACAGGTCAGAGGGCCGAACTTTGAGCACTCACATTCCAAGTGGCCTTCCTGCCCTGCCCCGGAGCCGTCCTGTGGTAGAGGCAGGTGTGTCTGGGTGTCTGCAGCACTGTTCAACCACGGACAGAGAGACAGAAAGAAAACTGAGGCTCAGAGACTGGAAGATGGGGAGAGGAAGACAAACAGACACAAAGGCAGAAGCCGAGAGAGACACAGGGAAGTAGGTAGGGGCACAGAATACAAAAAAAAAAAAAGGAAACCAGAGGAAAGGCAGAGCTGACAAAGAGGAAAAACAGAAAATGAACACGAAGAAATGGAGCCTCCACTGCCCCGTTTAGACATCTGCCCTGCGGAGCGGCTCCTTTGTCAGGAAGGACGTTCACCGGCCAGTGACAGGCATGGACTCCTCCAGATGCCGCGAAACAGCCCCGGGCGCTATCAGGAGGCACAAGGGAGGCCCCGCGGTGACTGGCTCCCAGCTCCTCAGCAAGGCGGCGTGGCCGGGGGCCACGTGGGGCCTGCAGCGGGAGACGCTGGGACCCCTTGGCTTACTTGGCAGGTTGGGTGTCGCTGAGCAAGAGCTACTCAGGAACTAATGGAGTCGAAAACGCTGCCCCATTCCCTCGGCTCCTGCCCGCACCGCCTCTCTCCTCTCTTTGATCTGGGTTTGTTGTTCCAGTCTCAGGAGTCAGAGTCCTGAGGAGAGCAGGACTTACCTCGCTCTCAGCAGACCTGTGACAAAGAGCTTTGCCTAAAGACGCTGCAGGGGCCCAGACATGGCTGGGAAAAAGCACAGGAGGGCAACCCCCCATTGTCTCACCACCAAGAGCTCGTTTCCTTATTTCTGTCCCACTGGCTCTGTTTTTGAGAGCCCGTGACCACCACAGAAACTACCCTGCCTACTCCTCAGTCCTTTGCCTCTGTCTATTGACCAGACCCATGTAACCACAGATACAATTTTAAAAGGGAGGTAATAATGACCACCACTGATCTGACAGTAATAAAACCCAAGTTTAATAAGTCTGGACGGTAGGGCGCCTGGGTGGCTCAGTTGGTTGGGCGACTGCCTTCGGCTCAGGTCATGATCCTGGAGTCCCGGGATCGAGTCCCACATAGGGCTCCCTGCTTGGCGGGGAGTCTGCTTCTCCCTCTGACCCGCCCCCCTCTCATGCTCTCTGTCTCATTCTCTCTCTCAAATAAATGAATAAAATCTTAAAAAAAAAAATAAGTCTGGACGGTAAATGCATGACTGTTGATAACACTTTGTGCAGGTTTGAAATGTTTCTAAGTCAACCGTATGAGTATTTTTAAAAAAACTATATTCAGCTTTATTCTTTAATGGAGATGGCTGGTATTTCAGATCGCAGGAAAATGTGTAATTTTCAGAGGGTTCTTTTTTGGAATATTGAAAATAGCTCTCTGATCACCACTTTTTTTTCTAAGGGATATAGGAATCATTATGCCCTCATATGGATCCTAAGAATCCACTTTCTCCTTGAGGAAAGGTAATCTTCTTTTGACCCTTTATCCAAGGAAGTTTCTGGCTCACTGAAACTAAATACATGTATGGTTGGACAAATCTCTTAACCCTTCTGGGTCACAATTTCTTTGTTGTGTTCACAGAAAGGATTGAACTAGAGGTGACACACTAGGTGTCTCTCACTGAAGGCAGGAGTGGAAAGGAGGAAAGGAACAGAGGTGTCAAAGGGCAGGGAAGATGGAGGCAAATTTGTCAGTGCTCCTCAGCATGCTCATGAGGGCTATTTTTAAAATCACCATCTGGTGCTTTTACATTTTCAGTTTTTGTTATGTGGAGAGGTATGTGTGTATGTGTGAGAGAGAGAGAGGTGGAGAGGGGGAGAAGGAGAGAAACATGTTTCTCTGTTTCTTTATCAAAGATTCAAGAAGGCCAAGGACTTGGGCCATGAGCCAGACCTTACGAACCTCAGCAGGTATTGACCTCAAATATTAAGACTTCTCCCATCGTGACATATGAAGAGCAGACTGGCTTCTGGCCCGGCTGCATTGTGCAGCGTACCTTGGCCGGGCTACAAAAGGTTGCTCTCACTTTCTCATCACAACTGCCATCTGCCATCCTGGGGACAGCTGCTTGGAAAATGAGAACCCCACTTACCATGTCAGAGTTGCTTTTCTTGGTGGCTCTGACTCTGCAGATGTTACCACCAGGGGCCTGTGCTCTGAAGCCCCAGCCAGTTCACTTGCCATCCCTGCTACTGCTGCTGAGCTGGCCTTGGGGAAACCAAGAGTGAGCAGCAAATGCTGCAGAAGGGGAAGACCTTTGGTTCCAGGGCTAGGAAAGAAAGCAAGGCGGTGGGTGGGGGTGCGTGGGGGGAAGCGGAGGTCTACAGAACATGGAATCCCAAATTGTTTGCTTCGATTTCCTTGTGTACACATATAAGTATATGTTATGTGTGATAGTTTAAAATGCTTACTACGGGGGCATCTGGGTGGCTCAGTCGGTTAAGTGTCTGCCTTCGGCTCAGGTCATGATCCCGGGGTCCTGGGATTGAGCTGCACGTCGGGCTCCTTGGTCAGCCGGGAGCCTGCTTCTCCCTCTCCCTCTGCCCCTCCCCCTCAGCTCGAATGCCTCCTGTGTGCCAGATTCTTGATGGGCTCTAGGGATGCAAAGATGTTTGAGATGTGTTTTTGCTTTTCAAGAACTCTCAGCCTGGTGGAGGAAATAAACACATTTAAAAAAGAAAGAAAGGAGGAAGGAAGGAAGGAAGGAAGGAAGGAAGGAAGGAAGGAAGGAAGGAAGGAAGGAAGGAAGGAAGGAGAAAGAATAATGGACAAAATACAACAAAACGCTATACCAAGTCTGTGATGGATTCAGAATGGCAAGCACCCAAATCAGGTTAAGGGTGTGCAAAATGATAAGAGGGCCAGGAAAAAGACTTTCTGAGAAAGTAATAGCGAAGTTGTGTCTTAACAGATGAGGAGTTAACAAAGCTGGCCAGGACAATATATAAAACATTTTGTCTTCAGGTCCCACAGGATGCCGGTCATCATGGTTATGCAACTCGGGGGTCACATCTGCAGCCATCATTAACTTGGCAAGATCCTGCCATGCAGCCTGAAGGCCTCTCAGATATGTCTGTTGCTTGATTTGCAATGAACTCTTATTCTTATGTAGAAACCGGAAATCTGGAAAAGGAGAAGGAATCCACTACAGGAAAAACAAGAATCTGCTGGTAACTCCACCAAAACCAAATCTGCCCAAGGATCCTCCCACTGCCACCTCCACCTGTCTATGCCTTCTGCATCCTTTCAGACTCAGTGTAAATGCCACTTCTCGAAGCTTCTCCTAATCCTGCAATGGGACGTAGTCTCTCTTTTCTGAAGGCCCAGAAATATCATTGCTGCTTCTATGATATCTAGTGCATCCAGCCTTGGATGACAGTTTCAGAGATGTATCTTAGTCTCAGAACTCACAGAGGTGAGGGATGGGAGGAGGAGCCAAACCCTGGGAGATACCACCCCCAGGAGATCAGGGAAGATCTGGCAGAAGGTAGAATCTGCCAAAGGCCCAGGAGTCTCTGCCTCTCTGACCTCTCTGCCCACTCCACTCACCAGACAGCTAACTTCGGTTACCTGATGCCAATGCACTAGGTCATTCTTCTGCGCTGCTGCAGTGTTTCCTGGGGGTTGGAATGTCCTCCCCTCCCTCAACTTGTTCACCCCACCAACACCTACCCAGGCATTGCCGGCTCCAGTAGCCCTTCTCAGACCCTTCCGTCTATGCCCCCCGCCCACCCAGGTGAGTTCTGTGGCTTTTTTCCATTTCACAGTGGCCTCAGCATACTTCTGTCATAGTACCTTCCACACCATTGGAGTTCCTTGTACGCAGTCTGCTGAGTGGTAAGCGGCTTGCGGTCAGATCAGGGACCCCAGTACCTAATGAATGGGCAAATGAGTGAATTTGTATTTTTCCCTGGCCTGCCTTAGGGCCAGAAAATGTCTTATTTATCTCTGTGGCCCCAGCCCAGCACCCCCCACAAGGTGGCCTCACAATAAATGTCCGTTGCTGAATGAATGAATCGAGCTGTTCACACTCATGTTTTAACATACCAACCCACAACATTGTAGTATGCAGTTGATTCTCTTTAAATGGCCTATAAAGATGAAGTGTATTTTAAATATTTGTCAAAAGAATCCAACTTTGTCTCTAGTTTTCAGTCCTCGTACCTTCAATAATAGTGCCTCACCCAAATGCTTTATGTCTCTCAGAGGATGAAGCTACTCACAGACCAGTCCACTGAAGGTCACCCTGGGAGCACACCCCAGGCACTCCCTGCACTGCAGAGACATATTCCTCCTCTCCTGGTTCCCCACCCCTCACAGGGCAGCAGGAACAGGTCAGGTCACAGGGGTACACACATGTAGTAAGAGGTCAGCAGACAATCGAGTGGCGGGGGCGGGGGCTTTAAGTGATAGTTATTGTCTGTCCCTCCAACCCTCTTCTCCCCTATATTATACTCTTCGTATGAGCATGCCTCATGGCTCTGATGTCAGTGTGAGCGAAGAAGGGTGAGTTGCACCTGTACCACTATATTAGACACCGATTAGTCTGTGGTTCACCCCCTCCTGCCTAAACTCTTTCTGAACCTCCCACCGGCAGCCAAGCCTGGACTCAGCATCCACCTAGGACTCAGCATCCGCCTAGGACTCAGCATCCACCTAGGACTCAGCATCCACCATCCCACCTCCTGAGACCAGAGACTCCCTCTGTTTTATGGAAGGAATAACTGTTACCTCTCTTACTCCTCCAGCCCTGTCCCCCTTCTTTGCTGCTCTGAATACCCCCACTGTTTCCTCACCTCCCTCTGTTTCTCTCTCCCCTCAGGCCAGGAGGATCCAGAGTAACCCCATGCTGATCAGAAACAAGCAGCTGTGCTCCATATGTCAAGAAATAAAAATGGTAGGTCAGCGGGATGGCAGAGATGAGCATGGGCCTCCCAGGGCACAGCACTACCCCTCCCCCACCAGAGTCCAGTGGAGAGACAACACTTTTTGCAGGGAAGGCTGCAAAAAAGGACCTGTTGTCCCTGGGAGCATCATTATCTGACACAATGCAATAAACCCTCTCCATTTTCAAGAAACCAAAAGATGAGTTAGGGTAGGTGAGTCAGAGGGGTAGAGATGAGATGAACCACTTTACTTTGAGAGCCTAAAGTAACTACACTGCTGTAGAGGTTCAGGAGGTTGTGGAATTCTCCCCCCTTTACATTTCCCCAATACAACGCAACACAACGCACACCCATACAACACAACCTGCTTCTACCATTGCAGTCATGAAACAAGCAGCTTGATCTTTGGGTATATCAATTCAATCAGCACCTCAGAATAAAAGTTAAGGAGACATCCTATAGCGCTTTCCAGCTGGGGGTGGTGGTGTCTGTACCTGGTGGTGCAGAATGGTGGGGGATGAAGGGTAACAAGGGGTTATGGAGGAAACAAGGACGAAGCTCTGCCATCCATCAGAGTTGCTGCAGAAAGAGGCCTGCGTCTGGAGGAATGCTGTACAGGTCAGCATTAGGACTTGGGTCAGGTTGAGGATTAGGGTTAGGGTCAGTCAGGCTTGGGTTGAAGTTTAATTTAGTTAAACGGTTAGGTTTAGGGTAGGAGTTGAGGAAGGGCTTTTACAATTCTGATATCCTATGATTCTCCTTTGACTCTGGACTTATGTGCAATAAGAGGAAGGGCAAGGAGTAGAAGAAAATCAGGAGACGTAGGAGAGCCTCTGATGCGTTAATGGTGAAAGTGCTTTGACTAATAGGATATGAAAGAGACCAGCAGTTTTGTGAAATTTTTCTGTGGGATTTGGAAATTTAACTGAAGCTATGGACAAAGATGTATCTGAATGTTACAATCTATGTTCACGTTCTACTTAATTAAGATCACAGCATTCAATATTAGCATTGACTGGAATCTGGGAAACTGGGATTGGGATTTCTCCTGGTTTTATTCCTGGTCTTATTCCTGTATCCACATTTAGAATGCACTGACCCTGGGCCCAAGCTGACTTTTGCCAGATGGCTCACTTGGGACTTCAGCAGCTGCTCTCTTTCTCAAGACCTCTTCTCTGACCTTTGCCCTTGCCCAGGCCTGACTGGAGTAGAACCACACACTGTGGTTTTACCATTCACTGCAGATCCCAAAAAGAAAGACCTCAAACATGAAAGTCAGAACCAGTGCATATGCCTGGTAGGAAACTATAGGAATTTAGAAAATGAGCATGAAATAAATACACTTACTTCACTATGTACAACAACGCTTCAGATTCCTCCTGGGGTTGGGGTACTGCATTTCTGCTGTAGTCACTGAGACCCCTCATTTCTTAGCAGGGGGCTGAAGGCAGATGCTGGGGAAGATATAAAAAGGCTCCTAAAATAGAAGGAACTTCCTCAACCCAATAAAGCATATCTATGAAAAACCAGCAGCTACCATCATACTCAATGAAGAAAGACTGGATATTTTCCCCTTAGATCAGAAATAAGACCAGGATGTCCAATCTTGCTGCTTCTGCTTAACATTGTACTGTGTGTTTTAGGTGGGGCAGTTAAGACAAGAAAAAGAAATAAAAGGCAACCAGATTGGAAAGGAAGATATAAAGCTGTATTTTCAGATGGCATAATCTTACATCTAGAAAGTCCTAAGGGACCCACAAAACACAATTAAAGCTAATAAATGAGTAGAGCAGAGTTGCAGGATACAAGGCCAATATACAAAAATCAATTCTATTTCTATATACCAACAATAAATAATCCAAAAATGAAATTAAGAAAGTTCCATTTGCAATAGCATCAAAAAATTAAAATACTTAGGAATAAATTTAACAAAATAAATGCACAACTTGTACATCAAAAGCTATAAAACATCATGTAAAGAAATTAAAGAAGACCTAAACAAATGCAAAAAAAACCATGGTTATGGATTTTAAGATAGCAATACTCCCAAACTGATGTACATGTTCAGTGTGATTCCTCTCAAAATCTCATATGATGTTTTTGAAGAAATTGACAAGCAGATCTTAAAATTCATATAGAAATGCAAGAGATGCAGTATACCTAGATCAATCCTGAAAACGAAAGCAAAGGTGGAGGACTCACACTTCCTGATTTCAAAACCTACTATAAAGCTACAATAATCAGGACTTTGTGGTACTGACAAAGGATAAACCTATAGATCAGTGGAAAAAAAATTGAGAGTCCAGAAATAAAACCTTACATTTGTGAACAACTAAAAAAATTTTTTAACAGGAGAAACTCAAATTTAATTATATACTATGGGATCTCCATAAGAATAAGAGGTCCTGAACAGCTGATTTTTGACAAAGGTGTCAAAACAATTTAATGAGGAAAGAACAGTCTTTTCAGTAAATGGTACTGAGACAATTGTATATCCATATGCAAAAGAATGAAGTTATGCCCCTCTCTCATGCCATATACAAAAAATCGCTACAAATAGATCAAAGATCTAATTGTGAGAGCTAGAACATGAAACTCCTAGAGGAAAACATAGGTGTAAATATTCATGACCTTGAATAACATAATGGTTTCTTAGACGTGACACCAAAAGCACAAACAACAACAAAAACTACCTAAATTCGCCTTCATCAAAATTAAAAACTTTTTTGCTGCAAAGAACACCATCAAGAACATGAAAAGACAACCCACAGAAGGGGGGAAAATGCAAATCACATATCTGAAAAGGGACTAGAATCCAAAATATACTTTTAAAAAGTTTACAACTCAACAATAAAAACACAAACACATTTCAAAATGGACAGAAAATTTAAATAAACATTTCTCCAAAGAAGATATTCAAATGGCCAATAAACACATGAAAAGATGCTCAACATCATTAACCATTAAGGAAATGTGACTGAAACCATAATGAGACATTATTTGATACCCAAAAGAATACCCATAATAAAAAAGTGGATAATAACAAGTGTTGACGAGGATATGGAGAAACTGGAATCCCCATCCACTGCTGGTAGGAATGTAAAACAATGCAACTGCTCTAGGAAACAGCAATTGGCAATTCCTCAAAAACTTAAACATAGAGTCACCATATGACCCAGCATTTCCATCCTAGATATATACCCAAGAGAACTGAAAACATGTCCATACACAAACTTGTACAAGAATGTTCATAGCAACATTAATTCATAATAGCGAAAAAGTGAAAATACCTCAAAGATCCATCAACTGTTGAATGCATAAACAAAATGTGATCCATACAATGGAATATTATTCAGCCATGAAAAGAAAGTACTTATATATGCTACAACCTGGATAATATTTGAAAACATTTTGTTACATAAAAGAAACCAGACAGTAAAGGCCACATGTTATATCGATTTCATTTATATGAATTGTCCAGAATAGGCAAATCTGTAGAAACAGAAAATAGATAGTGGTTGCCAAGGACTTGGGGAATGAATGAATGAAAATGAGTGCTAATGAGGACAGAGCTTCTTTCTGGGCTGTTGGAAATCTTCTGGAAGTCGATAGTGGTGATTGTTGTGCAACTTTGTGATGCTACTAAAAACCACTGAGTTGTACATTGAGATGGTGAATCTTAGGTGTCTGAATTAAAAAGAAAAAGATTAGCACTAGAAAAATATTTTTAAAAATAAAAGCATAAATGGGGTGCTTGAATGGCTCAGTCAGTTAAGCGTCTACCTTCAGCTCAGGTCATGATCCCAGGGTCCTGGGATGGAGCCCCACATCGGGCTCCCTGCTCCGTGGGGAGCCTGCTTCTCCCTCTCTCCCCTCCCCAATCATGCTCTCTCCTGCTATCTCTGTCTCTGAAATAAATAAATAAATAAATCTTAAAAAAAATAAAAGCATAAAGTGGATGAATATCAAAAAAGAAAAATCCTAGTAGGACCTGTTTTGTATGACTACTCATACTCCTGGATATGAGTACCCTGGTCCAGGAGCTCAATTATTTAGTGTGGAAGAAATTACCTACTGAAAGTTATGGCTGTGAGTCACCAGGGATAGCCACCTTAGTTTTATGTAAATTGTCTCTTATTATGTGTCTGCTCCAAACAGCTCATCTTCCCCTTAAAACATCTATTATGTAGTCCTTCTGTTATGTGCATTGCTCTCTAATACACACTTGCAAGCCCCTTCAAAGTAGGATGTCAAGCTGGACATACTGTAGGGAGCCGTTCTCCAACATATGTATGTTCATTGGTCTCAAAATCTATCTACATACATCAGTTCATTTCAATAAATATTTATTGACTGCCTACCATGGGCCAGGTACTTAGGTAATAGCTCAGCTACAGAGGAAAAATAAATAAATAAAAGAATAAGACATAAGCCCTACCTTTAAGGAGCCAATGGGTAAGCAAATAATGATAATAAAATGATGAATAGAAATAGAAATAGAGCTGGTAGGATGTGAACAGGCATGAGAAGTAGATATCAGAGAAGTCTTCCCAGAGGAAGACAATGCATAGTTTTCCAGACTGACTAGGAGTTGCCCACAGGACACACTTCTTCTCAGGGACAAAACTGCTCTCTTTGGTAGCTTTATTCTGGGGTAGCCCCCGATAGCCCACTCATGCATACAATAGCACTAGCTGGATTTAGGGGCTTTTGAAAAGGGGTCGTATAATCAGGAGAAGGTAGAGAGTTTCCACCATCTTTCTTTGCAACAGAGCCAATGTCAGAAGAAATTTTAGAAAGGCAGTGTGTCTCCTTTATTCTCATCCCTTTTATGTATCTAGAAGCCTCTTACCAGGTTCTCATCAAAGCCTTTGCTGCCCTCGCTACTCCCATATGCTACTGTTATCGGATCATTTCTTTCCTCCCCCTGGATGCTTCCCCTCAGCTGATGAGTTGCAACAATCTGATTAAATACTGTAAGTGATTGGCATTTCTATAGACCTAATGTTCAGATTCTTCTCTCTTTTCAAGCACCTCTGAAGGCCCTTACCACATAGTAATTTGCAGCTTCATTGTGTCATACATTTAAATCACAAGTCACTCAATGAATAGCCCAACTGAACACCTGCACTCACATTTGTGATTATCTTTTCACTGCCATGGCTATGATATCTTTTGAGAAATGTTGGGGGGAAAAGTGATTCTTAGTGAAAGCCTGAGCTCCTAAAGAAAACCAATATCTAGTGCCAGTAACGAATCTGGAAAAGTTCAAGAAAATAATGTCTTAATCAGGAATGGTATAACTGTGTAATTTATTATAGTCCACTAGGAAGGGCACACTTAAAACTTTCAAGTGTGCTTCAGAGTGGGTTCATTCATTCACTAATTTGATCAACAAATATTTCTTGAACTAATTTGATCAACAAATATTTCTTGAGCACTGTGTTAGAACTTGGAAATACAAAAACAGGGACATGGTCTCTGCCCCCATGAAGCTGAAAGTCTATGAGGGAAACCAGACATCAAGCAAGTAATTACAATAAAAACCTTAGGAGTATGTTGGTAGAGGAAGCCTAGGGAACGGTGAGAACGTAAGGCAGAGGACTACCTAACAGTCGTCCAGGAGTCAGTGGTGTCCGCGAGAGGCTGACAGGTGATCTGAGACCTGAAGAATGTTGGGGGGTGAGCTAAACAAAGAGAATTGGAGGCTTTACCAATCTTGAGGTTTCTAACTTCAAAATCTGATAACCAGGGAAGAACATAGACTCTATGACTTATGGGCAGGCGATCCCCTCTTGTTCATTCATAGCACAAAAGAATATATGAATGATTCTAATATTAAATACAACTTGAGTTTGCTAAGGTGGTGCATTATTTATTTAAACTGGAATACAGTTTGGGGCAATGTTCTAAATGAGACTTTCTTTCTCAGGTACAACCAAGAACTATGATAATCCCTCATAATCTGAAATTATCCTTTGAGAATTTTATGAGTCATAGGTAAGTCTAAGATTTAAATCAGGACATTATTTTAATTCTATTTATATCAGTTTGGGGGCACAGGACAGTGGATTGAGAAACAAAATAAGTAGAATGTTCAGGGAATGCTCAGAGAATGGGCTTCTTGAGTGGTTTCATTTTCTGGTTAAACGAGAGAGACAAAAAAAAAAGTTGTTTTCACCTTTTTGCTTGAACGGCTATTAAAATTACGGTAGAAAGTATAATCTACCTTTCCACCTTCCCAAGAACAGTACAAAGAAGAGGATACAAGATTCCTTTGGTAACTCAGGCAGAACCGAGTATGCATTCTCCATGTAGATGACTTACATAATTCAGAAGGTATGGGACCTCACACACAATCTGTTCTCAGCCCAGGACATCCTCTGCTACTTCTCAGTAACCAAAATTCCTGTCATCAGTTTGGTTGTCGTTTGCTGCTTTCTTATCAAGATCAAGTATATAAAAAATAAAATCCAGTCAGAATTTTGATTAGTTGGATTTCAGGGTTCCCCTCCCCCATATTTAACTATCAGAAAGGGAAAAAGGACTTTAAAGAAGCTTTTACTTCATTAAAAAACTCGAAATGCAGACTCACCCTGGCTAAAGCACCAGTGTAGGTAGACTTGCCCTAACCGTAGATGGTTGGAATGTAGGCAAACAGACATGGTCAGATTTGATGTGACTAATCAAAAAAGTTATATGTGATCCAATGGCAATCTTCAACTTTTTTTCCTCATAGAGAAAGCAAAATATTGAAAAATAGATAGGTCTTTTTGTAACCTTATGTTGGACAGCAGTAGATGTTAGGATTCCTTTTATGAAATTTGCTCCAAGCTGCAGTGTAGACTCAGATGTATGGAACCCATGTGCTGGGTGCCTGGCCCAGAGAGACAGGGTCAAGGAGGAATGGGTAGTGTGTTTGAGGACAACACGCTCCAGCACTGATAACATTTACCTGCAACTTTTTCAAAGCTTCTATCAGATCATAATAAAAGTAATTCAAATAAGTATTCTGTACAGACTTTAAATAGAAAATGGAACTATCTAAAGTCTGGGATTTCCGAGCAAAAGTTTCCTCTATGACAGAAACTTTTGAAATTTGTTGCCCCAGTTCATTTATCTTGCAAGTTTGGTATTTTAAATAAAGTCCCAAATTCCAGAATCATTAGCGGGTTTTAAACAAACAACTCTTAATTCCTTGAGCTAGACTAAGGGTTGAACCAATCCTAAAATCATGTCTACACCAACCTGAAGTATCATTAGATGGGTCATTTTTTTCAATGTAATGAAGGAAAACAGACCACTTCTGTTTGAGATTTAGCTAGTGTGACTATAAAGTAAGGTCCTGGTTCTGTTAGTAGCTTATAAAAATCTGTCCTCACGGTTTTTGAGTCTCTCTCTATGTATGGGCAGGAAGAATTGTCCTTACCGAAATAAGAGTTTTTAAAAAGTGACTTTAATTGTAACCATTGTAGAAATTAAGTGATGTTTGTTGAATGGAAGGAATGAAGGAAAGAAGGAAGGGAGGGAGGGAGAAAAAGAGAGAAAGAAAAGATGAGTGGAGAGATATATATTTGTTGAATTACAGTGCAAACAAATCTTAATTTCTCAGTCTTAGAAAGACCACCTTCCTGTTTGTTCAACATGGGTAATAGGAGTTTTTCTTTTCCTTAGTCCCACTGATTCCTCCAATGGCAACTGAGTAAGATAAACTGGCCAGATGCGCCATATTTTTGGTGGCAAAGTAAAAATAATCTTGAAAAATCTTTGTAGAAATGGAAACAATGAGGGGCGCCTGGGTGGCTCAGTCGTTAAGCGTCTGCCTTTGGCTCGGGTCATGATCCCAGGGTCCTGGGATCGAGCCCCGCCTTGGGCTCCCTGCTCAGCGGGAAGCCTGCTTCTCCCTCTCCCACTCCCCCTGCTTGTGTTCCCTTTCTCACTGTGCCTCTCTTTGTCAAATAAATAAATAAAATCTTAAAAAAAAAAGAAATGGAAACAATGAAATGAGTGCAGATCCCATCAAAGTTTGCAGATTTGTCAGTCTTTAGAAATTAAGCAATTTAATGTAGAAATGGTTTGGACTCATACCATTTTGGTCAAGGGTCACTTCCACAGCCTTAGCCACCAGGAGAAATAGGAGATGTGGTCAAGACATTTTCTCTAAAATTGGAAGGTGAAGTAGGTGATGGGGATTAAGGAGTAGACTTGTGATGAGCACTGGATGATTAAAATAAAAACTAAAAAAAATTTCAATAAATAAAAATAATCTTTATAAAAATTGATTTAGGGGTACCTGGCTGGCTCAGCTGGAAAAGCATGCTACTTTTGATTCAGGGTCGTGAGTTTAAGCCCCACGTCGGGCGTAGAGATTACTTAAATAAATAAAGATTTTTAAAAATTTCTTTAATCAAAGTTGGATTGACAACAAAGTATTTCTAAATGGTTTCTGTCTTGCTTTAATAACATTCAACAGTAGAGAAACTAGTCTCACAGAATAATATTGATGGGAATAAAAGAAGAGATTTTAAGGCAAAAAAATAAAAATAAAATAAGAAGGTTCGAACCAAAATATTCTGTTTTGCACTTGGCAGGGTAGATTACTGATCTGGAAGAGTTGTTCATTTTTTTTTTTTTTCTGGAAATTGGAGGATTCTTGATTCCTTCTATTTAGACCACACATGTTCTGACAGTGAATAAAATATTTTTTAAGAAGTTTTTATCAAAATTCATTAAAGTGAGAGAGCTTGGGATATAGTGGTCTCTGGCCCCATCATCATAGACTGTGGCAAAGTGGTCTGAGCACCAGGTTAACAGGTGCTGGTTTCAAGAAAGCATCTGTGTTTTAAAATGTATAAAGGCACATTCCTTTCCACCAAGCCTTAGCCACATGACTGATGTGTTTTCTTGTTTCTTCCAAACAGAATGATGAGTCTTCCTCCACCAAAAACTCAGACTGTATCCAAATGTTCCCATAATGACATCTCAACAGGTTTGTGTTCGGAGTACTTGTAGTGGGGGACATACTACCTCCAGAGTAGTAGGATGAAAAGTTTAATCCCTAAGATAGTTTCTAAATTTTCCGAACAAATTCCCTCTGTCTGCCCCTTTCTCTTTTCACATACTGCTTATGGCCTGTTTTGATTGCCCCCCAGCCCTCCCTTCAGGCCAGCCCCACCTGGCCCCTTTCCAGGCCTCACTGACCTACATCTGTGCCAAGCTCCTTCCCAGGTCTTCTCCATGCCACAGGGATCTGCCTCATTCTTTCTAAAGAGCCTCATATCTACTTGCTGAAGAATTTTCACGGAAATGGGGCACAAAGTAGGTAATTCCCTTTCAGGCAGTTAAGGTGGGAAAGGAAGTGCATCCCCACATCCTTGGAATGGCCTCTCCAAATCCCTGAACCTCTCACCCCACAGCCTTCCTAAACCACCTGCCTTCTGGCAGCTGCCCAGCGCTATTCTTATGTCCACTTGCTATTGATAGACAAGGATATCGGCTCCAGCTCCAGCTTCAGCATCGACCTATGTCTCATCTTTTAGAGATGTCACCACTGAGCTGGTGAAGGTGGGTGCAGGTCATTCTTTGGGGGGATACAGATCAAGGGGTTGGTGCAGTAGAGGCTGTTATGTTAGTAAGTTTATCCATCTTCTCATTTCTCCCATATTAACTGAGGCCACCTCTGGCTTTTCTCTCATTTAATATACACAAGAAGGAAAATCGAGATCCCTTTCTTTGCTTTATACAAATGGGAGAGTCTAAGCTCCATCGACAGGGGAGCTAGATCCAGAATTGCTGAAAAGGCATCCAGAGAGAAAATGTGAAGATAGAAGGGATATCTGGAAGGGATGCTGAAAGGGGGGACCACAGGCTCCGGTAAACAGCCGAAGCATGCAGATATTCACATTATTGGAGAGGAGGGAAAAGACCGCCAGTCCCAGTGAATCCCTTCTTAGGTATCCAGAAATATTGGCCTACCTCCTGGCTCTCATTTAGCCAAAGTGAAACTAAAGAGCCAAGAGCTAGGAACATCCATCCAAGAAAAGCTCCCCCTCCGCTGTTCGCTGCTGTGTGAGCACCTCATTCTCTGGAAGCCAAGAGAACACTGGGTGACATGCATGTGCTCTTGGTTTCAGTGTTCTCATTTCCAGTCACATGCTCATTCTGAGTTTTCCTTGAACCTGGATTTTTTCAGGCCTGCCTCACAAAGGAGTAGAGCGCGCGCACGCGCGCGCACACACACACACACACACACACACACACACTTACATGCCCTTCCCTCAGCAAGAATGTTTATTTTGTGATTCTACAGGGCAGTGCGATAAGATGCCTTTCATCAATTTATTAACCATGGGAGTGTATTTCAGTCACCAATATAAGAACTAGACTTTGTGTACATAAGGTCAGCACATTATGTTCTTGGACATCTTATGATTCTTGCCCATAGAGTCCATCCAAGAGAGCAATCTTAGAGGTAGGACTTCGGGGAGAGTGCTTATGGAGCTGACTAGGAGCTGAAGCTTGGCAGATCTATCAATTCCAGCTGTGACATTTCTGAGCTGAGCTTTGCCCCTGCAGGTGCCCTCTGAGGTGAGGTAAAAGCACTTAGCCTAGAAGCAAGGAGACGTGGGTTCAGGTCCTAGTCTTGCTCTACAGGACTGGCCAAACTGTTTAAACTGTCTGGGCCTCTGGCTTCCCACCCGTAAAGCCAGAGAAACGTTCTGCCGCCCCGCTGCCCCCCCCCCGCCCGTCTCCCCAGCGCTCCTCCTCCCCCGCCCCTGAGAGCCAGACACTCAGTATGAGAAGTCTTCACCTTTGATCAACCCAGAAAAACTGCTGACACTGCCCTGGCCCCACAGGTTTCCGCAGCTTAGACGTGTCCCTGCTACAGCACTTGCTTATTGCTGAAGCTGCCACCCACCTGTGCTGCCTTGCCTGTGGTCATCCTACAAATACCACATGGCTGACTCATCCCAATGAACATAACTGCCAATCATTGTCTAACTCCTCTCCTTGATCACAACAGTGACTTCTAGTACGTTTCTGGATTCAGCTAACCCTTATATGTTATCAGTAATTATTAGTGAGAACTAAGTAAACAGAAAGAGCCTATCTCCATAAGTTATGGGGATTTCTTCCGGATTCATTTATCTTGACTCTGGCTTCCAATCCAGAGTTCCATGACATGTACAGGCTCCTGTTGTCAATAAACATCGGTGCCTGTGACCCTGGACCTCTGTTTCCTCTTCATTACAGTGATGAGACCGAACCAGATCCTAGGTTTGTGGTCTTGTGACATCTCTTAGCTCTCATCCAGCTGGGTGAGGGGCTTTTCCAGAGAATTCAGGACTCCAGTTCCCTTCCATTCAGTGACTTCCAATAGAAAGACGTTATCCTTCAAGCAATGTGTCTTCTGGAAAAGCTGAATATTAACCAACATTTTTGTAAATAAAATCACATTTGAAGAAGAGGTCAGGATGATGAGGATTTTAAAGAACGCTAATTTAAATTATTTCATAAAATGAAGGTTCCTTTTGAAATACAAGTACTATTGTAGACTTTTCGTAAGATCATGTTTGTTTTCTGAAAGTAGAACCATATATGTGTCCCTGAAAAGTCTTCTTTTTTTAATATATTTTTTAAAATTTTAATTCAATTAATTAACATATAAAGTATTGTTGGTTTCAGAGGTACAGGTCTGTGATTCATCAGTCTTATATAATACCCAGTGCTCATTACATCACATGGCTTCCTTAATGTCCATCACCCAGTTACCTTATCCTGAGAATTGAATCTTCTTTTCCCTTCAACTCACATTATAACTCCAGACACATTTTATATTCACTTTTTATTTAATTGGCAATGACTCCTAATTCTTGAGTTTTGTTTCTAGGTTCTCTTTTCTGACCTCTTCAACAAGATTTATAGGAGCTTAAATCTTGTACAGGATAAAATGGTTCTATTAAAAGGAATTCTTAGGTGAATTTTGAATCTGTTTTATAAGGTTGAAAAAGAGTCTTTGGTGACCTTTTGATATTTTGAACTTCTTTAAAAATAGATTCTAAGAAGCCCTTGTTTTTCCTTCTTCTTGCACTGTCCTCCAGAGAGTATTCACTACAGACTGCCCATTCTGGGCCCCAGGACAGCTGTCTTCCACGGACTGTTGGCAGATACCTACGCAACTCTGCGGGACACACAACTCTCTTCCTTGCCCAGAAAGGAGCCAAAGGGCAAGACAATGAGGCAGTGAGTGGTCAGAGCTCACTATGGAGCTTCACCTTCCAGACTCACAGAGAGAAAACAAGTTAACCAAGGCAGTTTCAGGCATATTAGCCTAATTCCCTCCTGTCACCAAAAAGGTGACTCACTTTTCCCTTGTTGTAAGTTGCTCGAATTCTAGCTCTTGCCATTGTCTTCTCATTTTCCTAAAGACAAGTGATTTAATTGCCATGATTATAAGGATTTACTGATTAAAATGGAACATTTTGGGTGTCATTAATTTTATTATTTTCTTAAGATTTTTAACTGTGTTATAATAGACAACATCCTTCTGTTTCTAAGACTTGAATTATCTTTCAGCTCTTCTTCAGGGCAGGGGGCTAGAGATGGCTCCTGGAGGTCTCTCATGAATTCAACCTATTATGAATACAGGAGAGAAATGGAGGTCACCCTCCTGTCCTTATCTCTGTCAGTTTCACTGGTAGATGACAGGATACTGTGATACAATGGGAAAATGGCAAGTGCTTAGTGATTGCAACTCTCGAGGACAGAAAACATGCCTTGTCTTGTCCCCCTCATTTAGTGTCCTGTGTATTATCAGATATTCATCTGATCTTTGCTCATTCATATCTAAATCACATGCTTGTATTTTGTTCTTTTGTTACTTTGGTTTGAGAATGTCTACCTTCAACTCTGTCTTGGTCCATGTGTCAGCAATGTGAAGGAGACAGAGGAAAACTCTAGGCTTGCAAATATTATATTTATAGGCACAAGTGCTCCATACTCAGCTTCAGGAGGGCTCCTATAAAAAAAGATCCCTTCCATTCTTTAGGATGCAGTGACCTTGCGGAATCACAGGATCCTGGCTAAATGGACACTGGACCCACATGTGAGAACCAACCTCTGTGCTGACTGTATTTGAAGAATGGGCTTCAGGAATCTTTAACAAATGGCCTGGTACCTAAATTGACCTCATTTCTTATACACACACACACACACACACACACACACACATTTAAAAACAACCCCCCAAAACTAGGAAAACTAGCTCGATGGCCCTATATTTATGGTAGGTTATGATTCTTGGTTTCAGTTCAGTTAGAGTTCAATAACTCCAAAAATAGTATGTACTTCCTCTCAGGGCACGCATGTATTATGATCCCACTTCAGATCATTGCTGAAGGACAGACAAATCATAGATAAAAATGTTTCTTCTTTTTTGTTTTGCAAATTAATGTATCCAGTAAAAGGATTTGGGGTACCTATACCCCTGAATTAGGGAGAGATACATGTCCCAAGCACAGTTATTTGGAGCTTTTTTTTTTAAAGATTTTATTTATTTATTTGAGAGAGAGAGAATGAGAGATAGAAAGCACGAGAGGGAAGAGGGTCAGAGGGAGAAGCAGACTCCCTGCTGAGCAGGAAGCCCAATGTGGGACTCGATCCCAGGACTCCAGGATCATGACCTGAGCCGAAGGCAGTCACTTAACCAACTGAGCCACCCAGGCGCCCCAATTATTTGGAGCTTTTGAGGTAATTTGAATATTATATACCTAGTCAGATAGAATGCTTCCTAAATCTCAAAAAATCCCCGCCTGGAGTACAAGGGTATTTCTAAAATTTCATCAAAAAGAATAACATCCTGGTGTTTGCCAATGTTCTAGTGTGGTGACTGAGAATGATGGTCTGTATCAGTGGTTCTTAAATTTTTTCATCTTAGGAAACTTTTACACTCTTAAACTCTTAAAGACTTAAAGATCTTTTAATTTATTTTAAGGTTTTTAAAAAAATTTTTAAGTTTTCCAATTTTTTGAGAGAGAGAGAGAGAGCGCTGGCGGGGAAGGGGAGAGTGAGAGGTAGAGGGGAGGTAGAGAGAATCTTAAGCAGGCTCCATGCTCAGTGTGGAGCCCCGATGCATGGCTCAGTTTCATGACCCTGAGATCATGACCTGAGCCAAAATCAAGAGTCGGAAGCTTAACTGACTGAGCCACCCAGGTGCCCCCTAAAGATCTTTCTTAAAAATGTGGGTTATATCTACTGATATTTATCGCATTCGAAATTAAAATGGAGAAAGTTATAAACACAGTAATACACATTGTGTATTATCACATGTCATATAACCTCTGGAAGACTCCACCGTAGCCTTGGGAGAGAAGAAAAGTAACAAGGCAAATAACATGTTAGTATTATTATGAAAATAATTTTGACCTCACAGACACCCCAAAAGGATATCAGAGACCCCCAGGCGTCTCCAGACTATACTTGAGACTTCTTGTCTAAATATACGCTTCCATCCCTGGCCTTGCAAGGAAAGGGATGCCAGGATGCTTTAACTCATCCACCCAAGCACTCTGGTCTCTTGGCAGAGGTCTTCAAGAGAGGGCAGCAGCAGGCTTTCCAAGTGTGGTTATATTAACTTTTGGCATCCCTTGCCTCCCTTTGCTCACAATGTTTACTTAACAACCTTAATTTGGTTTCTCAAATAGTGTCCTGGTGAGACTAGAGTGAGTTGACTGGTTGGCACAAGAACTCTCATTCCCTCTGAGCTCTCCATTTCTCTCTCTCTGGATGCTAGTTTATTTGCTTTTGGCTAGTATGAACTCATTTCCCAGAATCTGAGAGGTAAACCTGGACCCATTGTGACCTTGGCATACTAGTGATGTCCCATCAGCAGCTTTGTTGAACAGTCAGCCAGCTGGCAAAATTTCTTTTTACTTTACTCTTGCAACCACATCCTGGAGAGTAGTGGCACTGAGAGGGAAGGTTGGGAAGTCCAGTTCTTGATAGCTTTCTCCACATGGCCAACCCAATGCCACCATTTCAATTTAAACTTGCAAAGAGATCTATGTGGATGCTGCCTGAATTTTTCACCATTAGTAATGTTTATAAGAAATCATCTTAAGCACACCAAACTTCGTTTCTTTTTGTACTATGGGGGTCAAATGGTTGACTCTGCCATCATCTTGATGCAATCTTTTCTGTGCTGAGTTGGATCCTTGGAGGTAATAAAGTGGACTTGTCGCTTACTACTTTACCTACTGCATGTTCCTAAGCTTCAACCAAAAACCTTTCATAATGGGCCCAGACAGTCTCTTCAGTCATCATGTTATTCCTGCTTCAAAGTCATGTAGAGTTCAGATTAATTTTTTTAATGGATAATCTTGGGTGGATTTTTTTTAATTCAAAGCTAATGCTTGATTTTGCTGTTTTAAAAATAAATGACTCTTGTTATAATAAAAATTCATAGACAACTCTTCCATCCTCCTTCATTCTAACAGGGAACTTAAAAACCAAACAATCAGCACAATTCCTTTCCCTCCAGAATGGAGAGAAATGCTGTGTTGAGGAAAACACATGCTGGATCTTTAAAAAAAAAATCAGGCATATATCACAAGGCCATTGTCACTTCAGGTCCCCAGTTTAACCTTAGGAAGTCCTGTAGGCCTTTATTGCCATGTGCTCTGCTCAGGGGCACCCATCTCTTTCCTGGTGCCTGACTGTCAAAGTTCACGGTTTTACACATCAGAGCCACCCAGCTTCCTGCCTATGTCCAGGAACCAAGACTTCCAGATAATAGAAGTAGAACAGAGTTGGCAGAACTGCCTTGTCCCCTCCTAAGGAAAGCCCTATTTGGAATGTCCTGTTTGGGTGTAGTTACTCAGGTTGAAGGAGGTCTTAGGGATGAGGAGGGTATTGTCCAATAGAATCTACAAGATTTCCAAGAAAAGGAAGAAGCACAGAATTTGTTTCTAATATTAACAAACCTATAAACTAAAGCCTTAAGAATCAAGATAATTAGAAAATTTAGAAATGGTTATAATTTAACCTCTAGAGAAAACGGGGATGATCAATCTTTTTTCAACCACATCCTCCTCAAGCCCACCTTAATTTAGCACTTTGTTAAGTACAGTCCCTGTTTAATACATGTAATTCTTATCTCTCTAGAAACATGTCTAACTTAATGAGGATGAGAATGATATCTCATGCTAACAGCATATCTCCACGGGAGCTACCCAGAGGCATACTTGAAAGATACTTAGAAGAAAAGTCCATTCCTAGGTTGTCAAGCAATGTGAGAAAACAGGAGCTGAGTTCCAGGTGTCGGGGGCAGTGAGGGTACAAAGGATTTAGGTATTAGGAACTTATTTCGGCTGGAGAAATAACACACATACACATAAAGGAAAAGCATGTGGACAGGCCAATATGTAAATAAGCATGAGTTACTCTCCGCTATAAATCCCCAGTGATATCAGCAATAAGGTTTTCTGTAGCACCAACTGCCGAGCTCTCTGGACAGGAACAAAGATGCAGTTGTGTGACCTTGTCAGTAAAGTTGGCTGGAGGAGAAATAGCCGTATTTACCCTCACAGAATGTTATCTCCCCCCTCACAAAGTCTTTGGCGAGGCATTTCGCTGCCTGGCCAGTGAAGTGCAGAATAGTGAAATTAGGCATTGGCAGATGTTTGCTGTTTCGAGGAATACTTGTTCCTAAACCCCTTGGGGTTGGATTCCACTCTAGTCTTGTGTAAAGGAGAGCATCCTATGGGTCACATAGCCAAAGAGTCAGGAAACCCTTGCTTCCTAGACTCTCACATTGAGAAAATTGGGTAAAGAGTAAGGTGTGCATGAAACAAGATATTGGTTAACATTAGTTGGCTCTGAGGAGTGGAACTGAATGGCTGGAGGACAGAAATTGGCAGAGGAAGGGAATATTTCATAGTATTTCCTTACCTATTCTTTGAATGTTAAACCACATGAATGTTTCACTGACTCAGAAACAAAACAAGACCAAACAAATAAGTAAATAAAAACTTTAAAAAGTCAACAGGGGGCTATCTAGCTTTGGGATTGTAAACCTGATAAACTGTCAATATAATTATTTGTCTTTGTGAACACGGACAACATGGTCCTTGAATACGGTGAAGTTTAGGCAAGCATCCAGCGCAAAGATAAATTTTATCTCCGGCCCTTGGAAATTTTGCTCTTGAAATGTTACCGGCAAATAGAAACACATGCTTCAGCTTAGGAAGCATTTTAACTTTTCAAGGCAGTTTTACTTGTTTTTCCACTCTTTTTGTCTCAAATTTACCATTGTTCTCTTACCAGGGAAACAGGAGCAATTAATGGTGCACACAATGCTCTCCATTTAAAAACGCAGTCCTTCCCTGGCATCTTTACAAAAATTCATTTTATTGTAACAAGTGTATCTGGTTCTTTTTTATGAAGCTGCCTACACAGGGCTAGTCCGTCTTGCACAAAACCCTTGAAGTATTTGATGGCATCTCTCATGTTCCTCTTAGTCTTTTTTAAACTTGTGATCCCCAGGCTCTGGCCAATATGACAGTGCCCAGTCACCCTCTCTGGACCCACCCCCAGTGCCACTCAAAACAAGGCACCTAGAGTGGAATCGGAAACTCCAGATGCATGCTGGCTAGACGTGACTGTGAGATTCAACTTCCCGCCTTCTGGATTACCTGCTTCCAGAAATGTAGACTAACAGGAAATTTGTTTTCCTGGCAGTTGTGTCACCTCATTCTCTCACCTTGACTTGCCACCAACTAAAGCTTTTTTGTCCTTTTGGTGAGAATTGATGTTCTAACAGCTTTCCTTAGCCTATTAATTTTTTAAAACCTGTACAGGTGATTCTATCTTCTTCCTTATTAAGGTTCCTCTAGCCAGATTCAGCCAGTGACCATCTTTCCGAATCTATGTTCCAGCAGTCATTAGTCCTCCCAAATTTGATTATCTGGTCTTCTTGTCTTCCTGTCAGTCTTTGTAAGTAACAGGGCCAGGGACCAAGCCCCATGGCATAGCTCGAGAGCCCTCCCTTTAGGTCAGGGATTCCCAAGGGCCTCTTCCTTCATCTATAATTGATTATGAAAACATTCAAATAGACAGACAAACAGAAATACTACCGCAAAGAACACCTATGTATCCTCCACCTAGAGTTTGCAATTGCCAATATTTTGCCACATTTCCTCTATCTACAAATCGTTTGGCTGAATCATTTTAAAATAAAGACATTAAGACATTTTACCACTAAAGAGTTCAGTATGCAGCTCCAAAATTAAAAAAAAAAAAAATTCTCCTTCAAAGGATAATTCTATTATCACACATAAGGAAAAATGAATAATAATTCCTTATTTTTATCTCCATCCATATTCAAGTTCCCCAATTTGTCTGCAACATGTCCGCTATGGCTGGTTTGCTCAAAGCCAAAGAAAATCAAGGATGACACTTTGCATTTTTGCCTCTCTTAATCTAAACACACTGTACCCCAACTTTCTTTTTCATGATATTGACCTGTTGCAGATACCAAGATAATTGTTTTATAGAATGCCAAAACCTCTCTAAATACCACTCCTCTTCACATCATTCGCTTCAACTGCTGCTATCAAGGAAGGGCCACTTGCTGAGTAATTATTTTTCTTTTTTGTTCATCAAATTTATATGTAATTAGCTACTAGAGCTTCTGATAAGCATGAGATAACAATCCTACTGTATTGGGCTGATGCAATTGCAGAGATAAACCCAGAATTGTGATGTTTTGTAATTGTGTCATTTTGGTCAATTTACTTAACCTCCGTGAGTCTGGGTTTCCTGTGCTGTATAATGAGAATAAACATATCTGTCTCAGTAAGAGCAGAACATGTACTAAAGTCGGAAGGATGGAGATTAGGCTGGCCCCTGCATGAGAATGACATGCAAATTCGTGAAGTGTTCCGTATTTGTTAAGCTAAGCTCATATGTATATTTATTAGAAATTGCAAAATGTCCCTGCATAAGAGTTTTCTAATTTGTATTACCACTACAAATGTATGCAAGTGCCTGTTACCCTCAGCCTCAACAATGACTGTAACGATTTTCACTTTTAAACTAATTTTAGAGATGAAAAATATCTCTGTACAATTGAAATTTGTATTTCTCTAATTACGAGATTGCACTTGTTTTCATATGTTTAAGGGTTATTCATATATATTTCGGTGATTGTTTAGCTTTTAAACCTATTTTGCTATCTTGACCCATTAATTTTTAAAGAACAAGATACTTAATTATCCAAATGGAAAAAAAAAATCTTACAAGAAATGATACAACTGCACTCAAGGTTTCCACCTAGTCTCTGGCCATAGGAGCAAAGACATGTTTTCATTTAACATTTGGAAACCTGATGAACTAACATTTATCAAACCCATACGGGATGCTGGTAGAGAGGGTGATTGGATGAGCTTTTACTGCACTCCCTACCACATGCACAACACAGTTAGTGAGGCCACATTTCGTCTTTATAATAACCCCTCAAAATGGGTAGGATTGTTATCTCCAAATATGAGTGAGGAAAGTGGATCTCACAAAGGCTGAATAACTTGCCTAGGTTCATACCTTGGAACTGGAACTTGGGTCTTTCTGAGCATGTAGCTGAAGCTCTTTCCACTCTCCTACCTTCCCTCTGATTATGGAACAGTGTCCCTTTCTTGGTCAACATAATGTCTAAGATTTCCTATCAACCAATCACCTCAACCTTGTTAAAGGTTATGTTCAAAATAGCAGTTCTTTCCATGGAGTCCTCTGCCATCTGAGGGATAAAACTGGCTGCAAACCAAACAAAGCCAAGCCTCACCTTGTTGGGTTTTCCCAGGATGGGAAATGACACGCACTGGCTCCAGGCAGAGGCCTCTCTTCTCTCAGCCTGGTAGACATTCTAGGTTATTGGAATGTGTCATATCTTTGGAATGATAGTACGGGGAGGAGCAGAGGAGGCAGGTCCTGGCCCGAAGCTTGCCCACCAGTTTAGACAAGGCTTAAAAGGTGGGTGGTAGAGGGTAGGAAGGCAGACTAGACCCAAGAGTGGGGCAAAGTCAGTGAACAAGTCTTACATCTGTCAGCCCTAGAATTTTGGTCAGCAATTGAAGCCCTAACAACGTGGATGAGTGCAGCAGTAGAGAGGAAGGTAAAGATGTGTGTGTGGAGAGGGAAGGAGGTACCTGGAAATGTCAAGGGCAGGAATTCACCATCTTGGAAGTCTGAAACAAACAGTCACTGGAAAGATGCAAGGGGCTCCCTGAGGAAGTGAATCTGGCCAGAGCAAAACTGGGAAGCCCAGGGATTCTCAGTGCAGCCATATCACAATCTATGGGGGTAGGGAGGTACAGTTAGAAATTGCATTCAATATTGAAATATTTTGCATATACACATATGCATTTAAAACAAGATACACTTGTGTTCATAATAGAAAATCATGAAAATAAATCTGAACAAAGTCTTTTTAGCTGGTGAGGATGTATAGAAACTGGACTCTAGTTAAAAACTATTAGTTATCTTTTGCATAGTAAAGATACTATGGGGGGCTGTGAAATTTTTATGTTAAACCAAGAGGGCATCAGTTTCAATATTGAAAAATCCTTGGAAAGCAGAAGAAAAACAGAAGGAGTCCAATACTGGGAGCAGGCGTCTTTGCCCCCTAGAGGCACCAGTTAGCTTAGAGCTTCTCTCCATTTGGTTTACTTTAATTCAATAAATATTTGCTGAAAACTTACTAAGCAACAAGCATCATATTGGGTGCTGTGGATGTGACAATGAATATAATCATTTTCTGTCCTTGAGAAGTTTGTGATCTAATTGGGCAGTAGAGGTAGGCTGACAGATAACCACGGTGAGATGTTCGAAGTGCTATGACAGAGGTATGCACAGGGTAGTAGGAGGGGTCTCTAGCCTGGACTAGAGGGTTTCCTAGAAGAACTGTCCATAAGCTAATTTTAAAGAGCAGTTAGTACTGGATCTAGTGCAAATGGGTAGGCTCAAAGGGGTGATGGACCATGGAGGTTACAAGCTTGGTCTTTGTACTTATGTTGGCTGAGTTCCCTTAGGATGGCACTTCCATCTTAGTACATGATGGTACAAGGGTACAAGGATGTACAACTTCTAGCTGAATATACGGTTGGACCCTATGAAGAGAGACCTGGACTGGAGGTTCATTTCTGAGTCAACAGTCTGAAGGTGATATTTGAAGCTACGGATATCAGTGAGATAAGTCAAGGAGATGGAGTTGTATTGTAGTGTGTAAAGGGAGGGATCCAAGGGGGCAGTCCTAGAGAATGTCAACAGGGGATAAGAAAGAGAAGGTTTCAAATTAAACTGAGAATAAACCAGAAGAAAGTATCCCAGAAACCAAGGGCAGAGTTTTAGGAAATAGGAGGTTACCAATGGGGTCAAATAACACAGGGGAGTCAAACGTGAAAGTAGTGAAGTTACCAGATATAATTAAGATGTTGGGGGTAAGCTTAGTCAGAGTACTAGGGGTTTGAAAAGAATTGGGATTGCATTGAGTTGAAGAAAGAAAGAAGTTTGGTGATGAGGAGGAGATGCAAAGATGAAGAAAAGAGACCTAATGTGGGAGAGAAAGGAGCCTAGGGTGAGCCAAGCCCATGGTCACCTAAGCATTCTCCTGAAGAGAAGCCTGCCCTCCAGCTCAGGGCACTCCTCCAGTATCCTTCCCTCTGCCTGTTCTAATCCTCCTCACATATCAGCTCCTCTCCTTCCTGACCCACTTGGCTTCGCATCTTGGCTCCCACTTCTAGCGTCTCTGTAGCTCTGTCTGCTTGCTTTGGGCCTGGTAACTGGGCTTCCTCAGCACTGTGAATGCAGGCCTGAGCCCCCAGAACACCACTGGCAGTGCCAACAGTGACCCATCTCCTATACATTCATCACACATACACTTGTTAAACCCCTAGTATGAGTCAGGGACTATTCTTGGCACTGGAAGACACTGATGTAGAAGAAAGCCAAGGTTCCTGATCTTACTGGAATTTACATATAGTAGGGGAGATAAAGAATAAAGAAATGATGGGCAAGTGTCCCCAGTCACCTTCCCTTCAGGAAAATAACTTGAGCCCCCACCCACTGAACCATACGTAGTTCAGTGTAAACTCTTAGAGCCACTCTCCTAGCTGTGCTTGGGCCTTTGATATGCTACCCTAAGGTATAGGGTCTCGCTGGTGTCGTACCACATCCTCAGGCATTCCGACCCCAAATAGTAGCCAATGATCACAGTACTCTATCAGTCGAGTCAGATTCTGATTCCTTTCTGACTGATTGTAGATGATGAACTAGCTCTTCATTTGTCCCCATGTCCCTTTTCAGTGGCTTTCTCCCTCTGTGCCACCCCTCATTCCACATGCCCACCATGTGTTTTATTCCCAAAGTGCTAGTCTTTCTAATTAATTACTAGATGTTACTCCATCTAGGATGCCATCAATTAAAAATGTGTCATCATTTTGTACACCTATTAAGGAAAAGGGCCCAAGACAAGGAATCTAATGGGAGAACGCTACATAAACTTGAGACACCAAAGGGCTATACCTTCCCTACAGAGGTAAATGAGAAATAAACTTACCACACAGGGAGAGACAGCAAAAAATCTTGCGTGTTTACATCTTGGCAGTGGTGGAGAAAGGCTGAGAAACATCTCATCTGAGAAGTTACACCCATACAACGTGGCCGAAGTTCACATGACTAGAGTGGCCCAAATATTCATCTGAGAATGTAATTTGAAGTGATCTCAGGGTGACTGGCAGAAGCAAAAGTAAATCTTCAGAACCAAGATTCACAATGCCTGTCTGATGGCCCACCTACTCTAGCAATAGTCAAAGTCTGCAGTTCTAATGCAACCAAAGGATACCAGGCATCTGGTAGACTTCATTGCATAGGGTTTTAGCTTATGGTCTCTTTCTTGTGAGTTTAAATTATAAAGACAATATTTTGTATAGTGTGACCACTTCAAAATTACAGATAGAGGCGTGCCTAGGTGGCTCAGTCAGTTAAACATCTGACTCTTGGTTTTAGCTCAGGTCATGATCTCAGGGTCATGAGATCAAGCCCTGGGTTGGGCTCCGCAGTCAGTGCAGAGTCTGCTTGTCCCTCTCCCTCCACCTCTGCCCCATCCCTGCTCGCACTCTGTCTCTCAAATAAATAAAATAAATCTTTAAAAAATTATAGATGGAGAAATTAGGGGTGCTTGGGTGGCTCAGTTGGTTAAGTGTCTGCCTTCGGCTCAGGTCATGATCTCGGGGTCCTGGGATTGAGCCCCTCATCAGGCCCTGCACCCAGCGGGGAGTCTGCTTCTCCCTCTCCCTCTGCCCCTCCCCCTGCTTGTGCACTCTCTCTCTCTCAAATAAATAAATAAAATCTTTATAGGTGGAGAAATTAGGGTTTATACAGCACATTAACCATGGCACTGGGATGCTGTTCAATGCTCCGCAAAATCATTTCTTTTTCCCTGAAAGATCAGAACCTGTCTGTGTCTGGCATCTTGGGCTCTTTCTGAAATGAGGGAGGGCTACATGGTATTATGCTGGCATTTACAGGTATGAGTATAAGCTGCCAGGAGTCTGAATTTTTGACAGAATCTTGCTGGAGACTAATTCTGGGCTCTACAACTAGAAGTTATGGATGCTGGCAAGTTTTGAGAGAAAGCATAAAAGCTGTTGTAAAACAGAAACTAGGCAGAAAGGGTAAAATTCTAAGTTTTCCTGGAGAGGGAACCCCAGAATCCATCTAGTCTAGTTCTTTGGGCCATCTGGCAGGGCTGCTATCTCATTAGGTCTTTGCATGGTTCAACCTTTTGTGTAATTCAGGTCTCTGTTTAAACGCTACCTCCTCAGGGAAGACCTCCTTGACTATCTCATCTGTAATAACCTGCCTATAAGCCAGGATTTTTAACCTTTTTTTCTGCTTCTTTTAGTCATAACAATTATCGCTATCCAATACCACCTGAAATAATTTGTTAATTGTGAACTTGCTTTTTTTCTTTCTTCTCCCATTAGAATATAGGGACATTGTTCATTCCATAAACCCAGAGCCCGAAGAGTACCCAGCCCAAAATAGAAACTCAAAAATATTTGTTCAATGACTGAACAGTGAATGAATCAATGAAAAAAATAAGGACAGTGTCTGTAATTATTTAAATCTCAGACAAATGAAATTCTGTATCAGGTTTAGACTAAACTTTAATTTATTTCACGAAAGATCTAGTTGTAATATTTCTGTATCCCAGTCTTTAGCATAGTACCTGTCTTATACAAGGCTCTCAGTAAATGTCTGCTGAATGAAAGAATGTATATCATATGCCCCTTAATGATGAGCTGCTTTAATTCTGTGGAAAAGGAATTCTCTCTTATCATCAGGGAACAATGATATATGTGACACTATTGACAACAACAACAACAAAAGGTTGGGAAATACAAATAGACTTTGGATGATATGAAAACTTGAAAGTGATGAAAGAATTAAATAGTTTAAAAATGAGAAGTGGAAGATCATCAAGACTGAGAATGGAATGCAGGAGGACTTTTAAGTAAAAAGGAGAGGTTCAGGATGTTATGGTTGTTCATGCTCTTCTGATCTCCTTTGTTAAAATCTTCTTCCCAGGGCTTTACAACTAAGAGCACTTTCTCCCTGGTTGGAGTGTCTGTGATTGGCCCCCCAGAATGAGGGATAAACCAAATGGCCTTTCCAACATCTTCAAGCCTTATGGTATTCTGAATTTGGATGTTGAAAAACTGCCCATTCATCATTCAGCAAAGATTTACATAAAGTGCCTGCTAAATTCCAGGGAATAGTCAAGATCCTTTTGATGGCAAGTGACAAAACCTCAATTTATACCTTAAAAAAAATGGGAGCACACTTGAAAGATCCTGGGTTTTCTCCCAGAGCAACCAAGCCACAAGAAGGGCAGTGATGCAGCAGACCTCAGGAACCATTAAAGCCAGGGACCTAATATGGTGTGAATTCTCTCTCCATCTCTTCCTTCCTGAGGGTTGTCTGTTGCCTTTTCCTGTTACAGACCATCTATTTCCATGTGGTAGAAAACCTGACTACGAACATCTTCCAATATTTACCTTTATAGCTTTCAGCCACTGTAGTTCCAAGCTTCAAAATCCAGGATAAGGCACCTAGCCCAACTTGGAAAGGAATCTTATCAAGCAATCAGTTAGGACCATTGAGATGAGATTAAATAAGAATGCCATAAAGATGAAGTGGTGGGGAAAGAGGGACACAATTTTCAAGGGTAGTGGGTGGGGCTGAGCAGGCAACACCATACACTCTCATTATGTCCTGGCACTGTGTTAGACACTGGTTAGCCACTGGTGAGACAAAGGTGACTAAACATTAATACCTGTAAGATCTGGTGTCATCAACTACTGCGTGACACAAAAATGCTGTCCGCGATCTCCTCAGAGAGTCTGAATGAAGTGCTGTGTCTGGGAGCAGCTGAAACCAGCATGTCTTCGAGAAGGCTACCCCCATTTTCTTTGTAAAGGTACATGCTGGGGCGCCTGAGTGGCTCAGTCGGTTAAATGTCTGCCTTCGGTTCAGGTCATGATCCCAGGGTCCTGGGATCGAGCCCCATGTCGGGCTCCCTGATAATGGGAGACTGCTTCTCTCTCTGCCTGCCAGTCTCCCTGCTTATGCTCTCTCTCTCACTTTCTAAAAAAATAAAAAAATATAAAAAATATAAAAGGCACATGCTGTCTTTAGGGTTCAGAAGGTTGACCTGTCACTTACAGTTAGTGATGATGGGGAGCTGAAGGGGATAGTTGAGGAACTGGTTTGTCCACTCTTAGGAGTCTGGAAAAGAGGTCAATAAGACAGTACTGGGGATGACCTGGATGAAATAGGAAATAAGCAGAGTAGATGGACAGAAGGAGAGAAAGAGAAGAAAGAGAGGAAACAGGAGGAGTGTTGTTAGTGAAGTTCATGAAAAATTAATGTAAACTGAATTTGAAAGCTCACTTCCTCACAGCTCCCCATGTCTTCCTCCATTCGGGAATGAGAACGACAGGCTTTCCAGAAAAATTCTGAGAGGGTAAAGCTTTTTGATCTGGGACTCTCTGATCACAGACTGTCCCTTCTGCTGGGAGGCTGTGTCTGCCCAGCATTTTCCCCAGAGCAGTACCTGGTGGGAAAGGAGGTATGAGACTGAATGAGCTCTTCACGTCTGAGCTTTGTTTCCATGACAACTGATCCTAAGGCCTTGCATTCGACCCTTATAACTTACACTTTCCCAAGGAGAAATTTGTACATTTGGAAAAGGGATGGAGTTGGCTTATGGTCACATAGCTGGGCTTTTCAGAGATTTTCCAAAAGGCTGACATTTCTTTTAGAGGTATTTCTGTGTTTAATGCTTAAAGTGATAGTGATTCTTTCCTGATGACTTGAAATCAAAACTCTTCACTTTTCCCTTTAGAAAATGGCCATAGCCTGGGGTGCCTGGCTGGCTCAGTCCAAAGAACATGTAACTCTTTTTTTTTTTTAAGATTTTATTTATTTATTTTTGCAAGGGAGGTGGAGAGGATGTGCACGAGAAAGGGGGGAGGCAGAGGGACGGGGCTGAGGGAGAAGCAGACTCCCCACTGATCAGGGAGCCCTAAGCGGGACCCCATCCCAGGACCCTGGGATCATGACCTGAGCCTAAGGCAGGCGCTCAACCAACTGAGCCACCGAGGCACCTGAGCATGGTGACTCTTGATCTCAGGGTTATGAGTTCAAGCCCTACGTTGAGTGTAGAGATTATTAAAAATAATAAATAAATAAATACATAAGTAAATAAATAAAATTTAACTAAATAAGAAAAAAAGAAAAAGAAAAAACAAAATGGCCACAGCCCAGTAACTCCCAGCTAGGCCTATAACAACATCACAGGCTAGAGTGTGCCTAGTCACTTATTAAAGTGGGAAAGTTAAGTAATGAATTGGTGAGAACTGGTTCAGCCAGATGACGCATGTCAGGAGCCATCTCTCATCTCCCTGGACTAGAGTGGCTGTCTAGAACTGGACCATTTCAGGGAAAGGAGTGTCTTAGGATTTCCTACAAGTCAAAAGATGCATGTGGCAAGTGTCACGGAGGAGATGGAGGTGTTCAGGGAGATGAAGATGATAAACACCCACATTGTAAGAGTATCAGTGACTGACTGAGCAACTCCATTAGGCGTGAAGGAGGAAACCATCACCTAACCATCTCTCCGTAGCTAACTGGCATGGTGCCTGGCACATAGCAGGTGCTGGTAAGTTTGGATTGGTAACAGAATAAAAGTGACATTTGATTATTTGCAAGCATCTCAGGAGCTATGCATAATCTGGTGCTTCCTAAAAGTATAAGATTGGCCTTCTAGGAATGAAAGACACCCCACTTTTTACTTTTTTAACTATCTCTCATTTAACTTTGATTTGATTTTTCTTAATTGTGCTCCTTGTTAACTGGGAATTCGGTTCCAAAAAAACTAGCTCCAAGTGAAATAAATAGAGACAAGGAGGAGTAACTCATTCTGGGACCTAGAAACTGAGCATAGGATAGGGATTCCTGGGGATTCCCAGCCACGTTCAGAATTGAAACTAAGGGAAATGTCTTGCAGAGTTATCTTCACTGAGGAGCTACTTGATCATTGAAGAAAGGCCAAAACAGTCTAGTCAACATGAACTTCTCTGTGCATTCCTTCCAATCTGTAAACTCCCTAGACCTTATATAATCGAAATCTGGGGTTTTCAAGAAGTGAGACCTCTTGTGTGTGCATGGCAATTGCTGGGGTAAACTGGCTTAAAATTGAAAAGCAACCAGAAAAAGGTAAGCAATGAGAATTACATTACTTTAGTGATTGAGAAACAACAACATAAGATGTGTCTGTAGCTTAGTGGTTGAGAAGAGAGTCTCTGGTGGTGGCCTGGCTGGGTTTGCATCCTGACACTATACCTTACTGTTGCCATATGGTTTTTATGCAAGGCTGTTGTGAGATTGACATGCATTATATCAAGAAAAATGCTCCAAATTTGTCTGGCACATCATAAGTGGTCAATAACTATTGACTAATCTTAACTATTCTTACTTAAAAATGCTTTCTAAGTCACAGTTCTAATAAGGCCATCCTTCCGCCTAAAATACTTCAGTGGCTACTTGTTATTCCCCTAGCTAAACTGCAAGTTCTTTAGCATGACCTACATTCCAGAACATTCCAGGGCTGGCCTCCAATTTGTCATCTCCTGTCACTGCTCCCTGATCAAATCTTAAGCTCCAGGTCTACTTAGAGCTTCTTGAAGTATCTTGTTCTCTTATGTCTCTATATGTGTTCTCTTTCTTCTGCTTGAAATACTGTTTCCCCACTCACTTGCCTGGATAATGTCTATTTGTCCCAAATTAGCCCAGATATCACCTCTTCCAGAAACTTCCCCTAACATGACTAGGGTGGCTTAGGAACCCCTTCCATAAGCTCTTAAATACCAGTGGTTCTACTGCAACCTGTTTCCTAACACACACTGCTGGCAATCTTTCCTTCTCTTTCTCCCCCATGGACTGTGTGCTCCTTGAGGGGAAGAAATGGCATCTTCTTCCTCAATGTATGTATCTCCAGCATGTATCACACAAAAGGTATTCCAAAAAAATGCTTGCTCTCTTTAGAATAGAGGAGCCTTAAAAATGAAATACCCTAGAAAGATCAGCAAAGATAAAGAACTGAAGCCACGAAAGATGGAAATAGAGGGGAAAAAATCTGTAATTCCCTTACCTCTCACCCCATTTCTGTACCCTCACACTTGAGGCCCTGGGATTCTCCTTTATCATTTTCCATTCTCAAGGTCCCCTTAAGAGAATGTCAGGGGTCACATTCTCCGGTGACCCAGGTCTTTGAGGCTGTTACCTGATCCTGCTTCATTTCCTGTGAACAACCACAGCACCAGCTCTGATCTTCAACAGGAAATTCTGAGCAGTCACAGTTTCAGGTCTTTTCAAGCTGATTATGGTTCTTAGAGGTAAGGGATCCAAGGCTTTCCATAATCTAGACAATGCAGGCCCTGTCTTTTAAACTAGCCAGTACTGGATAAGTAGTAACTAATTGCCTTTACGTTTTCTAAGAATGCTAGGGGGCCACGGTTCTTTAAATGTTCCTGTGGTTAGAAATGCCATCCTGTTGCACACTGATCAGGAAAGTGATAGCTCAACGTCATTCAGCAGAACCAGGAGGTCAGACCAGCTCCAGCCACAGGTGAACGAGGCTCACATAACTCAAGTCAGTCTATTTTTCCCTTTGGCATTTTTCATTCTGGACATAACCATGAGCAGAGGGCAAGCTAATGATGAGAAAATCATGTATTTGAACAAGATTTAAAAATAAACAAAAGATAAGTAGCATTTATGAAATCCCTTTGAATCTCTTCCAGCAATCTGAAAGGCTCTAGCAAAAGCAAATGCCCTGAGTTACCCAAGGGAATTTCCATCCTATGTTCTTTTCTTTGGCATGAAACCCCCTGAGGATCCAGGGTAAAATTTAGGAAAAGAGATAGAGGAAGAAAAATATTTCTAATGGGCCAGGGGCTTGATTTTTTCTGCCATTTAGTAAAGATTTCATTTTGAGATGAACTGCTTACAAGCTTCTGAAATACTTTTCTTAGGATATTTGATCATGACAAGTGGGAGAGACGTCAGACTATTTCAATCTCAAGTGCAAATAGACTCAAAGTTTTCACCTGTCTTAGCAATAAGCAGAAGAATGGTCAGGGAGTGACTCAAAGTTAATGAGGTGTCTCTGCTCCAGAAATCATGTATCACCTATCATTAGAGCTCTAATACCTGCTACAAGATCTGTCATTTAGTAGATGCTCATCGAGTTTGGCTGAAAAAATTGTGAATGCATGGCGTGTCCAGTGAAGGAATCATGGTCTCTTATTTTTAGTTCTCAAAGGAAAAAAACAAAGCCCTGATTTATAGCATTTGCCAATTGCTGTGGTGTAAATACTCCAAGGATGGCCATTTTAAGCTTAACAACAAGCTCATCGATTTTCTAAAAATCTAACAATCAGCCCTTTGTGACCAGTAGGAGTTGACTCCAGCACACGTGGGACAATACATTCTTGGCTTTCTTTGTACACACAAGTAGGGTGGTACTGTTTTCAATATATTTAGCTCTCTGAGGGTAAAAGGGGGTCATGGGTAAAGTTGGAGGTAGCTTGGAAACGGATACTCTGCAATGTGATGAGGCCCTTGCAGAGAAAAGCACATGAGTGGTGTCTTCTGGAAACTGCCAAGGGCCAAAATAGTTTTCTGTCTCTAGCCTACCATGAAGAATTGAAGAAGTGCTTATAGACCCCTTCTCTGTATGCTGCATGCCTCGTGCTCTAAGCAAAGGGGAAAGAAACCCTTTCAACAAGGTTAAGATTCATGTGAACAGGTAAGAAACCTTAATCCAGGTAGGCGTGTGCTCAAATCAGAGTTACCAATTTAAGAGGTCTTTGTAATGTGGAGATTAGACTAAAGAAGGTTATTTCTTGTTACCCAAACACTGTATCAATACCAGGAATACCTTTAGTGCGTATTTGGTAATAAGCATTCTTTGTTAAGACAAATAGTTCACTGTTTCCATTCTCCCACAATTTACATCATTCATGTAGTTTTTGTTAAAAGTTTCTCCATTCCTCATGTTGTAAATTAATAGGGTTTCTTGCTCATGAGAGCTTAGGATGAGTGTTCTGTGATATGTGTTTGTTAGAGACACACATATTCAGCCAATGTGACTCCTTTCAGCCAATACATCCTCTCCACCATACACTGGATGGATCTGGAGCTTGACACAGGGGTTTTGGTTATGGAGTGCAGAAATGCACCTGGGCTCAGGCTCTACCTGAAGCACATGTACTTCCTCCCCAGTTCTGTCCTGTCTGGGAGGTGGGAGCCTTGGATGGGGTGGGGAAAGGTGAGAGCCACACCAGCAGGACTCTCTTAAGGCACACACCTTCCCTACCACACAAACAGGCATCATGTAGAAGACAGGTCTCATGTCAACTATACTTCAACTCAAAAAATAAATAAATAAATAAATAAAGCAAAAACACACAGGTCTCAGACTTTTCTATTTCTAGATTTACTTCTACATTACTCATCTCAGTCTACTTTTTGCATGTCACTTGATCCCTGGAGATCTGCTCTTGGTTTTCCTGGCTTTCACATTGCTAATTGTTCTTTTCCTTTTTTCCTACGATCATTCTTTGAAATTACCCTGCCATGTTTGGGTTGGTGGCTCTCAGTTCAGCATAAGAGATAACAGAAGAATCTGAGAAGTCAAGTGGTCTGGGTTTGCCCCTTGACCCTTTCACTTGCTGGCTGTGTGACCTTGGGAAAGTGATTTGACCTCTCTAAGCCTCCAAACAAGGTTACCATGAGTCCCTTTCTTACAAGTGTTTTGAAGCAAAAATGAGGACATACATGCCAAATTCCTAGCAAATACCTCTGTGGTAGACATATAAAACACATTAGCTCTCCTTAACGTTACTTCTATTGGTGATATTATTGTTTTCATTAGTAGAAGTAGAAGTAGAAGTTTCATTTCATTAGAAGAAGTAGTACTGTTTTCATTTCATGGCACAACATTGCCTTGAATGTCTTGGCTGATGCCCACACTCTAGCCCCAGCCTGACTCTACCTCCAGAGATTCCCATGGCCCAGGTCCCTGGGCTCGTGGAACTGAGGCCAAACATACCTCCAAACACAAAATTGTGTGATAATCCATCCCTTGAGATGTCCTGTGAGTTTATTTTGGATAAGAAGATCCTTAAAGATTCTTTTATTTTGTTTGCCATGTGCTCTGTTATTGCTGATATGAAAGTATGTCTAGAAAATATATGCCTTTTCTTCAATTTACATTTGATAAACACTTACTGCTTAGCCTTTGAAATGAATGATGGTCATTGTAACAATGATGATAATGAAATGGTTTTATCATTTGCTTCCCTTCTAAGAAGCTGAACCAGGGATAGGCAAGGTGGCCTCTTGTATTTCTTATAATTAGAGGAGTCTGGAGTTCTGCTTGAAAGCCCACCTTTTTTTTTTTTTTTTTTTTTTTTTTTACTTTCCTCCATTCGTTCTGGGGAAATAGCCAAGCTCCTGAAATAGGACAGATGCCGCCTGGATTTGTCAGGTCTGGATGCCCTTGAATGCTGCAGCCGGACTCATCTGTCAGGATCAGAGGTTTGAGCTTAACTTCAAGATCAAAAATGCCTCTGAATTTTCCAAGTACACGAAAAGGGATTCCATGCATGCAGTCATGTGTAGCCCGTGTGTCAGCAGATGAAACCATATTTTCTAGGGGCTCTGACAATAGACTGTAGAGGCATTTGAGAAACTGGATAAGGTAGGAGACAGCCAGGAAGAAAGGTCAAGAGAGTACTTGTGGTTTTCCAATGACAGGAAAGGCCACTGCCCAGGTCCCCAGTGGTCCCTGATGACATCATGACCCTTCCATTCCCCTCTATCCACAGCCTGTCTTCTTCCTGCCCCACCCCCAGCCCCTTCCTCTAAATCTCGCCCCTTCCCCAATCTCCCTATAGTTTTGTTTTCTTCAGTTTCAAATGGGGGAAGGACTACATTTGGCAAAGGAGTTCCCACAAACCTGGCATAGGGTCTATGGTCCATTGCCCTCTGATACTTCTTTTGTCACATGTTGGCATCTGTCTGTTGCTGTAAGGGCTATTCAGAACTGGTCCAGTATCCCCACTGTCAGCTCCTAAGTCCTCCACCCAGTTCTTGAGCAGTGAATGTGTATTTTACAGATTCAAACTCAATTTTGTGATACAACTTTAAGGATTATAAGCTGGAAACATAAAGGGGGAGATCCAGGAGATGGAAGATTCTCAGAGGTCATCTTGCTCAATGCCAGAAACCATGGCCCATTTACTGTATTCCCCACAGAGAGTTATCTGGCCTTTGGTCAAATAACAGGTAAGAGAGATTGCCTCTTCAGAAGAAAAGGAATGTCTGGGAAACAGGGTTAAGAAGGAGACTAACTCTCATAATATATAGTTTTGAATTCCGTCCTGTTTGCATTTATTACCTGTTCAAAAAAAGGTAAATTAAATATTTCAAAAATGCCTTCAGTGCGCAGAAACTCATTACCAGATAAAGCAGACCATTCCATTTTAGATGGCTGGAATTGGTAGAACGTTGTCCCTTCTGCTGAGCTGAAATCAGTCTCCATGTGGCTTCTGCTCTTCTAACCGTCCCTCACAGTAAGTAGGACAGAACCAGTCCACCCCTCTCCAGTATCAATTTTTTTTTCCAGATATTGGAAGACAACCGTTTTCCTTTCCCTCAGTCATTTCTTCTTGAATGCCAGAAAGGGCATTTGCTATGTCAGGTCTCTCAGCTTGAAGAGCTAGAGGAAAAGAAAACTAATTTTAGTGTTTGTGTAAAAAAGGAACTAGTCCCAGGGATGAGTTGCCCTTGTGCTAGCTTGCTGAATCTGGGCTTCACTGCTCCATAAAGTGTGGTGATTGGTAGAGCCAGATTTCACTCCAAAATAAAGTAGTCCTGGCCTCTGTTAACTTTGTAGCCTGAGGGCAGGGAAAGGGGGGCTCCCCTTGACAGGGGACACATGAGCTCCCTAGCAGCCTCAGAAAAGCTTTACCAGCTTTCTTAATAGATTGCAACACGTTTTTTGCTGGGGCCTATTTCCATATTACAGAAGTTTCTCACAGACTTTTACCTAAGAGCACTGCTTTTGGATTGGAAATACAAGGGATAGGCCTGGAGCTTTGTGCCCAATGCCTTTCTTGATTTTTATTAAATTTCAGTAAGTATTGCCTCCCCTCCTCCTTCGCTCCCCAGGCCCCAGAACTGTACTAAAATACAAAGGAAGCACCAGAATATGTACCTGCCCTCAATGGGCATGTATTCATACTAATGAAGTAAGAATACAAAACTTATAAGACTGTGGCAGAGAGTAACTGGTCACCAGGGACGGCACGAAGGACCATGGAGTTCTTCTGTAGCAAGTGCACACGTGGGGACCCTCTACAGACTATCTGCCTTCCCAAAAGAGGAACCTGTTGACCTATTAGGAAGTGACCTTAGAGATATCTGTCCAGCGGTATTTGTCCACCCACCCAAATACCTTTTTATCTTGACTCCCCTTATGACCAAGTGTTCATATTTGGGATCAATTGACTGGAGTAGGAAAGAAAGTCTGCACATAAGGGGTGGGGAGGGGTCTGAGGAGTGGACCCAGAGAGATCTGTCTGCCAGAGATATGTTTAGACCAGAATAATGCTCAGCCCTACAAGATGGCAAGTCCAAAAAGTCTTGCTTAACCAGCCTGTGGCGCTCTTAACCCCTTCGTCATGGTGAAGGCTCTCTGGAAAGCTGGTCTTACCAGACTTGCAACCACAGGAGGAACTAGGTATCTAGAAAGGCATCCAACTGGACAGTGAGGCCTGCTCTGTGAGCTCACGTTCTTTTGTCTCAGCTCGAGCATGTTCTCATTCATTTGTCTACTTAGGACCAGCTCACACAATGAACGGACACCTCTTGTTTGCTCAACTCAACCAATTCTCCCTTGGTTTAAGGTGGTGCAGGTCAAACATGTTTTCACCTCAGTGTTTACCGCTAAGCAAACTGGGTTAGTCAGTGAGCATTTCCTGCCTTTCATTGTTCTCTCAAGAGTATAGGAATCAAGACTTCCCTTTGCATTCAGCATGGCAAGGAGAGGGTGGGCATGAACAAAAGTATTTAAATATTTAAATAAACCATATTTAATGGTTATCTACTCCAGCTTGGTGCTGTGCTTGGCACTGGAAAATCAAAGTGAATAAGATGCTAGTGTCTTCATGGTGATGGAGGGAGGCAGGCAAGTCAGGGAGTCATAGGGCAACAATGGGATAAGAGGGGGGCTGGGGGCTGTGACAGAGTGAGCACCTCATCCAGCCTGGGCCAGGGTGCGGCTGGGAGAGGGAACCAGGAACCATCCAGTGGAGGTGACATCCCAAGGGTTGAGCAGACATGAGCTGACTCAGAGACAGGGCAGGGTGTGAAGACAGAGAGAGGAGGCTCAGTAGCCAGTGTAACTGCTGAGAGGTGATAGATCATGGGTTAGAACTAAACGATGAGCCCTTGTATCTCAGAATATTTTCTTACAGCTGGGAAGTGTTGAAGGTTTAATCATCAGTTTTCACTTCATTTAATGATTGTGATTAATACCAATTAGTATTCATATTCAGCCTAGGTTTAATGAAAACTCTCTGTCCAGATCTGTGAAAAGAAAGCTTAAAATGTGTTGAGGTCAGGAAAAGCCTAGGTCCAGTCTCTATCCCCTCCCCTGTAGCTCTGGTACAAAAACAAAGGCCACTAGCAAGTGTCAACCATGCTGGAATGTGCTGGTGCAGCTCAGGAGCTTGGGGCATTCCCTCTCTTCTCTCTTTCTCTCCTCTTTTGGTCTGGTGAGCTTGCAAACCGTCTGCATTCTCGAGAGCCGTCCCTGTCAGGTCTCATAAGGGCCTCCCTGCTCAACCGGGCTCACACACGCCATCACTCTCATGCAGACTTCCTCCTCACCTCCGCCAGTCCCACTTCTCTACCCACGCATGCCCTGGGGCCCTTGGAACTGTGACAGCTCTCGGGAGACAGAAAGTCTGAAAGAGGGGAGCATGATCTCTTGTGGGAGGACCCAAATGTGGGATAGGGGGCGGGGTGTGATTTGTAGATCTTTTCCCTAGGACCTGGAAGAAAGAGGGATGGTTCACGGTCTTGGGCAAATCTTTAAAAATCTCAAAGGAAGAGAACGGAACTTCAGATCCTTGGCTCCGTAATAAAAGTAACTAACATTCTTAGATGTTCGAATGACAGTTTGACATCGATTATCTCTTTGAAATCCAAACAATAACCTTATGTTGAGGCATTTATTATTATTATTCCTCTCTCTGCCTTAATTTACTCATCTGTAAAGAGGGGATAATATTAACACTTACCCCATGGTCTTGTAAGGATTTAAATAAATAGTAAATACACTAGGACTGTGCCTGGCACATAGCAAGCTCTCAGAAGATGTTAGTAGTTGACCCTTGAACAACACAGATTTGAACTGTATGGGTCCATCTATACATGGATTTTTTACAATACCATACTGTGAATGTATTTTCCCTTCCTTATGCTTTTCTTAATAACATTTTCTTTTCCCTAGGTTCTTTTATTGTAAGGTTACAGTCTATAATACATACAACATACAAATTATGTGTTACTGTTTATGTTATCAGTAAGGCTTCCTGTTAACAGAAGGCTTAATAGTTAAGTTTGGGGAGTTATACATGGATTTTCAGCTGTGTGGGGGGTCAGCAGCCCTACACCCTGCATTGTTCAAGGGTCAACGGTATTTATTATTGTGAGGAATCTGGTGTACAGAGGTTAAGTCATTTGACCAGGATTACATAACTGATAAATGGAGGCCAAGATTCAAACCCAGGCAGCCTGACTTCCTAATGACAGCACTATCCAGCCAGCTCCTCTGCTCTGCAGAAGAATTAAGTAGAAAAAGAATGGTGACTTTGGGTTGCTAGAGAGAAGCTAGAGAAACCCTTTGGTTTGGATAAATCAGTGGGTCCTGGAGCAGCATCCTTGGCATTTCCCAGGAACCTATTAGAAAGGCATATTCTCGGGCCCCATTCCAGTTCTCCTGAAGCTGAAACACTGGGATGAGACCCAGCATACTGTTTTCGGGAGCCCTCTAGGTGATTCCGAAGTACACTAAAATCCCAGGAGCATGGGCCTAGGCTCTCAGCTCTCGTTATTTCTTAGCTCCCATGTGCTTAGGCTCCAGAGAGAAATAGGACTTGCAAGTTGTTTCCAGCACATAATGATGTTCTTCAACCCCTCTCTTGCCCAACTTGGGGAGGGAGGTTTAGAAAAGGCATTGGGGAGAGTCTCATAGCAGGCCCTCAATCTTTTTTCTGGGAGAAGATGGCAATGGGACTTTCTGGGGCCTCACCTTCTTCAATATTCCCTCCAGTAGTTAAACAATCCTCTGAAGAAACAGACATCTAAAAATGGAATTGATTAGGCCTCACAGCCACCTCATGTGGAGGCCTCAGTGTTTGAAAACACTAGGTCACAGGTGGAGAAAATAGATTTGGTACCTGGGTTTCAGTGGTGGTTATTGGATTCCGCCCCCCCCCCCACACTCCTGACCCAAATCAACTGAAAGTAGAGTTGAAGGGCCAGAAAACCTGAAAAGCAATCAAATGAATTTTGCCCCTTGGAGCATGTATCTGTGAGGTGTGGGGGTGGGCAGATGAACATCTCAGGCCACTGTAGCCTTAAAAGTGGGTGAGGTAGGAGATCTATAGTGTCAGAGAACGATTCTGAGGTTTCATACAGGCGTTTACATAAGTCACACAATTTCCCCAAGGATCACGGGAGGAAAATGATGGCCCCTGGGTAGGGGTGGGGAACGGGGCTACATAACGTACTTCAGCAATTTCGTGTTCGTTCATGCCTTCTACCTGGCTCAGTCCAAGACAAACAGCTATCCAGTGATGGAGCTGGGGTGGGAACCCTGGCTTTGTTGGAATTGAGCAGGCTTCCTGATGCAATTCTGCCTCTTCGTCAGGGGTCATGTCCACGGCATGAGAGAAAGAAAAGAGGGAGAACAGGGAGAATGTTTTCAGAAACACAAGACCCTCAGCTGATTCTGGAGCCAGATTCACTCAGCCAAACTCTGCCATATCAGTCTCCTGGGCTGGAGGGTGACACCCACAGCCCGTTTATCAGAGCTGAGCAGCAATGACACATATAGTCCTCTGTCGGCGCGGTGGTGCACAGACCCGCAGAGACCAGAGCTCCAGAGGGCACCAGCAGAGCTTCCCTGGCCATGAGGAGTTGGGCTCAGGCCCTGCCTACCCCTCTGCTCCGTAGGACATGAGCTCCGAGAGCAGGCACCCTGGCCTGAAGGAGGAATGTGTTGGTCCACGGTGCTTCTTTCAGCTGAGGAGGCCAAGTTGACTGGTGTAACTGGGTTTTCCCCCATGCCCACCCTTTCCTAGCAGGCAAGCAGAAGTTTCTCACTCTGAGTCTTCCCTCCTGGGCATTTTCAAAGGGAGAGAAGACCGCCTTGCAGATTTCTCTGGAGGAAGAAAAGGAAAAGCCAACATGTCTCTCACCCTGGGAGATTGGGAGCATATGCCAGGGTTCCCAGGAAATTGCCAGCTCACCCTGCCTGACAAATAACCTTCCCTGACAAGTGGCCAATTGACTTTCAGAACAGCAGTGCCACTGACTAGAAGTAAATTGCCTCTTTTTGTTTGTTTGTATTTTTCTAACACATCTGTTTATTTTTTAAATTTTTTATTTAAATTCAACATATAGTACATCATTCGTTTCAGATGTACAGTTTAATAATTTATCAGTTGCATAGAACACCCAGTGCTCAACACATCACGTGCCCTCCTTAATGCCCATCACACGGTTACCCCATCCCCCACCCATTTCCCCTCTAGCAACTCTCAGTTTGTTTCCTAGAGGGAAGAGTCTCTCATGGTTTGTCTCCCTCTCTGATAACTTCCCTGTCAGTTTTCCCTTCCTTCCCCTATGGATCCTCTGCTCTGTTTCTTATATTCCACACATAAGTGAAACCACATGATAGTTGTCTTTCTCTGATTGACTTACTTTGCTCAGCATAAAACCCTCCAGTTCCATCCACATCGATGTAAATGGTAAATATTTCTCCTTTCTGATGTAAATTGCCTCTTTTTAAGGAGCACAAGGTTATTTCCTAGGTGGGATCAGATCTCCTCCCCTCTGCAGAAGCAGGAATTTGGAGAGCAAGTGAGGGCTCTCATTCCCATTTGACAGGAGAGTTGGGTCACCCCTTCACAGTGGGGCTGACTCACACGTCTGTGCTAACACCCGAGGGAATGCGCAGCTTGAAGTGGGCACAGGACCTGTGGTTACTGTTGATGCTTCTGCGCAGGGGAAAACCTACCCCGGGTCAACTCCATCATTGGACAGGGCTCAGACCTGTAACTCCCAGCCTCTGAACAATGTGTGTTTTGTTACCTTGTTTAAAGCCAACTTTAAACTTAAATGTGTGTCGGGGGAGGGGCCCGGGAGAATCATGTTTTTCCCTATTGGACAATCTTAAAAACCTGGCACGGATACAAAGAACCCTTGTTCCCCGGACCAGGATCTGAGGAAAGACGCCATACCCAGAAAAGAACTCTGGAATACACTGTCCCTTTTATCGGGGCTGACACAGCCCCCACTGAGAGCTGCAGGAACAGATTAATAAAAGCCGAGGGCTCCGCACAACCTGTGGGGCCTCCCAAAGTTGTCAAGTCGCACCAGGGGCTTCATCCTTCCACCTAACCCATTCCGGATCAGTTAGCCTAAAATCCATCTGTTCTTAAACCCCCTTTCCCACCTCCTCAGGGAAGACATTTTCCTCAGTCCTCAGTTCCTGGAAGTTTCTGCCTTTAATTCTTGTGAGCTGGCTTTTCACCTGGATGTTGAAGAACACCCATTTGAGAAGCAGGCTGTCAGCCTTTTCCTCACAGTCAGGCTGTGAGTCCAGATCCCGAGCTCACACTTGAAAGGACCCTCAGTTAACCCTGAAACTGCATGATTTAGGCCCTGGAAATAAACTAGTGAACCAGACAATAATCCTTGCTCTCAGAGAGCCTACCTATATTCTAATAAATATAAATAAATAAAATACAAATTTTAAATATGGCATCTTAGGAAGTGATAATTACTTTGGAAAAGAGCAAAACAGGGGTAGGAGATAACCAAGAAGGCTGATAGAGATGTGAGGACCCAAAGGGACCTAAATCAGGACACAGTCCCTGGGAAGGGTTGTCTTCTGACAAGAACGCCATCGCTCCCCTCACGCCCAGCCCCTACACTGTGACCAAGAACTCCTTCTATGTCTGCCTCTCGTCTTTTGATCTTTCTGTTCCTCTCACTCCTTCCACCACCAAAAACTTTGCCTCTTTCTCTAGTCTTCCGATTCTCCTGATTTTTGAGGTCCAGCTCAAGCCTAGTCTTTTCGTGCCTCCTCGAAGGGATACAGAGCTCTCTTCTCTGGGTGCCATAGAAACAATAAGCCATACAAGTGCTAACTGATCTCGTCTTCTGTAGCATTCTCAACAAATTGAGAGCTGTGACAGAGGAGGCTGACAGCATGTGGCCTTGAATCTAGGACGCCTGTATTCAAACCAGGCAATCAGACCAGCAAGCGTCAGTGCAATTCGGCGAGAGCTGACTCCTGGTTCTAGGAAGTTCCAGGAAGCTGCAGCTTTCTCTTCTTGAGCCATGAGCCACCGCCCCTCCTTATTCTCTCAGTAGAAACTTTATTAGGGTCCATCTGAAATGAATTTGCTCAGTTTTCTCTCTCATCCTTTCTCTCTCATCCCAATGTCTATTTTCCCCATCTCCCTCCTATTTAAGAAGAATTTGTGCCAATTCTTGTCCAATATACTTGCTCATCATGGCCACTCATATGCTTTGAGATCCTGTTTTTTTCATTATCCAGAAATTCTTGTTTATTCTTTTAAAGTATTGGCTTCCTTTTCTTAGTACCCAATTAAGTTGAAGTCTTCCCCATTAAAAATAGGAAAAGATCTTGATAGTTTTTCCTTAAGTTACTACCAAACCATTCCAGAGGGGGGGAAAATGAGTTAGAATAAAGACTTTTCAACCAGTTTGCCTACAGTTTATTTTTTTTTAAGTCAAGGATTCCTTTATTACTCTTATTTATTTACTTTAAAAAATTTTTTTAAAGATTTTAATTTTTAAGTAATCTCCCCACTCAACATGGGTCTTGAACTTTTAGATCAAGAGTCTCATGCTCAATTGACTGAGCCAGCCAGGCACCCCAGATTGCCTATAGTTTAAATATCAGTTCTGTTGTTGCTAACTGTGGCTTCAGACAACTTATTTAGCCACTCTGTGCCTCAGTTTCCTCATCTGTAAAATAGAAACAATAATGACTATGTCACCATGTAGAGTTGAGGATTAAATCAATTCATTTTTGTGAACCACTTAGGACAGTGCCGACATGCCACAGAAGTAAATAAATTATATTAAAAATTAGCTATTATTATTTCTTTCATTTCCTTGGTCCTATTCTTTCTTAGAACTAACATCCAATCTGTCCATTGTCTTTCATTACCAAACTTCTCAAAAGAGTGGTTCACACTGCAGACTTTCCATTAATTGCCTCTGCTTCCTCATGTCTCTTTCATTCCTCAACATACTACTGAAATCACCCTCTTTAAACTTGCCAGGGTCCTATTAAACTGCCAACACAAAGTCTCTTTTCATTCATTTGACTTCAGGTATCTGTCTTGGAATTTCCTCACCTCTTTGGTTTTCCTGCCAATCCTGCTTCTCCGCAGCCATCTCTTCTCCATGTATTCCACATAGACCTTCCCGAGGGTTCTTCTGGGCCTCTTCTCATGCTATACCCTCTCCCTGGTGGTGTAATCCATGCTCCTGTCTTCAATTATTGTCTACATGCCACTGACTTGCACACTTATTAGGCCTGACATTTTCCCTGAGCACCAGCCCAAAAGTCTGACTGGCCTGACAGGTGTCCTATCAGAAAGCCAATTATAACATGTAAATCTTCCCTCTCTCATGTTTTGCTTCAAGTCTCTGTTTTGGCACTCAGTTACAAAAGCTAGAAACTTTAGTTTTTGTTGTTCAATACTTGGATCTGCCTTTGCATTTGACAAATCAGCTGTTACATCCCTTAGTTGATCTGCTCCTTACAATGACCCGGAAAGCATTATTTGATTAAGTGATTCAGTAAGTCTATTTGGATGAGTCTTATTTTCCCACATTGACAAAATATGCCAATCCTTTTAAGAAAAGGTGTTATAACTCCTTTTTACAAAGGAAAAAAAATGAGGCTCATGGAGATTAAGTAACTTGTCCAAGGTATTAGAAGGGTCAAATGAGATAGCATGTGTTATGGAAGCTTCAGAGACCAAAAAAGATCATGTAAATGCAAGGTTTTTATAATTACTAATAAATTATTAAATTACTGGTGATACAACAAATTTGGTAAATTTCATAAAAGAAGTATGGAGTATATAGAAATACAGAGGAGAGGGAAATCAACTTAGCTAGGGAGGATAAAGATCTTGGGAGAAGAATAGGATTTTAAAAGATGGACCACCTTTTCCAACTCTCACTCTTGTCACACATCTTTGCATTTGTCTTGTGAACTTGAATGATCCTTTCTTAGCACTTCCATGTAATGGCTGGACGTTTCCTCCAAATGTGACAGACAGATGTAAAGCACCTTTTATAATGACATTTGGGTACAAAGTCAAAAGGTCATCATCTTCAGGGGCAATAAGAAACTATCCAAGACTCCAACAAAAGCTCACACTACATCGCCTGCCACTTGGGCAGCAAACAACAGGGGAGTGTAGGCCAATGAACTGCCGAAGCCTCAGTGGCATTTGGGCAAAGCCAAAGTAAGTGTTTCCAAATAGTGAAACTGGAACCAACAATAAATTCCCCAATGGCTGGTATGATGATAATTAGCTCAGGCTCAGGTCTCCGAAGGATGCAATTTGGGAATCACCTTGTGTGCTGCAGCCTATGTGGTGTAGAACGGGTCTTATAGAAATCTTGGGATATGTTTTTAGGAAGTCCATGGCCATTAAACTGGCCATCTTTGAGAAAAGAAGGAATAGAATAGAGTTTTTTAGTCCACTGATGTCAAATCACTTTATTTCCTATAAGTCCAAGTTGAGATTTAGTTGGATTGGGCTGAAACAGGTCCTTGCAGACTTCCTGGGGTACAATAAGCTAGGATATTGTCCAACTTCAGGAAGAAGAAGGTAGCTCAGATGACTTCTCTACTCTGCAGCAGCCATTATCTACATCTAAAAAGATCAGCCATTCTTCTGAAGCTTGGTGTCCCCAAAGCCACTCCGTTACTATCACAGTGGTGCACACGGTATACGCAGTTTCAATTCTGACTGATGGAGGTAGCAAGACAGAGGGTTTGATTGTCTATCAAAATTAAGTGAAGAATGTATGGATTAGATTTTGGTTTGATGGTCTTCTAAATGACCAGGGGCAAAGTCTAGCATTTGCTAACTTGATTGGGCCTGGAGGGGATGTATGTACTCACAGACTCAGTCTCTGCCTCCCATTCCCCAAGTGCCGCACTGTCACTAACCGTGCCTGACCGTTATTCGACTGATTCAGTCTTAATCTGCAAGTCTCCTTTCCCCAGACGGGCAAAATGGACTTATTGCCAATTCTTTTAAAGAACTGTTGTGAGGGTTAACGAGATTTTCCTTGTACAAGGCTTGAGTTCTGCTAAGTAGAATGCTGAACAAACAGAGTACAGTCATTACTTAACCCAGCTGACATTTCCTTTCATAATTAACTCACGAGTAGTGATATCATGAGAACTAGGCCTGAAATTGGAACAGCTATGAGCTATCCAGCCATAAAAGTCAGTGAGTGCTCCTTTACCTAAAAATGCGGGCACAGACATAGATCTATCTTGCCAGTCTGCTCTGACGGTTATGAATAAGCTATATTACATTTAAGTTCAGATCATTAAGATGTCCTGTTCCTAGTGGGCAGGGGAGAAGACATCAGATGGTGTTCAGGCAGTGGCCCAACCTGGGAAGCTCTGTCTCAGGACAGTGGAAAAGACTAGAAGGAATAGAGCTGATCCCAGCTCCCCAGGAACTTCACAGTCTGTTGAAGATACAAGAAAGTTTTGTTGTACAAATTGCAGTGTTTCAGTTAAAATGTGTGGAGAGGCCTCTTCAAGGTCCCTAAATCTGCCACGTGAGTTGCAGTAGATGTAAGGGACAGGGAGTGGAGAGAGAGAGAACTGAGTCACTAATTGGGGATAATTCATCTGAGTCTCTGGGTTTGGGGCTTTAAAAATCCAGCCTCTTTGTGTAGGACCCACTGGTGTCAGCAGTTTTTCTCAGGTTTCCCCCGTTACCTGCTTCCTTAAGTCCCAACTCCCTTTCCCCACCTCACCTCTAAGGAACACTAATCTGGAACAACAGGGTTGGGAAAAAACTCCTAAAACTTCTCCCATGGCAGGGCAGCTAGAGAGGGGCATGGCTAGGTAGAGACGGCCTCATCTCTAGGGCCAAAAGGGGCTGGGAGGGAGGGACCAACAACAAAGTACAGCTAGAAAATGACATATACTTATCTAAAACTTTTTTATCATTCGCTTCCAGTTGAAAAGGAAAACTTAGCCCATGATATCAAAACTATCATCACTCATGGGGCCCCTGGGTGGCTCAGTTAAACACCTGCCTTTGGCTCAGGTCATGATCTCAGGGTCTCAGGGTCCTGAGATCTAGCCCTACATCAGGCTCACTATTTGGTAGGGAGCCTGCTTCTCCCTCTCCCTCTGTACCCCCCTCCCCGCTCATGCTCTGTCTCTCATTCTCTCTCAAATAAATAAATGAAAATCCTAAAAAAAAAAAAAAAGAACTATCATCACTCATAACTGTAGGGAGCAAAACTGACCGACAACCCCAGCTCCTGACCCTCCTGATTGCCCACACATTCACACTGAGGCCTATAGCTGCTGGTAGCCACCGAGGAACCACAGGAGTATTGAGACAGGCCCATTCCTGCAACATTTGGGACTCTTCCAATAGGTGACTCTGGCTCAAGGACACCCCATCAGCTTAGCCAAACCTTTCTTGGAACTGTGCTTTAGTCCAGTTGTCAGGCCTGAGAGCTCTCCTGAAAAGCTCTCCTGTACCTCCCCCTTAATCCTTCATAGGCATTGACCCCAATAAATTTCTTACACCTATAATTCATTCTTGGAGCTGCTTCTAAGAGGACCTGAGCTGCGTTCCCTGTGGAGGGTACTATACCAGGGTTGAAAGAAAGAAGAAGCATACAAAGATATATAGGCCACAGTCCCTACTGGAATAGTTAACATGAGTCCCATAGATCCAATGGTGAACAATAAAAAGAAGTATAATCTTCTAACACAATACCTTCATCATTTATTTATATGACTGTTTCCCTGTCTATATCTCAGTGGGACCAATGTTACTTAAACTGTGAGTCAAGACTCATTAGGAAGCTGTAAAGTCATAGCAGTGGGTCACAACCAGCATCACTTAAAACAAAATAGAAGATATCAGAAGGCAGCATACATAAATACTGTACTGTGAAATGTGTGTGTATACAGACACAAATATAAGATTGTGTGGTGGATTTTGATGTAAAATATATTTCTTACCTCAAGAAATTTTGAAAGTGACTAAAGGAAACCATGAGCTTCCTGAGGACAGTGACAGTGTCCTTTTTTAGGGCTGTATCCCCAGTGCATAGAGCATTACCTAAGTATATGTAGGGACTCAACAAATGTTTGTTGACTATGTGTGCTTTTAATGACTAATTTTATATGTCAGCTTGACTGGACTAAGGGATGCCAGATGGTTGGTAAAAACATTTCTGGGTATGTCTGTGAGGGTGTTTCAAAAGTTTTTAGCATTTGAATCGGTAGACTGAGTAAAGATCTCCGTGGCTAGAGTGGGTGGGCATCATCCAATACATTAAAGGTTTGAATAAGCAGGAGGGGAGGAATGAAGGGAGGGAAATCGGAGGCAGAGATGAACCATGAGAGACGATGGACTCTGAGAAAGAAACTGAGGGTTCTAGAGGGGAAGGGGGTGGGGGGATGGGGTAGCCTGGTGATGGGTATTAAAAAGGGCACGTTCTGCATGGAGCACTGGGTGTTATATGCAAACAATGAATCATGGAACACTATATCAAAAACTAATGATGTAATGTATGGTGATTAACATAACAATAAAAATTAAAAAAAAAAGGTTTGAATAAAACTAAAGGGGTGGAGGGGTTGTGAATTTGGTCTCTGCTTGAATTGGGACATCCATTTTCTCCTGCCCCTAGACATTGACACCTCTGGTCCTCGGGCCTTCATACTCAGACCTGTACCTACACTATCAGCTCCCTTGGTTCACAAGCCTTTGGGTTTGGACTAGAACTATACTACTGGCGTTCCAGCTTGTAGATGGCAGACTGTGGGCTTTCTCGGTCTCTGTAATCACATGAACCAGTCCCTCACAATAAATCTCTTTCTTTGTATTCATGTATATGCTACAGGTGCTATTTCTCTAGAGAAGCAGAATAAGAAAAAGAGAGAGTCATTTAACAAAGGAGAGGAAACCCAAGTTAGACCTTGGGGAAAATGTTTTAGAAAAATGGAGAGGAACAGAGAGAAAATGCAGGAAGCATGACGTGAGCAGAGAATCAAAGGTCAGGATGCTCATGACATGTTAGGCAGGTTGAGTAGGCCAGTTAGATTGGCTTGAGGTCCACTGGCATGGGAAGAAATTCAGGGAGGAATTGAACTTGGCCATAAATTGATGTCGAATGGCCAACACACTTCTCTAAGCATGAATTTCTGCAATGATAAGGTAATAATGATAATGACAAAATCATAGCCAGCACTTACAAAAAGCATCTTTGAAAGATCTCAAATCATGTTAATATGCTGCATCATTCATCTTCTTGATAATTCTATGAGGCAGGTTGGGGAAGCTATCATCTCCATTATATAGGTAGGGAAACCAAAATGGAGTAAGAGTGTCTTAATTCCATATCCCTATGGTGAACCAGCTGGAGTTCTAGGTCCGAAATGCAGTACTCCATCTCAGCTATCTTTTCTACAGCCAATCCTTGTGTGTCCCAGTTCCCATTCTGTGTAAGTCTGTAGATGTAGATCACTTCCAGGAAACTAACTGGATTTCAAACTATTTTACCTTTTCCTTGGTAAGATGGACCAGTTATATCTTCTCTTTTAGTGTTAACACAAGTATTTCTCACTGGTACTGGAAATGAAATCTTTGTGTCTAAAGGTAATAGAGCCAAATGACACATGGGTCTTAAAGTAAATTTCTAGTCTAATGCAGGTTCCCTACCATAGCAGACTGATTTCCTGCCCAAGAGCTCCCTAGAGACCATTTTACTTACCCTGAGGGCAGATGCAAGGGTCAGTTATGGTTTCTCCTGATTTGCCCAGACCTCAGGTGATTAGCAGCCTATACTTTGACTACTTCAAGGTCACCTGAGCTTGCCAGGAGCCCTGGTCATATTGTACCTCTTCCTGCTTTGCAAGGCCGATCAGTATTCCTCCCATTGATTGGATATAGACCTCTATAGTGTCAGGCTCATTCAGGTTCAAATGTGCAATACCATGATTGGCCATGGCTTGTACTTTATTTCCTAGCTCTCCCTGAGCTAGACTGGCTGTGCTTAATGCCAAAAGACCAGTATAATGTATCAGAAACAGGATGGACTGTGGAGTACTACAGACCTGGGTTGCCAGTACTGCTATGCCTACTTGTTTGGGACCATGGACTTGGCCTTTAGGTAACTGCTTTGAGTCTCAGTACACTGTTTTAGTCTTTGTCTACCGTGCCTAGCAGAGTCCTAGACGCAAAGTACATGCAAAATGAATACCTGTTGACTTGATTTGACTGAACCTGCCCCTAGGACATTTTAGGAAGGTTAAAGCTCATCCTTCCAAGTGGTATCTAGGTCAAAGGCATCAGCAAGAAAAAGACACTGGCTGTAGGAATGGTTTCTGCAGTAGCTGAACATTAGTTGATACTTCTTTTCTTCTTCCGGCTCTCCCAGATGTAAGGACTTCCTCCTACCTCTGGAGCTGAATGAACTTATAGGCTGCTCTGGTATTGGAACGTGGGTCACACCTCTTAGGGAAACCTCTGAAGATTATATCAGAGCTCTGCTCCTCCCTTATGACACCTACATTGACTGGCATAGGAAGAAATGAAAAACTGAAAGAAACACCCGTATCTCTAAAGCCTAAGCCCAGATAAGATGGTCCTTAGAGCCATCGGACCATCTGGTATTTAGATGGGGGAGCACTGGGTGAATACCCACAGCGCACGGCCCTCTGGCAACTGCAAGGGTGACAGCATGGACCTTCCCTTCCTCCCTATTCTCCCACCATTTCTCTATGTATACTCCAAGGTCCAGACATACAGAACAACTTGCAATTTTCGAAAGTGCCTGCTTTTCCTTTTCCTCTAGGCTTTTGTACATGCTAATATTCTATCTTCTTAGAATGCCTTCCCCTGCCTGACCTCCTGCTACTTATCCTCTGGGCTCAGTGAGGTATCAGTTCTTCTCTTCCTATGAATCTTTTTCCTAATTGCCATCCCAGATAATGTTTTTATAGTACCTTTTCCCTATCCTCAAATGTGATATTGTAATTGTCAATTTTCTTGACAGTCCCCAGGATGGTGATGACAATGATAATATGGATACCATCTATTGAATGCTTACTATGTTCCACAGTCATACTTGATGTCATTAATTATCACACCAACCTTGTAAAGTAGTATTATTCTCATTTGTAGATGTGAAAATGAAGCTCAAAAAGGCTTTACCCAGATTTATGCAATTAATAAGAGGCAGGGTCAGGATTAGAACACAGGTGTATTGACTCTAAGTCTGATTTTTCATCACTACACCATGATTTTCACCACTACATGCAGTTCCCCACTGGGCTGTACACAATTTGAAGGCATGGGTCACACCTTTCATCTCTGTATCCTGTGTCTAGCACAGTGCCTGGAATAAAGTAATTCCTTGTTGATGCTGCTAAACAACAAAAATTCAACTGAGTTATTTTATTTTATTTTGTTTTATTTTTCAACTGAGTAATTTTAAAGATCAAATTGGCTTTTTTCAATGATTCATGAATCAGGAAGAATCCCTGGCAATAGGAAGAAGTTCAACAAAGCTCTAGAAAAGAAAAGTTTTTTAAAGGCAGAAAGTGGGTGGGAAAAGGAAATTATTAGCAAACAGTGCATTGTTTCAAGCAAAGTTGCTTTCCTACAGGAACAGAAGGGGTCCATTGGGCGGATTATCTCACTGGTGCTGATCAGGTTGTTCCACGGTGACTGATTAAAGGTTACATTTGAGGATGGGGGAGGTGGGTTGGAACTGCAATTGGGTTTGCAAACATGAGATTTAGCACAAGTGACTTCATTTTGGACGTGTTGTCTCCTTTGTAGCAGTGCTCAGTAATGTGTTTGATAAATCGATGAATGATTGGCAATGAATTGTCATTTTAGTCAGCCTTAACTCAATCCTGATAATCTCAATATGTATTTGCTGGCCTTAGATAATCATTTGGGAGGATCAGTTAAGTTTGAAGTAAAAAGATACTTCAAGGACAGGAGCAAGAGAATATTTTGTAACATGGCTATGACTATATTAGACATAATTGGACTGGGCTGAGTTACTGGGATAGATAGTTATAAAAAGGAGGTCAAGCATGCAGTGATGAAATGGATACAGATAAATTGTATTTACCTCCAAAACTCCCACAAAGGGCTCAACAGAGTTTAACATTCTGCTGAGGCAGGACCTTGGGCTAATACCTTGGCCTTATTTGCACAATAAACAAGTGGTCCCCAGTACAAGCTAACCTCAGCCAGGCAGGCTACTTAGAAAGTAGTTTGGGGCTCAGAACAAGTTTGAATCAGTTTCTCTGTTGGAGAAGGAGGAAAAATAGGTCACTTTCTTCAAAGAACCTGGAAAGAGACCTAGAAAGGCTTTGTCCACATTTATACAGTTATTAAGAGTCAGAGTCAGGATTAGAACACAAGTCTGATTTTCTCCACTATGTCATGCAGCCACCCCTGGTAAACCATCCCTGGCCATCAGAAGAGTAGTAGCAGTGTCTAAACTAGAATCTACCAGCTCCGCCAAGTTCTTCTCAACTTCTACACAATGGCTCTTCTCTGTAGAGAGCAGAGCTCAAGGAACAAGATCCCTGAGCTTCTTTGTTGAGCAAATAAGAAATTGTTTCTTCTTGTTCCTTGGGGAAATTCCTCCTATATGAGAGAAATATACCTTTGTTGATTCTTCACAGAATTTGAATTTCCCATTCTGGCTGGGTCCCAAACCTCCTTTTAGCACTGATTTCCATCAAAATTAAGCACAAATAGGTACTAACAAAATTCACAAAAATGCAATTTTTCCCACTTGGGCAAAATAAGAGGTTATGTACTAACTAAAACTGCCCAATTCTTCCTGAGCAGAAAATACACACCAATCTCAGAGCATACCAGTTGCTATGGTGCTTGTCCTCTCTTTCCAATCTTCTCTGGAGGCAGGACACTTCCCTTGGTGCTTTTTGGCTTTAGATAAATTACATGTTTTCTAGTCATAGCTGAGCCTAAGTGTATTTGTGACCATGGTCTTTGTTAGAGATGAAATCTTTCTTGGTGTTCTAATATATTGCCCCCGAAATTTGCCATTATGTCTCTCTTAGATTTTCCTTACTGAATTGTAATAATCTTACACATGGGCTCCAGGATTACAGACAATTATAAAACCCCAAGCTTGGAAATTACTTAGGTAGTTAACTGGTGAATCTGGGAGTGAACTTTTATAGAAGATAACTAAAATTATTCATCCATTTATTCAACATTTATTGAATAAATAGTATTGCTGGGCAGAGTACTAGGGGGCTGAGGATATAGATAAATAAAACATTTCTCTGCTCTGAAGGGGTTATAGCCTACTGGAGACTTTAGTGGAATTTCTACTTTAAAAGTTATTTGGTGGTGGGCGCCTGGGTGGCTCAGTTGGTTAAGCGACTGCCTTCGGCTCAGGTCATGATCCTGGAGTCCCAGGATCGAGTCCCTCATCGGGCTCCCTGCTGGGCGAGGAGCCTGCTTCTCCCTCTGACCCTCCCCCCTCTCATGTACTCTCTCTCTCTCATTCTCACTCTCGAAATAAATAAATCTTTAAAAAAAAAAAGTTAGTTGGTGGTGACCAGGGGCTGGGGAGTGGGGGAATTGGGGAGATGTTGTTTAAGGGTATAAACCTGCAACTAGTAAATAAGTCCTGCAGATCTACTGCACAGCATAGAGATTATAGACAACAGTGCTATTTTTTAAACTTCAAAGTTGCTAAGAGTCTAGATCTTAATTGTTCCCACCACAACAAAGAAATAATCATGTGACATGATAGAGGTGTTAGCTAATCTAAGGTTGTAATCATATTGCAATATACAAATGCAGCAAATCAATACATTATATATTTTAAACTTATACAATGTTATATATCAATTATATTTCAATTTTAAAAAGTCATTTGATTTCATTTCAAATCAAAATATATCCAACCACTGAGGTTGCCTACTTGGAGGATCAAATTCCTACTGTGAAGTTTGGATACAAATACATTTATTTGAAAATAAAAGAAGTTCACCTAAAATTTTAGGGAAATTATAAAGCAATTACTGAGATACAGAATGAATACATCAGGTAAGCATGTCTACTTACTAGAAAGAATTGGTAGAGTTGGTGGCATAGAATCTTGATGGTTTATTTCTGTATTGACAGTAGATAATATTTATGAAAGTACCTTTACATTTGTAAAGGGAAAACATAACTGTTGTTGTTACACACTGACCTCTAAAGATCTACGACAGTGGGAATTTCATGTGATTGGATAGAAGTCTGGAGGCCTGAGCTTATAGCCACTAAAAGTCATCTAGTGGAATTTTCTTGATCTTCTTAAGTTCTGGACTTTTTTGCTTATGAAATGAGGTTATATCTAATCTACTTACCTCACCAAGTGGTAGAGATGACCAAATGAGATTGAGAGTTGACAATGTAGATACTGTCTTTTCCCCTTACCTGGTAATCAGTGTCCCCACCTCCTGTTCAGAGGGAGAGAAGACTGCTTTATTCTGGTAACTCCCTGTGAAGAGAGAGGAAGAAGAGGTAGGTAAGGTGGTTTCACTGGCTCACTGTCCTGCTAAGTACAAGTCTCAGTGGTTCATTAGCTTTTTGTTACAACAGAAGCAGGTTTTTAAGAAACCCTGTAGCATATTTCCCTGTTTCTGCCTAGAACATCAAACATCAAACATGTATGAAATGTCTATCTCATGAAAGACACTGGGCTTCAAAGATGAAAAAGGTATAATCCCTACTCTCAAGGAAAATTGCAGAGGGGAAGTGACTCCTAACAGAGGCTTCAAGGAGAAATAGTTCACAAGATAGACAATGGAGGAAGGAAGATCTTTATTAGTCCATTGTATCAGGATGAAGATTAATTCAGAAACTTGAGAAGACATGTTTAAACAAAGGCTGAATGATTATTCCCAACACTTGACAAGATACATGAGGCCTCATTTCCCATAGAGTGAAACAATAGATCACCCAGAATAATGGGTGATCTCCTTGCCCACTTAGGAGATGCCTTGGATTTCATTCCCAAACTTTTTCAGATGTGAGGTTCTAAGAATAATCAAGGTTGAAGTAAGACATAGAAAAGAAATTAAAAATATAGAGAGAACACTGGAAAATAACAGAAATGGGTGGGCAACTTCAGGAGGATTTGTAATGGAAGAGAGACCATAGATCAACAAATGAGGGATGGACTCAACAAATAAGCTAGGTATTCACTTTGCAGCAATTATGTCACTAATTAGGGTGAAGGTGATCTAAGTAAAAGATGTAAAAAGCTAACTACTAGATGGTTCTCAAGTTTTTGATCAGTGAGTTATTAAGTTTGCTTAAGTCTTCTTTTATAGTGTCTAGTTATAATTTGGTCAAGACTAAGCCTGATGATATTGCATATTGAATGGATAAAGCTTTGTCTGTCACCTTCTTCTACAGCCCCTTTTAACCATTTGCTCCACTATATCTTTGGGCACCAAACAAAACCTGCCACCCTGGTGAAAAACCTGTGTCCATAAACCTCTCCCTGCCTAACACACACCTTCAGCACTTGGGTTCTGGATCCAATTTCAACATGGCCCTGCTCTTCACTGAGGAAGAGAACCCATGAATCAACCACAGTAAAGCTTCCACTGAAGAAGAAAATGGAGCTGGTCAAGAGACAGAGAAGTTTTTAAGAGCTAAGAAGAGAGCCAAAGAAGCCAAAGGAGATGTTGAATTCAAACAGCAGATGGTGAACCAGGACACCAAACGCTGGAGAGAGGTCTGGGACAGCTGAGAAGAGCTGGGTTTGGGGATTAGAGCTGGTAGGCAGAGCAGATTGAGAGGAGAAATGATAGAGGGCAGCATGTTAAGGGAAGAAAGCAGTGTGGGAAGAAATGGGAGATCAAGTTATAATCATAATGTTGATAACCAATGTTTATCAGGGAGCGTAGCTGTGCATTTAGAATTCCACTAAACAGTTGGCATGTCTTACCTCCTTGCACAGACCCTATTAAGTAGGTACTATTATTATCCCCATTTTACCCATGAGCAAATTGCGACACAGACTGGACAATAGTTTATGCACATTAATTTACTACATCCCATTACTGATAATCTGAAACTGATGAAGCTCAGTTTCAAACTTAGGTCTGTTCAGGTTATTGTGCCTCTTACTCTAGGTTTGTTTGATTCAGAGGAAGGAAATAGTTTCATCTGACTTTCATGTGGAGAATGTGATTAGGGGGAACATTTATTAGAGCAGGGAAGATGTAAGGATGCATGTGAGCAGATGGGAAAGGAACAGTGGAGGTGGAGGCTGAAGATACAAACGATGAGCCTAGTGGATGGAAACTTGCAGCTGATGGGATACAATTTCTCATGGAACAGAAAGGACTCTACACACACAGCTGGACAAGTTAACTTGAAACAAGAGAAGGAAGAAAATAGTCACTGGGTTCAATGATTAGGAAATAATTTGGTTTGAAATAGCTGAAAACTTGGATTTTGCAGAGGAAGTCAGTTAACGAATATTCAGTTATTTCTTTTAGGAGCTGTGCACCCTGTCAAGAAGAGTCAACAACAGCATGGCTCATCATTTCTAATCCAATTATTTTTGAGAAATGGATTATAATGCCAAAAAAAATTATCAGTACTCTATCATGTCAAATATTTTCATTGCTCCTTTCATCTGAGGAATTATATTCTTCAGGTTGTTTCAGGATAGGTAGGGCATGTAAATTGAAATTCTTTTGATTTCAGAGGTCAGAAACCCAACTTGAACTACTCAGATAAGAGAAGATTGCCTTGTCTTGTACACGTAGACCTTAGGAAAGAGAGGGATGTAACCACCTAGGGAAAACTGAAACCCCAAGCTGGACTCTCAGCAGGATTTTCCATCCCTTATTTCTGCTTCTGTCTGCTGCTGACTTCATTCCCTCCTACTCCAGGCTACAAGCAGCCCCTATGTCAGTCGCCATCACTTCTCTACCAGAAAAAACAAACCAAGAAAAGCCACTTCTCCCAAACTCCCAGGGAAAGGTTCAGAAAGTTCCAACCAGGTCACATGCCCACACATGGGACTAACCACTCACCAGGAGGGTAAGGTCAGCTCCCACTTGGGGCAAGGTGCCAAGTGGGGGGTTTCAGACTCCCGAGAAAAAGGGAATGCTATTTCAGAAGAAAGAAGGCCTGATGGTCAGAAACAAATAATAAAAATCTACATAACTGGAGTCAGTTCTTTTACCGATGGGGAGCGAAGCACAGAGGCATTAGAAAATAGACTGTGTGTGAGTCAGAACTGATACAGTTCTGTTACCGATCTTGGTACTAAATTATAACAGTTACTGTGTTAAGAATTGGATTTGGGTTTTGTTGCAATTATTGCTGTTCTCCAATTTTATTTTTTGTAAACAAACAGTGTGCTAGACTAGAAGTGTTCTAGGTGCATTCCCGAGGGGCAGCTTCCCTTCCCCACATAAAGTGATAGGGAAATAGTCATAACAAATTTACTCTGGAGCAGCAAGACTGCTTGCTTCAGGCCTGTCTTCACCTGGATTATTCATGGTGATCTCAGAGATCCCCGCCTGCAGAGTCAGAGTGAGTGAGCTAAGAAACCGGAAACTTGAAACTTGCACTCCAGTTGGTCAGCTGACACAGCCTCTGAGCTATCATTTCATCTTCCATGGTTCATTGAAAGTGAGGACTTGCCTCCTCCCTGGCCCGGAGAATATGGACATCTAGACACCCTAGAATATAGATATCATATGTTCAATTTGTATCTCTTGACTTTAACTATTTTAAAGGAATTCGCATATTTCACACAGCTTAAGGATATTTTTCTCATTAATGAAAGGAATTTGCAAAAGTAACTACTTTTATTGAATTTTTGTTCAATAAAGTTATTGAATGATTAGAAGTAAAGCAGAACATAAGGATGATCACACAGACAGAGTTCTCGGAAGTATACATACATGCAGGAAGGCAACATGGACTTAAAGAATAATGCTTATGTCTGATTTATTGTGTACAGATCTTAGCCTGAATGCCAAAAGGATTCATGGGAAAAAACTCAACAATTCATTGGTTTATTGTTGAGAAAATTGAAGGGACTTTACTAGTGACCTCCAGATTAGTAAGTACAACACAGAAAATATGTTCCTCAACTAACAGAACTGGTTTTAGGACTAAAAATAGTCCTAATGGATGTTTTTGAAGTATTTTGTGTTCTCTTCCACCCACTGGTTCAGAATCAGATTCAACTAATGTTCATGAGTGACTGCCCTGTGTCCGGACACGTTGCCGGGTGCTCCTATTACTTCATTTGATTCCTGCTTCTCCTCCAGAGGAGTCTCACTGTTCTCATTTTACAGACACTTGGAGAAATGAAGAGCCTTACCTAAGGCCTCATAAGTGTTGAGTGAGGGGCTAGGTTCTGGCATTGTAGTCTGGGTTTTTTTTTTTTTTTTTTCTGATACCATGACCTGTGTTCCTACTGTTGACACTTGTTTCCATTTTATCAGAATTAATGAGTCTTACCAACACTTAGATATTAAATAGCAATGAAGGGGGCACCTGGATGGCTCCGTCTGTTAAGCGTCTGCCCTTGGCTCAGGTGGTGATCCCAGGGTCCTGGGATCAAGCTCCTTATCGGGCTTTCTGCTCCTGGGGAGCCTACATCTCCCTCTCCTCCCCACTTATGCTCTCTCTCTCTCTCTCAAATAAATAAATAAAATCTTTTTTAAAAAATAAATAAATAGCAATGAGGGTTAGAAGAAAAATATTCTTCTTTGCTAATTTTAATTTTATAAACAAATAATAAGCAGCTGCATAGAAATAATAGAGAATAGAGCAACCCATAATTTGAGTGGTCATGAGTCACGGCATGATATAAAACCCATGTCTTTTATGTGTGTGAGTGTTTCCTTTTTGCAGTGTAAACAAGCTCACTGTGTGACAGAAAGGTGTGAAAGGTGAACACAGCAGATTAGAATTACAGAGAAAATAGGTGTGGGCTATCCCCCAGCTCATGGAATTTCATCAAAAGCCCTATGTAGCATGTGTTCAAAGACAACTATGTCTTGGCAGAAGCAACGTCACACTGGTGATATCAGAGGTTCATGCACCCATGTGGGACCTAAAGATAAGAAGTGCCCTTGCACAGTCTGTCCCAATCAGTACACTATTTGCCAGCTTCACATGAAATGAACTTTTGGCAAATATAAAGGTTCTCTTAGGGAAACACAGGATGGACCCATGCTGTTATTTTTACCTAAAATTAAAATAATCAAGTGGATTATTAAAGAACAAACATCAATTATCCCTAAATACATCACCCTATTAATAAGGCTAATTTCACTTTTGTCTGGACCTTTCCTGAGGACATCACTGTCTTTAGAATGCATCATTTTGGTTCCATTGGTCTCTTGATAAATGACAATTTGTAAGAGTTGGAATACCTGAGTTCACATTTTATTTTGTAAGACTATGGCCCTCAGAAGCATGATTGCATGGTGTTTGTTTGTCCTCTTATACACTCCCTGGTGGTGTCTTTGTGTTCAAACAGTAAGAACAAAGTAAGTGTGCTAAGGAAGACCATTTTTCTGCAGGCCTGGCTCCCCCCTCAGTCGTTTCTGATACAAAAGGAAGAACCCAGGGACTGCTTCCTGATTACACATTTTCAGTTTCTTAAGCAACTGCAGCAGGAAGGCTGGGACTAGGCCTATTTCCTATGATGTGGTATGTTTATCAGCCCATTGCCCCTAACACAACTCAGCTTCTCGCTTTTACATTTTTAATAAATCCCTTTTTATACCAAAAACAGCACATTCATTGCTGCCATTAAAATCCACGAGGAAGGAGAAAGATATAGGATCTCTTCCACTGTTCTTTGGGCTTCCTTCACTATCGGTCAACCCTTCAAATATCGATTTTCTTGGAACATGAGGGAGGACAGAGAGGTGGCTTCATGGGGGTCAGCACGATGACTGCAAAGCAGCAGGACTTGCAATGTTCCTCATCACTCTCTCCCCTCCCCCAGCTCCTCCTTCTCTCTCTCTCCTTGCACCTTGCTCATACTCCCCCGCCACCCCTATGTCCCTCTGTCCTTTCATCTGGACAGGTTTTTAATGTTGTGAGGATATTAAGATTAAAGAAATAATGTCTGAGTCTTCTGATGACCTCAGAGGAAGGTTCTTTGGATTTCCCAGTTCTCTGATGACTAATTTCTTCTCTGGGAGGAAACCATTCATTAGTCAGGCAAATAAGCTCTCCTCCAGCACAGTAACCATCTGCTGGTCTTTGAGAGGTAAGAGTGTCATGAGGCGCTTTTTCTCAAGATTTCTGCTGAGAATCTGTATTGGCTCCTCCCTAGAAGGAAAGAGAAACAGCTCTTCCAAGGGCGCTGTCCCTGGACAAGGAGAGACCAGGACTAGTATGAGGAGCTGATGGGGCAGTCAAGGACTTCTGTGATCTGCCCCCAAACTGCCTTTTTAGTCTTGTCTTACAACCCCCTCAACCCCCTAACATGTGTGTAGCCTTCTTTCTAGGTAAATGGAACTTCTTTTTCTCTTGGTAAATGGGGCATGCTTCCAGACTTTAGCTTGTCTGCCCTTCCCACTGTCTAGAAGGCATCATCCTGCACCTGAACCATGACAGGCACTCACACAGCGGCTCAGCTGCCTCCTGTGTCAAGAAACGGATCTGTCCTTTAGAGGTCCAGGCTTAGGCCCATCCTTCCTTTGCTTCCCTTGAGGAGCTCAACTTGCTCCATCCCTCCCTTTCTCCTCTCAACACCTACAAGAATTGGGCAAGAGTTAATCTCCATCATGAAAACACAGAGCTGAAACCAGATATGATGCTTTTGATAAATTGAACAGGGCTTTGAAAAAGTGGGGTGTGTGTGTGTGTGTGTGTGTGTGTGTGTGTGTGTGTGTTAGTGAAGCTAAAGGCAGACAGCATGACTCAGAGGGTGGAAGCAGAGATGGTGCATACAGAGACAATAATAAAGTGCGGTGATGAAAAAAATACCACCTTCTGGTCCTGATCATGTATCCTGCAGAACCCATTTCCACTAGGCCTCTCACACGGCTGTGTTAATTTTCCATTCTTTCCATTTTGGCCTTTATCCTGCAACTGTCAGTCTTACAGAGGCTAGAAACTCACCAACACTCCCAAACTCCAGTTCAATCTTTACAAATCAGCTTTTCAATTTGGAGAGAGCACCACACACAAATACACACACAAATACACACACACACTCTACATCCAAAACGCCAAAATGTCCCCTAAATTGCATTTAACCTCCTAAGTGCTGCTTTGGGCTCCTTCTGTATGTCCTTGACCAAAACAAAAAGCTGAATGGTTTATATTCTCCTCCCTTCCCTTCTCTAGCCTTTTCCTGAAAGTTCTAACTTGGTATCAGAACAGTTTCAGACAGTCTCCATCTCATCCTGCAGTTTGTTGTGTACATCGAAGCCTTTGATACATCAAACAAAACCTCCAAGAGCCTTTGTTGCCTCATCATGTACATACAGACCTTTAGAATGTTGCAATAATATGCTCTGTAGATGAAATATGAGTGTTAAAAAGCGATTGTGAATACCTGAGCTTGCTTCTATGATATATAACAAATATATATTTGTGAAAGACAATGGAAAAATTATAAACCACCTTTTCCAGATAAAATCTGAAAGATATTCGTATATATATTCATAGCCACACACATGTCAAATTTATGAGGATTAACAACTTGTGTTGTTATGAGATGAAAGAATTTTGAAATAAATATGGAAAGTATTAGAAGTAAAACCTTCCTTCTTCTCTTCTTTTCTTTCAACAAATATTTAGTATCTGTTACATATATATTTAATGGTGTAGGGAATAGAAAGGTTAAAAAACTGGCCTCTGCCCTGAAGTGACTTTCAGTCTAGTTGGGGAGATAAGGTGTAATGGCAAAGATTATATGAATGATACAGACATTAAAAGATAAATACATAAAATGTCATGAGGCAATATGTGATTATATAGCGAGAAGTGTTGGCATTTAGTGCTATGATTTTGAGGTAGATGTCTCTGTGGGTTGGGTGATCCTGGGAGTTGGGTGGTCCTGGAAGGCTTCCCAGAGGAGAAGGAGCTTCAGCTGGGCAGGAAAGGGAAGCACAAGACCCTTCTGAAGGAGGGAACTAAGCTAAGCAGTAGATGAAAAGACTGTATGTGTGATTAAAATGTATCAGTATTGGAATCTTGATAATGCCTAAAACCAGATGCTTAGAGAAAGAAAAGAAATACAGAACAACTTATTCATTGTGGTTGGCTTTGAAGTATTGTTTGAGTTAATGTTTTCTTGGTGTTTGTATTTTCCAAATTAAGTATCACTAGTATTTAAAAAATGATATCTAATAACCTTTAAAAATTAATGCATCAATTTCCTATGGGCATTCTGCTCACAAACCTTCTGGTGGGAAGACAGGATTATCTCTCCTAGTTTATGCTTACAAGAGACCAGTAGATTATTATTTTTGTTTTTCTCACAGAAATGTGGGGGCAAATTTCCATGATCAATACTTTGTTCGGTATGTTAGGTAGCCTTTGTATTCTGTTTCTTTTATCAAAATAGCCGTTATTCCAGTTATCTTCTGTGTGATAAAATTATCCCAAAACTTTGTGGTGTAAAACCAATACTTTATTATGTGTATGGATTCTGTGGATCAGGTATAAAGAAGGGCACATGGGGATGATTTGTCTTTGCTCTGTAATGTTTGAGCCCTCAGCTCGAAGATTAAATGGTCTGGGGTAACTTGACAAACAGAGGCTGGAAATATCTGAAGGTTCATTGGTTGTTGACTGGAATATAAAATGAGGCTACTGGTCAGAATACCCCCTCTCCATGTCATCTGGGCCTCCTTATAATATGGAGGCTGTGTTCAAAGGGTGAGTGTCCAAGAAAGAGAGCGATCCAAGCAGAGTCCGTATCTTTTATGACTAAGCCTTGGAAATCACACAGCCTTACTTTTGACACATTCTATTTGTCAAGGGAGTCACAAAGCCCACACTGCCCCCCTCTAGTTTCAAGGGGAGTAGAAACAGACTCTGTCTCTTGATGAGGGGGTGGTCGTGGTGACAAGGTTCCAGAAGAGGTTATGGGACTGGATAAGTTCTGGTGAGACTTTTTGGAAAACACAATATACCGCAGCCATTGTCACACTTTCTCCTGCAACCAAGTCAGTTGCCCCCAGTTATTGCTGAAAAGGGCAGATGAGCCACAGATTTTTCAGGCCCAGAGCTATTTCAGATGGCAAGAGACTCCTTGGTTGAATGATACCAAGAGTTTGCTGCAAGTGGCTTTCCCACTAGAGAAAGTAAAGTCCCATCTTCATCATTGAAATGGTTTGGTTTATAGCCTGGGAACCACTGTTTATTTTATTAATATGCTGACCAAGGCAAGAAAGTTCTGCTGAGACAGTCTCATTGAAGTTGACATTCTATATTTCTAAATAAAGCTAGAAAGTCATTACTTGGGTGTGAGAGGACAAAATGGACTCAACATAGGGAACTTGGGAAAAAAAGCAGGAGAGAAGGAATGCTAGTACATGCGGGAGAGAGGACTGGTGGCAGGAGCTTTTCTAGTATCTTCCATTCACCTTTGCCATGTAAGAAATCTTAGATGACAGTAGTTGGGTCTTGGTGGGCAGAAGATAGCAGAATAACCTCCAAGTAACAACAAAATGAATTAAGCCACCATAATTATCAGCTGCTTCCTGCTTTGTCACTAATATACAATGTGATTAATTTCAACTCAAGAAATATGTATTTTACACTTATTATGTGCCTACTTTAGGTCTGTGAGAAGCATAGGTGAAATGAAAACATAATACTCTGCTATCACAAAGAGTCCTTGTCGGGGCAAGGGAGTCAAAGGAGAACCATATATATAATATATTTCACTTTTTCACCCTAAAATGTGAATGTGAGTTGTCAGAGCAGTGGTAGAGCTTAAACATTGAATGAGATCAGAATAAATAATGTTTACCAAGTTTTCCTGCAGCCACACTTTTAGTACAGAACAATGGAGATGTTTATCTAGTCTTGTGAACATGTCTCAAGGAGCCCAGAGACGAATGTTTTATTTTTTTAAATTGATTTTATTTATTTATTTGAGAGAGAGCAAGAGAGAGAGCGAGCACGAGCAGGGAGAGGGGTCCCTGCTGAGCAGGGAGCCTGACATGGGGCTCAAACCCAGGACCCCGGGATCATGACCCGAGCCAAAGGCAGACACTTAACCGACTGAGCCACCCAGGCGCCCCAAGAGGAATGTTTTAGAACAGTGTTTCCTCATTTATCTGACAATAAAAGTCATCTATTAAGTACAGATTTCCCAGCCCTGCTCCTAAACATTCTGATTCTTTTTATCTAGGGTAGGCTTAGGAAACTATACTTTCACAGAGGATTCTATTAAAAGGAAAATTTGGGAAATTGAGATTTAGGAGAAATTGCAATTGATCAAAGAGAAGTGAAAACCCAAAGAACTGCTCCTGCAAGTAAGAGAAAAATAGAAGCACAACTAACTAGGTACTTTGTGCACCTTTCACAAGTTGAGTCCACACTGACAACATTGCACTGTAAAAAAGAAATCAATAAAATAAAATTAACAAAAAAGAAATTATTTCAAAATATTTTGTCCACCTATTAAGGTTTTTTTTTTCAGCAAATGTGAGTCTCTGACTGAAAAGTAGATATAGCTTATTGTAATTGTGCAAATAAATGAACCTCATTAATTTTTTAGTCTATAACTAGGTTCTGAAAAAAAGGTAAGATTAAAAATATGTAATGTTTCGGGGTGCTTGGCTGGCTCAGTTGGTGGAACATCTGACTCTTGATCTTGGGTTGTGAGTTCAGGCCCCACATTGGGTGTAGGGACTACTTTAAAAAAATGAAAACATGTAATATTTAGAATTAACCAAAATTACCTTAAAGAATGTAAAATTTAAATTCTACTTATAGTGATCACAAATCACTTTCTTCTTCATCCCTATTCTTCAAAATAAGCATTTTTCCTTTCAAAGTCCTTAGTTTTCTTTCCCATTGGGAAATGGGACTATACTAGACAATCCTTCTAAAGTTCAGTTAAGGCCGAATGTTTACAAACATTCCAAACAAGTCAGATTTTCATATCCCATCTCACACATTATATAATGAGGATTGTGCTGCTCACCCCTAGACTTGGGGTTCTTTGGTCTGTTTTAGTGTTAAATGAAAGAATGCACATAAACCTCGACCTCTGTGTAGAAGATGCTCGAGACATTTAAATATCGCATTTCATGAATCTTCGCCATCACCGTCATGATCACCCTCACAGTTACACTTGATTGAATAGCTCCTTTGTGCTGAGAATAATGCCAAATGCTGTGGAGGACACAGAGATGAAATAAGATACACTTCCCGTCCCTCCAGGGAAGGACACACTAACTGTGGTGCAAGCAAAAAGGTAATCATCCAGGCTCGGGAAGTTCACAAAGCTGAGGGCTTGCAGAGGGTTGGGCAATGGGAAAAGACTTCATGGAGAAAGTGGCTTTGGAGCTCGCCTACAAAACGTGTCTATATTCCATATTCTCAACAGTTTCTCAGCCTCCCCTAGAAGCATCACTGTTACCCTTCCTTAATTATTTGTGATGTGAAATGATTCATGTTTAATGCTTTCCTAGGGAACGGACTTTCCTAGTGAGCTCAACTAAGTTGTTTGAGTGAATTCAGTGTAAGGAACAGAGAGGTGCACATTGGAAGGAAACACGAAGGCTCTTGGATACCAGTTTACCTGAATGTCGGGTCATGTGGATTCTTTAACGATTTCCAGACTGACACACTTTAATATCACATGATCTCCCTGTGCAACACAAAGAGGGAAAATTACTCGATCCATATAATGATTTTCATGATTCAGGCCTCAAAACAGGATAATGACTGCATAACTGAGATAAAGTAAGTGTTCCTCAATTGTCCATAATTGCTTCACTTTGTAGAACCACTAGAAATATGGTTTTAAAATAGATGCAAATAACAGAGGGAAGGAGAACATATCAGGCAAGGGAAAGATTATAAACCTGACTAGATGGTTTTGAAGGCAGGGGCAGCAAAGAGAGTTCTAGGAACACTTTCGGATTCTCAGAGACAAATAATCCTTAGCAAAGTGTCCATTCGCCCTACACCTCCTCATTTTATTATCTCCTTGCATTCTCTTCCGATTTTCAAGTCTCGTGACAGAACGGAACAATTGGAAAATGGACACATCCCAATAGACTGTGTCCTTTGTGCCATATATTCAGTATAGAGGAACAGAAAGGAGAAAATATTAAAACATTTAAAATATGAACTTATTTTGCCACAAGTCACCAACATTATGATAAAGCATCCAATGTTTTTTTTATTTTAAAGTTCAAAGTTACCTACGCACAAGAGAGTCGGACAGTTCAGACAAAGTTAGGAAAAATAGCGATTCCCTGCTGTCCTCCTCCTCCTTCTCTCTGTTCAGAAAATCCCACTGCTTTCCCCTCTTAGAGTCAATTGTTACACTGTTTACCTGCATGCCCGAAATTGCATGTGTTATTATTCTTTGTTTTGGCTTTTCCAAGTTTTAGGCAATTCTGATTCGCGCTCTGCCATGGAAGCTGAGGATTTTGCTCTTTCTCCTTTTCCCTGACGGTTAACAACTACCAGAGACCTGGTAATCCTTCCAGTCCTCCCATCCTTCTGATGTAGTTATATCAGAATTTTGGTTACATTAGTTTTGATCGTTATTGAGATCATGCAAACACTATTCATAGATGAATCTGTCCTGCATAGCTCTGTTTTCTGAATTGTTTGGTTTTGTTTTAGTTTTCTAAATGATTTTCCTTTATTTTTTTTAAAGATTTTATTTATTTATTTGAGAGAGAGAGAGCACGAGAGGGAGGAGGGTCAGAGGGAGAAGCAGACTCCCCGCCGAGCAGGGAGCCCGATGCGGGACTTGATCCCGGGACTCCAGGATCATGACCTGAGCCGAAGGCAGTCGCTTAACCGACTGAGCCACCCAGGCGCCCTCTAAATGATTTTCGCTAATCAGCTGTCTTTCCACAATTGTCCAAATTTCCTCACAAATCTCTCAGATGCAGTAGATGTTCTATCGATGCCATCTTCCTGAAAAGGTCTATCCAACTGCCTTCTGATCTGCTCTAATCCTCAGTGGCTGCTTCCTACTCAGGGTACTCAGCAGCTGTGCTGGGTTCTTCCTTCACTATCACATGGGGATCCCCCTCACCTTTTTCTTCTGGGTTGGATTTCATGTCTCCTGTATCAAGTGTCTTCTCTTTCAGTTTCCTATCTTGTTTCAGTAGAGCAAAATCTCCTGTCATGAGATATGGTGCATAGCTGTTAACCTTCTTGAGATCTTTCCTATCTCCAAATGGCTTTATTCCCCTAATATTGATGGCTTCGTTGAACATAGAATTCTTGGTTGGAAATGACTTTCTTTCAGGATTTTGAAGACATTGCTCCACTGCCTTTCAACTTCCTGTCTAAATGTAGAGAAGTCCTAAACTATTCTCATTGCTGTTCTTTGGGCATAGTCTGTTTCTCCCCTATCTTTAAAACTTCTGTGATCTCCTTTTTGCCTCCAATATTCTCAAATTTAACAAAGATGTGCCTCAGGGTTGATCATTTTTTTTAAAGATTTTATTTATTTATTTGAGAGACAGAGTGTGTGTGTGTGTGTGTGTGTGTGTGAGAGAGAGAGAGAGAGAGAGAGAGAGAGAGAAAACGCACAAGCGGGGGGAGGGGCAGAGGGAGAGGGAAGAAGGAGACTCCCTGCTGAGCAGGGAACCCGAGGTGGGGCTGGATCCCAGGATCCTGAGATCATGACCCGATCTGCGAAGGCAGACACTTAACCAACTGAGCCACCCAGGCGCCCCAGTGTTGATCATTTTTATCCTGTGTACTAGGGCACTTTCAGTTTGGAAACTCTAGGAAAATGTCTTGAAGTTTTTATGCCTTCACTCTTCTATTATAGCTTCCCTGGACCTCCTTCATTAGTCCTTTGCCTTTTTGCCTACTTTCTGGGCAATTTCTTTAATTTTATCTTCCAGTTTTTCTCTTGAGTTTTTTTATTTGTTTTCACATCTTTATAAAAGACCTTTGTTGTTGTTGTTGTTTTTGACTGGTTCCTTTTTTATAGTCTCCTGTTCCTATCTTATGGTGGCAGTGTCTGGCAATGTTAGATTTTTGTTGTTGTTGTTCTTTCAATTTTATTTATGCCAACTCAATCATTTTTTTTTTACTTTTTTATTGTTATGTTACTCACCATATATTACATCATTAGTTTTTGATATAGTGTTCCATGATTCATTGTGCATAACACCCAGTGCTCCACGCAGAACGTGCCTTCTTTAATACCCATCACCAGGCTAACCCATCCCCCCACCTCCTCCCCTCTAGAACCCTCAGTTTGTTTTTCAGAGTCCATCGTCTCTCATGGTTCGTCTCCCCCTCTGATTTACTCCCCTTCATTCTTCCCCTCCTGCTATCTTCTTCTTTTTCTTTTTTCTTAACATATATTGCATTATTTGTTTCAGAGGTACAGATCTGTGATTCAACAGTCTTGCACAATTCACAGCGCTCACCATAGCACATACCCTCCCCAATGTCTATCACCCAGCCACCCCATCCCTCCCAACCCCCAACCACTCCAGCAACCCTCAGTTTATTTCCTGAGATTAAGAATTTCTCATATCAGTGAGGTCATATGATACATGTCTTTCTCTGATTGACTTATTTCACTCAGCATAACACCCTCCAGTTCCATCCACGTCGTTGCAAATGGCAAGATCTCATTCCTTTTGATGGCTGCATAATATTCCATTGTGTATATATATACCACCTCTTCTTTATCCATTCATCTGTCGATGGACATCTTGGCTCTTTCCACAGTTTGGCTATTTTGTGGACATTGCTGCTATAAACATCGGGGTGCATGTACCCCTTCAGATCCCTACATTGGTATCTTTGTGGTAAATACCCAGTAGTGTAATTGCTGGATCATATGGTAGCTCTATTTTCAACTGTTTGAGGAACCTCCATACTGTTTTCCAGAGGGGTTGCATCAGCTTGCATTCTCACCAACAGTGTAGGAGGGTTCCCCTTTCCCCGCCAACATCTGTCGTTTCCTGACTTGTTAATTTTAGCCATAGAATTTCTTTTTTTAAGGTTTCTTCTCACTGCATATTATTTTTCTTCTACTCCAAGTTTATATTTCTGTGTTTGTTTTAGATTTCTTTTTTTTCAGCTTGTAATCATTTTCTTTTTGGCTGGTAATCATTAGTTGTCTGTTCCTTTTAAGAGCGGGGCACTAAAAAGCTTATTGGATACTCTGAGCACATGGCTGGACTTGACTATGATCTTTCCATGGCGTGAATTGGTTGAGAAAACTCAGGTGTCGGTATCTTTTAGGTCCCTCTTAGAATAATCACATTCTCCAGAGAAGACTCTTCCAATCTTCTGCCTGGAGAGGGAGAGACTGGCTGCCAGTACTGGAAAAGGGCTGGGGTCTCAGAATCAAGTGTGTGTTCATTCCATCCTCAAATTGCTATTATACAATTTTTAAAAAATATAGAAAAGTTGAAGGGATAGTACAATGACCACGTATCTCCTCCACCTAGATTTGACAATGGCTAACAGTTGGCCACATTTCTTCTTGCTCTCCCCCTCTCTCTGAACCTTTGAAGGTAAGATGCTGTTATCATGACATTTCACTCAAATATTTCAGCATAAATTTCCATTTTCTATATAACTGCAATGGCATTATTATAGCTAATAAAAATAACAATAATTTATCATTTAATAATCAGTCCTTATTCAAATTTCCCCAACCACATATTCTTATTTTTTTTGCAGGTATTCCTGCCTTAAATTATGCTAGGTGTTCCTTGATCTGGGGGATTGATCCCCAATCAATCCTCTCCTGATAATAAATCCAGTCTTTTGCTAGAGGTAGGAGAGGAGTAGTTATCTAGCCATGTAGAGTACAGGAAGGTCTCTATTTCTTAATTTGCAACCCCTTCCCCACTATCACCACCACCAAACAAGTATACCTTTAACGTCACTTCCAGGAGTACTTGGTGTCATTTCCTGAATGAGCTGTTTGAGGATTCTGTATCACAAACTGGGTCATTTTTTGCCATTTCCTATTGCTAAATTAGGATTTAGTTTTCTCATGTCTGCTGTGTTGAGGATGGTTATATTATTTATTTTTCAAACAAGAACACATTTGAAAGTAAAATTCTCTCTCTCCCACTGTCTCTCTCTCTCTCTCAAATAAATACACCTTTTAAAAAAAAAAGGAAGTAAAAGTTGATACTATTATTAATTATGCCAGCACTGTTAATAAAATTCTAGCTAAAGTCAAACAGTGTTATGCTAAAAAAACTAATTTGGCTATTTGTAGTGGAAGAGATAGTTGGCAGGGGTTAGTTAATTGCATAAAACCTTCCTGTCCTAGGGGCTTGCTACTCCCAGGAATTTAAATTATAGGGCAGATTGTAATTCGGTATGAGTAGACACATGAAGTAATAGCTAAGTTAAAATGTACTTCTTGGGCCCCTGTAATAAAAAAACAATCCATTGGGTTTTATATATACAAAACATGACATCTTGCATAAGGAATTCATACACTGTGGGGAGAGACAGAACATCATGAGGACAGAGAATGCAGGTGTTTCAGGAGATGGCAAGCAGTATAGTTTGGTGAGGAGGTTGAGTCATGAAAGGAAATAGTGGGGACTAAGTCTTGAAACCTCAGCTGGGTTGGATTATGGAAAGCTTCAAATGCCAGCCCAAGGAGGCAAGACTTTATTCAACAAGGATTTAAGTCCTTTTGGAGATTTTTCCATCAAAACAAGGATATGATATAGGTAATGTTTTAGGAAGCTTCATTTGAGACCACGATTCAGCAGGTACTGAAGGGCACAGCAGTTAGAAAACCTAACATGTCTTCAGTTGCTGCTTTTCTCTTCCTATTTGGAATCTTGTCTTTGTAAATGCTTGCTAGATACTTGTACCAGATCCTCAAATTCAATACTATACCTCCAACCAAAACTTGCCGGCAAACCTGCAACTCCTGACTTTCCTATTCATGTAATGACCACACTCTGTCCTAGAGACCATCTTTAATTTCTTCCTATCACCCACTTCCTGAGTTATCCTTCCTCTGGCTGATTCCATTAATAGCTTATTAAACTCATGTATCCTCAAAATAGACATATATGATAGAAGATTAAATTTGGGATCATAAAGTAGAACATTTTTTAAAGGGAAATGTTATACTTTGTTGCTTGCAGTATAAAAAGAAGTGAACAAGCGAACACTGCAGGTTTTGATTCTATATGTTAAGGGACTGAGTTCTCAGGCTGTCCTAGAGAAGAAGTTTATTTTCGTATCACCAAGTTCTACCTTTACCTCCTGAAGTGGCCATATTATCAGTGCTCTGTTAAGGTAGATTTGACACTGTAGTTTAGGATCCCTATAGATAAGGATAATAAATAAAACAGGTTTAAGCTATTTTGTGCATATAGTTACACACACTCAAAGAAGCAACAACAAATGGAGTGGGGACAAATAGGAAGCAAGCTCTGTTTGTACTATATGTGCATGTAGTTAACATCTTAAGTGCTCATTGCCACATTCATCCTTCTTTTCATCTGGTTACTCCCCTTTATTGTCTATTTGTCTTTCTCAATTCCTTGACCTTTCTTTCACAAATATTTCAAGGGAACTTTTGTCCTAACTGGCTTTTACCTTGGAAACATCTGATATCATTGAGTCTCAGCTGTTCCTCTTAAAGATACATAGAATCTCAGCACTGAAAGAGGCAGATAACATTTTGATTAATTCAAAATATGTCAAGGCTTGCTTATCAAATACCACCAACTTAAATCAGACAAATATTTTCCCCCCCCCTCTGGGGCTTCTTGAATATGATTTACATGTGAAAAAAGACAAAGAGATGAGGTGGCCAGAGGAGTTGGCTCCTTTTCTGAGATCTGCAGGTTCTTTCTCACTATCAGCTGAGTATCTAATATTTTTTTTCTTTTTAAAGATTTTATTTATTTATTTGTCAGAGAGAGAGAGAGCACGCACAAGCAGGGGGAGCAGCAGGCAGAGGGAGAAGCAGGCTCCCAGCTGAGCAAGGAGCCCAACGCAACAACACTCGATCCCTGGGATCATGACCTGAGCCGAAGGCAGATGCTTAACTGACGGAGCCACCCAGGTATCTGATCTTTATCAGGGCAGGGACTTGACCTGTCCAGAGTTTCTGGACAACATTTAGGAATGAAGAACTCATGTTCATCAGGCAATTTAGTCCTTGGTGACTTCCAGAATAATCCTAGGTTCTGCAGTGCAAATGTGTGGTCAGTGATTTATAGGTTTATAGGTTTTATTGAGTTAGGAGATTCTGTTATAGCAGAGTTTCCTCAAGCTTTGTACTTTTGACTTTCCAGGCAAAATTATTTTTTGTCTTGTGCATTGTAGGATGTAGCATCCCTAGTTTCTACCCACTAAACGTGGCACTTCCTTAGCTGTAACAACCAAAAATGTCTCCAAATATTGTCATTTTTTTCCCCCAAGGGGAAAAATTGCCCCTGGCTGAGAACCACTGTGGTATAGTGAAGAGGTGGTGGATGGTAGTTTCTTAGCCCATGTCTTAAAGATTTTCTATATTCTTTCTTGCCATTCTTTGGCGTATGTTATACTTTAAATATGGTTGCATTTATCTATACTAAATTTATTTTGTAATTCAAACTAATTTTCTTGTTATATTTACCTATTGAGTTATAACAAACTTCCCTCCCTTATGTTTAACAAGCATGTAGAAAAACATCCATTTTTTCAAAGGTCAACTCCATGGAACTTCTCTTATTCTCACTGTCTGAAGTCTTAAAACAAGTAAGAACTAACACAAATAGAAAGTCAGGCAAGGAAGCTAATTTAGGGGGAAGATGAGTCCTATTATATTCAGGGAAGATTTGAAGTGATGGTAGAATATCTAAATGTTGTGTCAAGCAACTGCTTGAAGAGAGGTTGGGCTATAGACCTGGGAGTCAAAGTATGGTTATGAACTGAAATTATGAAGTACCCATTGAAAAATGAAAAAGCTCAGAGGACTGAAGACTAAAGCTTAACATGAAACTATGGAAATGAAGCTAACAGAAAGAAAAAAGGATATTTATTGATTGAAATAGTGAAAGCTAATGATTGAATAGGTGAATGACAACCTTGCCACAGGGGTATCAATAAAACCCAATGGTAGAAAAAAGTCAGAAAGAAGGAAGAAACAAAAGAAGAGAGAAAGACAGAAAGAAAGAAAAAGAGAGAGAGAAAGAAAAAGAGAGAGAAAGTAAAAGAGAAAGAAAGAAAACTTCTGTCTACCAGTTGTATATTTCAGAAGATCATTACAGGGACTTGTGGAAAAGTAGTGGGTGGGCTTGTGGTTTGGAGTGAGAAAGATAGGGAATAGAAAAGGTGCTTGGTAACTTGCCAGCCTTGAGATAAGCATGTATTCTAATCAGACTTCCTTGGCTATAATCTACTGAGGATCACCAGGGGAGCTGGTTAGCCTGGTGATGGGTATTAAAGAGGGCACATATTGAATGGAGCACTGGGCGTTCCTTATCCTGAATAAAGTAATTCCTAGAATGAAAGGAAAAAAAGTGTGCTTCAACATGGTCAAGAATGTCAAATAATCCCCATCTTTCTATTGTCCCTATCTTCTTTTTAACTTTTGTATCAATCATTTGCTACTGCTCTTGAGTAGGACAAATGCTTGCCTACTGCAAGGATAAATAGAGATGAAAGGATTTTATTGTTATATACTAAGAGTGGTATCAGCAGATCATTGGAACTGTTACCTAATTATTGCCAGAAAAATTAGTTTCCATATCATCATTTACAGAATTTTAAAAATATATCCAGTTGACTTATATCAAGCCTCTTAGAATGGGTCAAATCATTCAGGTCCCTGGGAATACAATTACCAATCAATTCAACTTTAAAAGTTCATAAGGAAATTTTGTCTCAAATTTAAGAATTTTACTAGGGTGTTTTATTTTTTCCCCTACGGCCACATGGGCAATACGTGACCTATGCTCTAACATGCTTCAAACATTTTTTTTTTTCCACTAAACATTATCCCATGTTCCACAGCACAGACAATTGGAGACTCTATTCCCCCATTTGTCCGGCTGCTTTCTGGGGAAGAGAGTTTTGAGTCTCCCGACAGTCAAGACAGAAAAAAAGGAAACCACTGAGTTATACTTTTATATTTCTTATCTAATAAAAGAAGCATCACTCGGTAGAGACTTAGTGTCAGGGTCTGAAACGAATATATCACCAGAGGCAGAGGCCAAACCTCTTCTCTGAACAGAAGCTAATGCCTCTTCCTCTATACTCTCGACCATCTAAGAGAGCTGCAAGAGGGGCTTGGGAAGAAAAGCGGTCAAGCACTTTGGAATTTCAGGCAGAAACCGCTTCCGAGAGATCTTTAGGGACCCCAGTGGCATAAAAATCTAGAGTGGGCACACCGCTGGTTACTAAAGATTGAGAACCACTTTTTTGCTCCACACAGTAGCAATAGGCGTGTGTACGTGACCGCCTTCCTTGCTTTCGGTGAACTCCAGGACTTGAGGCTCCCTCAACGGGACCCAAGTTTTCCTTTCCTCCCCCTTTGCTGTGCACCCTAAGCACGAATCCATTAGAATGCAGACCAAACCCGGCAACCCCAACACAGGAATCAGGGGCGCTGAAAATCTCGCCGAGACTATGGAGAAGCAGCGAGAGACTTTCCGCTCCAACCAATCAGGTGAGAGGAAATCTTGGCACACCCCTTTCCGCTTACCAATCAGCACCTAACTCGATGGGCCGGGCCCATCGACACCGGGAAAACACCTTTTAAATTTTATTAGTTATAGCTTTTCTTCCCCCACCGTCATTCTAGGCCATCCATCCCACGAACTGTGCTCAAAAGTGGAGAACTGAATATAAAAATTCCAAAGCTGGTCATTCTGGCGGTGTGAAGCGAAACGATAGACCTCTCCCATCAAAACTGTGATTCTAGGAGGTATAGGAAAAGGGAAAGGAGCGTTCCGGAGAACAAACTACAACTCCCAAGGGGCCTTGCGCGGACCCGGCACGCCCTGGGCGAGGGGGCGGGCCATTGCAAAGAAGACCGCTGAGGGTCATGGGGCTCCTCTCTCACTTCCTGAGCATGAGCCACTGACCCGGCGAACTTTGAGGTGGGCAGGGCGGCGACAACACCGGCTCTCGCGCTTTGCGTCCTCCCCGCTCCTCCGCCTGAGACGTCGGAGGGGGCGTGGCCCGCGCGGAGCCTGGTGGGGGCGCGAGCGCCGCGGGACGTGGGTGACGCGTCTTCTTCCAGCTCAGCGCTGTGTGAGGTGGCGCGGCCCCGCCGGCGATTGGCTGTTGAGAGAGGAGTACGTCGCGGCCGTTGGTCGCCCGCAGCACGGAGGGAGAGCCGGGGCGGGCGGGGGCGATATGGGACGGCTGTGGCGGCGGCGGCGGCTGGAGGAGGCGGGCGCGAACAAGCCAGCGGCTGCGGCAGCAGCGGCAGTCCCCGGAGTCTTCCTGTGAAACGCCCCTGTCGGCGTCGCCGTGGGCCCCTCGGAGAGGGTGGCCAGTAAGCGAGCCGCTGAGGAGCCGCTCCCCCAGCGCCGCAGCCCTTGGGACTCTCGGTCCCATCCTCTCGCTCCTGCTCCAGCTCCTCCATCTTGGCCTCGGCAGTGGCTGCTGCCGGGAGGATGTGCCGCCTTCTGGCAGGGGGAAGAAGGAGGAGAAGATGAAGAAGTACCGCCGGGCCTTGGCCCTGGTCTCCTGCCTGTCTCTGTGCTCCCTGGTCTGGTGAGTCGCCGCGACAATACGGGAGTTTCCCAAGAGGGGAGAAGGGAGCAGCCTAGGTCACACCCCCAGATCATCTTGGCTTTCAGGGTGCGGATCTCCCAGGCCTTTACGGAGCGACACACCGATTACTTCGCGCTGTCCCGCTGACTGGCCTGGCTGCGTTCTCTGCGGTTTCCATGGTGTGTTTTGGCATTTACAGAGACTGAGTGGGAGGGAAAGGTGCCTGAGTGGAAGGGACCACCTGAGTGGCTTTGTACTCAGTTACTTTGCCCCCTGGGGTCGGTGGGGTGTTGGGGTAGTTCTCAGATAAATGCTAGGTAAGTTGCTCGGGTTTACTGCCAGCCACTCGCTTTCATAGTGTGATAAGGGTAGAAAGAGTGTCGGATGTGATGTGTTCCAGAGGTGCGATTTTAAAAAACGTGATTGTCACGAGGGTGAGAGTAATGTACAAGCAGTAGTTCTGGGCATGTCTTACTGTCTTTGGCCTCGAGTACACTTGGGGTTGCTGTTCTTGGAAACTTTGGGGGGCGTTATGAAGCACTTTTTCAAGGGGTAGATGATGAAAAGCCGTTGTTTTAGTAGAGTGTCTTAGGTGTAGTGTGTACAGTAGGTTCTGGTGGTGTGGCTTGAATAATGTCCCTTAGTAATGGGAGCATAAGTCCTGTATTTTGAAGGCGGGAAGAATGCTTTGTTCATAAAGTTTATGGAGTTTCTGTTGATCCCTGGCACATTTGGGTATCTTTGAGGCGCAAAGAGACCTTGTCAGTAAAAGGATTGGTGTCATTATACTGGGAAAAGCCATTTTTTCCCTCCTAGGGAATTTCTTTAGAGATGTGTGACGTGAGCTGACTGAAAAGATGCTTCTTTAGTCAAAGCTATTTGCTCTTCATTAAAGTCTAGATAACTAAGTCTCTTGTATATTTCCGAAAACACCAACAATGTGTTCATTTTTTCTGTGCTTAACAGATTCCAAAGATACTGAAGTTGTGGAGTTGTTGCTCACATAAAATAATAAATGAGAGGAAAAGGAGAACACTTGCCTAGCTGAGGAATTTTAATTGGAAGATTGATAGAAGTTTTGGAGAACAAGATATTTGGCCTTTTGACTTTAATTCCAAACTCTTTTACTAGGACCGCTGTCACCCTTTCTACTTTTTAGTATCATGTTGGGTACAAAGAAGTGCATGCAGGAGATGAGTCCACTCACCCCATTTTAAATTTAAATTTGTAGGTGAGATACCAAAACCTTGTGTTCATTTTCACCTTTTCCTGGGGGCTGCTTGGTAATTTACAGGATACATATCATTTCTTTCTTCTTTCTCTTTGATCTTGCCCAACTTTAGATTATGTTATTCTTCACCAGCCTTTCTGAAATGGCTCATAGGGCAAAGAGGTTACACTTTTCATTCAAATTTAAAATGTACCAGTATCTCTGTTTTTTTTAATTGAAATATATTTGACATTGTGTAAATGTCATTGTGGTATTGTGTAAATTTAAGATGTATAACATCTTGGTTTGATATATTTATACGTTGTAATATGATTGCCATTGTAGTGATAGTTATCACTTTTATCATGTCACATAATTATCATTTCTTTTTTGTGGTTGGAATAATTAAAACCTAGTCTTTTATAGGAAGTTTAGTGATTGTCATACAATATCATTATCTGTATGCACTATACTCCGTAGCACTCCAGGACTTAGTTATCTATTGGTTGAAAATTTGTACCCTTAAACATTTTTTTTTTTAATTTTAAGTAGATGGTGGAGGTGAAATCAGACATTACGATGTGTTTCCTAAAATCACTTGTGAATTTAAATTAACCATGCTTCTATTACTCTGTGTAACTTCTGGCTGTCTTTTGCTTAGGCTAACTTAAATATGGTTTTTCAGCTTTATTCATTAGTAATAGTGAGAAGATCACGACCTGTTAGGAAAAAAAATCAGTCAACCTAGTACTGAAAGTAGTAGTCATAAAGTTCTGTAAAGTTTGTTGACTCACAGTGAAGAATGGATGTTGAGGGTTTAAGTAAGGAGTGAAAAGTTTAAGAAACTTCGGCTTAAATAATTGGATTAGTATATTTTGGGATTGGTTTGGACTGCCAAATTTAGGGACATTTTAATTATTCTTTATTGAAGCCACTAAAGGGCATTGAGAAAAAGATATTTAGGTTTGAGATTTTCTTGGAAGGGTGATGATGAGATTGGAGAAGAGGAGTGGTACATGGTAGTGATTGGCAGAGGGTATGTTAATGTCTTTGAGACACTCTTCCTTGGGGAATTGAAATACTGAAATTACTGCAGTTATTCAACTGGAGGTCTAATCCTTGTTATAGTCTGGTCTGTATGTTATTTCCCAACATCTCCATTCTCCCTTTACCAATAATGGGTATGTTAAACCATTATAAGGTTAGATGTTTACAGAAGAGTAGTTAAGCTCCTTTTAGTAGCCATTTTTGTCTTCTTTGACGTTTATAAATTGTCCCCAAATTTTGTGATCCATTTCTTTTTTAAGCTGTATCATTTTGTAATTTATGAATGCTGTGTGTTCATACTACAGTTCTGTAGTTTCTAAGGTTCTCTTCCCTCCTACCGGTATTACTGAGATTTTTTTTATCCCCTTTTTTATACTCTCACACTTCTATAGATCTTGATTATGTCTCCTCTCTCCGTTTGTCTTTTCAGCCTAGAGTCCTAACCTTAGATTGCTTTCACACAAAACCCATTCTTCCATCTTATTAGTCATTCTAGTTGCTACTTTTTACTTTTACATATTTTATGTGATCTTTATCAAGTAGTACAGAGTATTTTAGGCATAAACATACTGTAGCTGCAGCACAGAGTAATAATAATTAATATTGTCCTCTGTCTCTGTATCTAGCTTGTGGTGTGTATTTTACATATTTTAGTACATTCAATCTTCATAACCCTATGAGGTAAGTATTATTGTTAACCTTATTGTGCATTTTATAGTTAAAGAAGTAGGTAAATTAAATAATTTGTCAAGGTTAAGCAGCTATTAAGTTTAGGAGCTTGGATTTGAATCTAGGCAGCCTGATCCGTGGCAGAGGATCCTGACTGTTGTCAAAGGTCGGAAGGCCTGTATTCTAGATGTGGCTTCATCACTTACTAGGTATGTGTCCTTGGACATGGTATGTAATTTCTTTGAATCTTAATTCTTGTATCCTGAAAGTAGGAAAACTAATTGATTCACACCTCACTGGGTTGTTAGGAGAATGAAATGAGATAATACATATGACAGGTCTTTATAAAATAGTAAGGGTATATTATCTTTATATTTCACAAAATATAAATAGGGTATATAATCTATATATTTCATCATAAAATTATTCAACAAGGATTTTTCTCCTGCTTATTATGTATCATATGTTGTTATGGGCATTGAAAACCTAAAAATCGGGTGACCAGCTTATCCTGGTTTTGTCAGTGAAAGTCCCATGTCCCAGGAATCCCCTGGGGATTATTTCTTACTGCTGCTGCTAACAAGTTGCCAAAACTTTAGTGGCAGCATACATTTATTATCTTACAGTTCTGGGGTCAGAAGTCCAAAATAAGTCTTAATTGGGCTAAAGTCAGGATGTCAACAGAGCTGGCTCCTTGAGTCTCTGAGGTAAAGAATCTGTTTCTTGACCTTTTCAGCTTCTAGGGCTACCTGTGTGCGGTCTGTGACTCCTTCCTCACATCATTCTAACCTCTAGCTTCAGTCTTCACATCGACTAAATGACTGATCCTCCTGCTTCTTTCTTACAAGCACTTTTGTGATTACATTGGGCCCACCAAGACAATCCAGGATTATAGCCCCATCTCAAAATCCCTCATTTAATCACATCTGCAAAGACTGTTTTAACATGTAACATATTCAGGGATTAGGACTCGGACATCTCTGGAAGGCATCATGCAGCCTAATATACTCCACTCAGTCCTGGCAAACTGGGAAGATTGAGCATCATCCTAAAGAGGAAAAAGATTTGGTCTGTGCTTTAAGCAGTGGATAATCAAAATTTTTTGATTGTGTCCCCCCTCAGTCAGTAAAACCATGTGTATGCACCTTTTAATATGTGCTCAATTGTTTATAAGTTATGTGCATGTGCCAATATGATATTAGTATAATAGTATAATAATACAGAGATGTTTAAAAAAGATGAGAAAAATGAACAGTCTAATACTTTCTATTAATAGTACTTTTTTTTGCTCTCAAATAATAATTTCTGGTGAGAGCTTTGTGGTTGACCCACTAGATTATTTTACATCATGATGTGATTGATGAATAGCCCTGCAGTTTTCTTGTTGACTCGTGCTTGTGTAGGTACTATGTTTGCAGTCTTTGCAGGAATTTTTTCAAAGCTACTTCTCCATGTTGTGAGAGTCAGTTTAGTTAAAACTAAGTAATATAATCCCTAAGTCTACTTAATTGGGCACATACAAATGCCAGTGCCTCACAATGTGCTGGAAGTAAACACCATTTTGTGGAACTTCCACATTTTCCCACAGGTTTCTGACTACATAGTCCCTGGGGTTATTGATGTGTGACCAGCTGAGCTTCAGAACAAGTATAAATTCTTATATTAAACTTAGTAAAGCTTAATTAATTAAAAAAAGACTTTTATAGAGCCGTTTTATGTTTACAGCAAGATTGAAATTGAGTGGAAGTTATGGAGATTTCCTATATACTCTGTCCCCACCTTTGTATAGCCCCCTCATTAATCATCATCCCTTATCAGAGTGGTTTATTTCTTTAAGACTAAAAAAAAAATATTCTTGCACCCAATAGGATCATCTTGGAGAAGCTCATATTTAGAGCTAATGAGAAAAACCTGACATTTAAACAATTCTCATACATTTGACAAGTATAATAATCACAAAAAAATAATTACAAAGATCTTTAGGAACACTAAGGGTAGAATTTGTATTCTAGATATGGCTATCACTAGCTGTATGTCCTTGGACAAGTTATTTCTATGAGTCTCAGTACTCATCTGTATAAATGGTTTGCAGGATGGATAGTTCAAAGTGGAAGAATTTTGTTTCAGGTAGAGGCCAAGATTCCTAGAGTATATGTGGGGAGAGATGGGAAGGGAGGCTAGAGCCAGGTTTTGAAGGGACTTGATAATTATGCAAATGAACTCTATTTTTTAGCCTGGCTGAGAGTATGAGCCAGGGCAGTAGTTTAAGCAAGAGCATGAGGTCAGATTGATCTTTTAATTAGATCACTGTGAGGATAGAGTGGATTGGAAGGGATAGGCTTTGGAGGCTGGAAGCCCTAAAGTGGCAGTCACACTGGAGATACTTGATAGATATCTAAATCAAGGTGGATCGGTTTTCTTTGCTGTTTTGTCCTTAGTAGTAATTTCTCTGAGTATGTTACCTAGTTTTCATTGACCTCAGAGGTAATATTTCTTGGTTTGTGATTTTATTTCTATAGCCCTTATGTTGCTTTTTCTTTGATAATTTTGCTGGTTTCTTGCTCATTTGTCAGTATGCCTAAGTGAGCAGAAATATAAGAAACAAGAAAAATATATAAGCAGTTTTATCATTTTTAAGATAATTGGAAATATCCTTGAAAATCCTAACTCTGTCTTTTGTCTGGAGAAATGATTTTCTTTGTTGTGTTTCTGTAATTTTTTTTTAAGACCACAAATCTCTTTTCTGAATAAAATAAATATTCAAAATAAAATAATAAAGTAATCCCTCTTCTTTAAATCATTTGATGACTTTTTTTTTTTAATAGTCTTTCTTGTCCTGGGCATGCAGTTTTTAGCATGGTGACTCTAGGTAATGATACTGTGTTGTATATCTTCAAGTTGCTAAGAGCAGATCTTAAAAATTATTACAAGAAAAAAAATTATAGCTGTGTGGTGATGGATGTACTGAACATACCACAATATATACAAATATTGAATTACTATTTTGTACGCCTGAAATAAACATAATATGCCAGTTGTATCTCAATTTTTTTAAAAAAAAGTCTTTCTTCTGGAACTTGACGTGAAAAACTTTGGGAAGAAAAGTTTATCTTTGTCCTGGGATATACATTCCAAAGAAAGTGTATGGTACATAAAAGAGGTGTTGAGTTATTAAGTAGGAAAAGGTCTGAAAGAAGGTATGACAGGGAGGTACAACATCTTTGTGTAAAACTCCAACACTTGTGTTCAATAAAAAAGTGGCAAATTACTTACTTATAATATCCTTTGAATTGTTTTTAAAAGAGTTGGATGTGTTTTATAATAACCTCTTTAGATTATTAAACATTTGAGGATATATCAGAATGGAGGCAGGAGTTGGGTTGGCTGGTAATGAAAAAAAACAAAAGATACTAACACCTAAACATACCTTTGGACATCGGTTATTTCATTTTTCTATTGTTCATGAACTCCGAAATTATTCTTTCACTTTTTTCAACTGTATGAATAGAGAAATAGGTCAATATATATAGCTGACATTCTAGGGCTTGTAATGAAAGGGAAGAGAAAAATTTATAAAAAATTTAAGTGCTTTATTATTCTTTCAAGCCATCTTCAAGTAGAAACATATGTATGAAATACTTTAGTAGTTTATACATAAATGGAACTTTATTTGAAGCATAATATGTACATGTTGCAGATTGTACTTTAGTGCCAATTGTATGTTGATTTGCTTTTAAGGCCATATTTTAAAGTAGAGTCAAAAAATAAAATTGTACATGTTGCAAGGATATGAGAAATTGTTTTCAAGTATTTGCAGTATAAGAATGTTAATCCCTTGGGATAAACTTATTTCATAAATGCAGATTTTTTTGAAAGCTTGATTTTATTTTAGGACTTTATTTTTGTGATGAATCACTAGTTAAAATTGTTTTATATTTTACGTAGAAGTAACACCTAGCTTTGTTAGAAAATGTTTTGTGGCTTGTAGGTACTGAGCTAATTTTGTATTTCTTGTTATAGAGTATTTGTAATCTAACAGGAGAAAATATGTGAAGTGCTTAAAACAATGCTGTGCTCATAGTAAGCAATGTTATAAGATTTCTTTTTATTTCCTCTGGGTGCTTTGATATAATTAGGAGGGCAGAGGTGTCAGGGTTCAGAAACAGGAATCCCTAAAATTCATTCAAAATGTTATTTAGTTACCAACAATGTATTTGTTGTGGTGGGGAATACTGAAGAAGCAGGAGACTTGAGCTCTGTCCTCTGGAGTATACAAGCTGGTTGTCCAAATACACATACATACTAGGGTAGTGGAAAGGGTATAAAACTAACTCAGAGCTTGGTTATAACCCTTTTTTTGCAATATTAATAGTGAGCCTTTATTGGGTGCTTATTTATATTCTCAGTGTTTCATGTCCACCAACTTATTTTATTCTCTTTACAACTCTTATGAGAGCCACGCCATTTTAAAGATGAAAAAAAGAGAGGCACAAAAAAGTTAACCTACTTGCCCAAGTCCTCACAGCTAGTAAGCAATGAGCCAAAGCCTAAGTAGGCTGAGTCTGAGCCTGTGTTTTGTTCTTATTTTTTATTTAAATTCAATTTAGTTAACATATAGTGTATTATTAATTTCAGGGGTAGAATTTAGTGATTCATCAGTTGCATGTAACACCCAGTGCTCATTATATCAGGTGCCCTCCTTAATGCCCATCATCCATTTACCCCATCTCCCCACCCACTCCCCTCCAGCAACCCTCAGTTTGTTTCCTATAGTTAAGAGTCTCATATGGTTTGCCTCCCTCTGTGTTTTTATCTTAATTTTATTTTTCCTTCCCTTCCCCTATGTTCATCTGTTTTGTTAAATTCCACATATGAGTGAAATTATACGGTATTTGTCTTTCTTTGACTGACTTCACTTAGCATAATACCCCCTAGTTCCATCCATGTCATAGCAAATGGCAAGATTTCATTCTTTTTGATGGCTGAGTAATATTCCATTGTGTATATCTTCCTTATCCATTCATCTGTCAATGGACATCTGGTGAGCCTGTGTTTTTATCACTACTCTATACGGCCAGTAGTCTGATAGATGGCCTTAGGCAAGTTTCTTTACCTTTTCTTTGTGTGTCAGTTTTCTTATCTGAAAATGGGCAGACTGGATTGCCTCAACTAGGAATGACCATTAGAATTATTCATGAAGCTTTAAAAAAATACACATGCCTAGCATTCTTACCTTGGGGATTCAGTCTCAGTAGGCTTGGGATATTCTTGTTCATTCCAGTCATTACTACTAGATTAGATTAATTCTGAATTTTTTTTTTTTTTTTTGTACATTTAGCATTCTAAGATACCTGGTTTGAACATTGATGAACAATACAAAAAGCTGAATTGTTCAGCAGGTGCTTAAAGAAGGGAAAAATTAGGCCTGGAGTTGTCAGGAAAGACCTGACTTAAGTTTAAGAGAAAATGATGTGTGGCTTATAAACTTTGCTTCTTTGGAATGTAGATGTTTCATGAACTGAAATAAGATGTACTAGTGCTGCTAATATGAATAATGGTCTTTTCCTAGTGTGGGGTGTATGTGTGTGTGTATCTGTCTGTCTGTAGTGGGTAGATAGTACTTAATTGTCAAGGAGAAAGAGAATAAAAGAGATAGTGTACTTGATATAGGTGGGAGTGATAGTAAGCAGACAAGCTTGCATAGAAACTAAAAGCTGTATTTTGGGAATTGTAATGGGTTTTACAAGCTAACCCAAGGAATTAGACAGTAAAGATCCAGCAAGAGAAGTGGTGTTCCAAGAATGTTATTTTAACATCATTGTGCTAGAAATATTTCAGGAGAGAGAGACTTGGAGGGATAAATACTTAAAAAAAAAAAAGGCAGTTGAAATAATTGACATTTATCATAACAAGTATTTGGTAGTAAAAATGAAGAGAGGGTGCACTGAGCAAAGTTTTGAGGAAGTAAATGATCTGGTTTGGACATAGATCAGCCGTTGACAGTACAATATAGTAGAAATAGCATTGGTCTAGGAATCAGAAGAGAACTTGGTTTTATTTATTTATTTATTTATAAAGATTTTATTTATTTATTTGACACAGAGAGAGAGAGAGAGAGAGACAGAGAGAGAGGGAACACAAGCAGGGGGAGTGGAAGAGGGAGAAGCAGGCTTCCCGCTGAGCAGGGAGCCTGATGCGGGGCCTGATCCCAGGACCCTGGGATCATGACCTGAGCTGAAGGCAGACGCTTAACGACTGAGCCAACCAGGCGCCCCGCGAACTTGGTTTTAGTTTGCCTCTAACAAGCTCTTGTTCTTCAGAACTCCCTTTCTGTCATCCATGTCAGTGTTGAGAGATATTTACTGAGGCTTCTATGTGGTTCGTTCTATATAGGAATCTGGTAGATAAAACAAAGTTAGCTGCTTTCTTGGAGTGTACTGGTTGAGAGAATAAATGCTAGGATCTAAAGTTACAAACCTGTGCAATAAAGTTGAAAGAGAGAAGAAAAGTTAATTGTTTTTAACTGAGGCAACTAGAAGAATTGGACATTGGTTCAAAAAGAAATGGAAGAGTTGCAGAGGATTTGAATCGGAGAAGCTGTTGAGATGAGTGGAATGATCCAAGTGGAATGATCCAAGTGGAGACATTATATAGGCACTTAAAAATGCAGACTTCTGACCTTTAATTTTCAGTCAGACTGGGTGACTCAGTCGGTTAAGTGTCTGCCTTCGGCTCAGGTCATGATCCCAGGTTCCTGGGATCCAGTCCTGTATCAGGCTCCCTGCTCAGCTGGAAGTCTGCTGCTTCCCCATTGTGCTCACTCTCTCTCTCGCTCTCTCTTCTCTCTCTCTGTCAAATAAATAAATAAAATCTTAAATTTTTTTTTTTAAATGCAGACTTCAGTGCATTTAAGAATTGGGCTGGAGTTGTCCTCATAGCAGGGATCATTTTTGAAACAGAAGTTTGAATGTGGAGCTTCTGCAGATACTTAGAATAAAGAAAGATGCCAAGCAAAGTAAAGCTCTGAAGGAAGGAGAGTGGTTTGAAATGAAAGATGGGAAGAGGTTTAAGGAGGTCATTTGAGTGGCAGCAATTTAAAATGTCTCAGATAAGGCTGAGAAAAGGGCCTTGTTTTCAAAAGAGGGAAGTAATTGGTAAAAGCTTATGGGAGTGGAAAGAGAAGATACTTGAAGAGCTGGTAGGCATGAGTTCTTACACATTTGTTTGGCAGCCAGAGAGATAGAAGAGGCTAGAGTAATCTCACCCTTATATGCTTCAGCCCATTCTATACAATGCCATGATTTATCTTACTAACGCACAATTTTGATTATGTCAGTCTCTTGCTGAAACATCTTTCAAAGACTCCTGTCATCCTGAAGAGTAAAAATGTAAATGCTCACCTTAAAGGCCTGAAGTCTGGCCCAAACCTACTTTTCTAGCTTTATTTTTCACTCTTCTTAGATAGGCTTTCTGTTATAGCATGAATAACCTGTTAGCCTGTTAGTAATTTATTTGGGGACCATCTTTGTAGTTTTGAGTTGAAAATTAAGGTCACGAGGTATTGTGACTTGGGTTTTATAGGCTAAATACACCTGATGCAGTTTCTTAAACTATGTCATTATCAAGTAAGTTTAGTATATGTTTATCTTCAGCAGCTTTGAGAACAATTGTATTGGCTGAATTTCTAATGGTGTATTAAGATGTAAAAACAGAACATACCATATTGTTTAATAAGTGCTACCCTATGCTGGATCCTTGAAATTCTAGGCAAATTTAGTGAAACAATCCTCTAATAGATTTTGATACATGGAATAGTTAAGCTAAGAGAATACAAGACCAGTCCTACATCAGACTGAAAATTAAAGATCAGAACTTTCAAAATTCAAAGGTTTGATTAGAAGCAGACACTAGAATTCAGAGTTTTCTTCAGCTAAGCTCTGCAATTCCATGTGATTTGATTGGAGACTGCTGTGGCAGCCGAAAAGAAGAAAAACTGGGGAGGGAAATGAGCACAGTGTGACCTCTTCTGATGGATCAGCAGGTAGACCTCGCAGAGAGAAGCAACCTTAAAGGAGCCCCCAAGCTGATAATAGATAAAGAAGAATATCTGTTTTTTAATACATTGTGATTAAAGAAAGTAGAGGGCTTATGAAGTGAAAGCACTGGAGGCCCAGTGATCTTTTGGTCTTTTTTGGATTTTGATCAAAGTGGCTTCTATTATACCCATTTCCTACAAATCTCCGTGTACTTCATAGAATTTCTTATAATTTTTTCAAATTTCTGGACAATAATGTCCAAAAGAGCATAATTTTCACTCTTACCTGAAAGTTAATTTCTACTTTCCTACCTTTATGTTTCATAGGTATCTTTCCTGGATGGCCTTTTTTGTTTGTTTGTGAAGGGGGAGGTAGGCAGGGCATCACTTTAACCACACTGCTGTAATTGAATGGCTGACGCTATGTTTCCATACTATGGATTAGATTTGTACTTCTGGTTAAGAAGCAATTCTTCATTGCCCAGTTCTGTTCTTTCTTTTACCATAAATTCCGTGATTATTGGGCTCTCTCCCTTTCCTAAGTTCTTATCCAAGCTGTTCCAATCCATAGTCAAAGGAAGTGCTCAGTGTTGTGTGAGGAACAGAAATATAAACAATTAATTTCAGTTCAGCGTTGTAGTAAGTGCTCAGATATGCCAAAGGGTTGTGGCCAAACCCCAGATTGTGGAAATCAGGAATGTGTCCTAGTCCCTAACATGTTTCTGCCCCCAGAAAAAAGAATAAGAATTTAGTCAGGTTTTGGATGGTGAGGAGTGGGAGCAGGGTCAGAATAGTCTTGGAAGATGGAGAAGCATGAGCCAGAGGCTTGGAAGCATGAGACAGCATAGTATGTGTTTAGGGAACAACTACAAGTAGTTCTGTATTACTGAAGCATGAAGTGGGAGGCAGGGAGTGGCAGAAAATATGAAACTGAAGACTTAGGGCAATAGAAGAAAATTTTAGATATTTTAAAATATGTAAGGAAGCTTGAATTTTGTCATGGAGAGTTGATAAAAGGTTCTAAGAAGGAGAACAGTAATTCTGACAATTATAGTTAGGTTCTTGGCAGTGTGAAGGGTTGATTTGCAGAGGTGGTAAGATAGGAATTAGGGAACTCTGTTAGGAGGTTGCTGTAAGTAAGAGATGAGGGCTTGAGCTAAGGCAATCATAACAGGATGGAAAAATGGGTTACAGAAATTTGAGGTAAAATGAACTGTAAATAGTGGAAGGAGGATGAAGGAAAAGGAGTAGTATAGATGTTTTTCAGGTTTCTAACTTGAGGACTGGGTGGATAAGAGTATCACATGATGAGAGCAAGGATATAGGAAGCGGAGATTTGGAAAAGGAAGATTTTTGTGTTCAAGTTTGGATTTAGTTGTTTTAGAGATATCTTGGAACATGAAGTGGGGGAGATTCAACTTTTAAATGAGGTATACAAGGAAGACTGAGAGCAGAACCCTGGAAGCACTGAAATTTAATCTGCTGCAGTCCACAGAAGCTGCATATCAAAGGAGACTCAGAAGACTCTGAGAGAGATGGGAAACAGAATTGTGTAATTTGACAAACCAAAGGAGAAGAGGGTTTCAAGTGGAAGCAGTAGTCAGAGGTGCCACACACAGCAGAGAAATCAAAAAAGGTAAATCCTGCTACTACCATACTGATTTCAGTAGTTTAATGAGGGCAGAAATTAGAATTCAGCAGGCTGAGGGCTAAGTAGAAGGTGAAGAAATTGAGACTATAAATATATGCTAATTTGAAATTTGATAAGTAAAAGAAGGTAGAAAGGACAATAGCTGGTAACAGTAGTTAACATTTGAGTGCATATTTTATGTCAGACTAAGCACAGTGCATGCATCATTTTATTTTCCTCATAATAACTCCATTTTATTTATTTGAGAGAGAGAGAGCAAGCAAGTGAATGAGTGTGCATGGTGGGTTCATGAGCCGGGGGGGGGCAGAGGGAGAGAATCTCAGGCAGGCTCTACCCTCAGTGCGAAGCTGGATGCCAGGCTCCATTTGAGATCATGACCTGAGCCAAAATCAAGGGTCAGAAGCTTAACTGACCAAGCCACCCATGTGCCCCGAAGTAACTCCATTTTAGAGTATCGATATTGAGGCATGCAGGTTTTGTAATTTACCCAAGAACATACAACTTATAAATGGAGGACTTGGGAATCTTGACTCTGAAGTTCCATGTCCTAGCCACTATGTTACAAAACTTCATTATTTCTATTGTTGTTGCCACTATCTAAATCTGAGGTAAATGTTATTCTTCTTTTGTGATAGTTCTTATATTTTTGTTATGCTATAACTAGCCTTGACTAATACCATCAATTCTTGAGTGAACAGATCAGTTGACCAGAGAATATTAAATATGAAGTATAGCAATACAGAAAGATCATAGGCTTTGGAGAGAGATAATCTAGGCTTGCCGTCACAAATTGAATGACTTTAGGCCAGTTAATTTCTGAGCTTTAGCTTCTTTATTTGTAAAAATTAGATTAAGATTTTCTTCTAAAAGTCTGAATAAAAAAATAAAAACATAACTTTTTTTTTTTCCCCAAGACATCAGGTGCTTACGATTGCATTGCTCATACTCGATGCAGAGTTCTGCATGGGTCCCCTTTTTCACTCCATTTTACGTGATTATTCTTTTATCTTCTATCTTCAGTGTCATTCTTTTTCCCATTTTAGGCAGTTACCCCAGAGTATGTTTGAGCCTTTCTAGTCAGGCTGCATGTATTTATTTGATGTGTTTTCTTCCCAAATAGTCTTGTTTTGCTTATATGTTATAAAATTTTACATAAATTGTATAATGCTATTAATCTCATTCTTTCTACTTCTTTTCATTTAACACTTATTTTTAATTGCTTTAGTTATTAGAGTCATCATTAAAATGAATTTTAAGTAGTTAATGATGTGGGAGATGCCCTCAGGAAAGCCTCATAATATCATTTATTCATTGAGCAGCACTTTGTGCGTAGCTGCTTCTAATGAGAGACTATATGTTAATAAATGCATTTGGGTGTATTCTGTTCCATTTGCTTGTCTTTTGCTATCCCAGTACTGTAGTCTAGTTAGAATGGTTTTGTAATAAATTTAATTATCTGGCAAGGGGAACCACATGCCTTTGCTTTTTTGTTAATTTAGCTATTTATGGGCCACTTTTTTTCTGTATCATATTGAGAACAAATGGATCCTTCAGGTATTTTGATAAGAGTTATATTTGAGTCTTTACATTGCTGTTACCAGTATTCCATCTATGAACATTAGATTTTTTGTGTATTTCTTTATTGTATGATCATGACCAGAGTTAAAATTTTTTGTCTATAAATGGTTGTGTATTATTTTTCTTAGGTTAATTTCTAAATTGTTTATAATTTTTGTTATTGCTAATAGCTTCTTTTCGGTTACTGCTGGGAGGAAAATATAAACTTTTCTGTTTCTTAAATTTTTAAGTTGAGATAATTTACATACAATGAAATGCACATATATTAGCTCTATATGTAGTTGGATCAGTTTTGACAAATACGTATATTTGTGTAACCTACCCCCCCATCAAGATATAGAACATTTGTATCACCCCAGAATGTTCCTCATGTCCTTTACTAGTGAATCCCCTGAAGCAACCTGTAATTTGATTTCTATCACTGTGGATTAGTTTTGCTAATTCTGGAACTTCATCTAAATGGAGTTATACAGTATTTTCTTGTGTCTGGCTACTCAGCATAATGTTGCTAAGATTTATCCATGTTGTTTCATTAGTCAGTAATTCATTTACTTTTATTGGGAGTATTTAGTACATTTCTGAATATACTATAGTTTATTCTGCTGTTGGACATCTGGGCTGCTTCCAGTTTTTGGCTATTAGAAATAAAAGGTACTAGGGCCATTTTCATACAAGCCTTTTTGTGGACATAGTTTTCATTTCTGTTGAGAAATACCTAAAAGTGGAATTGCAAGTGCTGAAACAGATGGATATCATACGCTTCTGGATATAATACCCTGAGAAAGACACAACATCACTTATGAATGATCCCATCCAGGAATATATAACCTGAATCTGGACATGAAGAAATATCAGACAAGCCTCACATAAGGACCATATTATTTAAAAAATTAAAGGACCATGTTCTTAAAAAATACCAATGCCACATAAGCTAAAGGCTAAAAACTATTTCAGGTTAAAGGAGGCTGAAGACACATGATAGATGCAGGACATGATTCTGGACTCAATTCTGTAGTTGGGAGTAGTGGAGGGGGAATACTGTAAGGATATTATTGGGTTAATTAACAAAATTGCAGTATGGATGATAGGTTAAAGTATTATGTCAGTGTAACTAAAGTTGATAATTGCACTGTGGTTATGTAAGCGAATATCCTTATTCTGTGGAAATACATGGTAAGGTAGTTAGAGATAAATTAAATGGAGAGGGAGAAAGAGTGAGAAGGAAGATGTGAGAGTGTGCTATGAGCAAATGACAAGTGATGGAACAAATGAGGCAAAATGTTAACAATAGGTTGATATGGTTTGTACTTTTGATATGGTTTGTTCTTTGTACTATGCTGGCAGTTCTTCTGAAACTTTGAAATTATTCCCAAATAAAAAGTGAAAAAAACAAAAAACCTGTTTTGGGATTTTCCCCTTCTCTATGTGAGGTATTGATTAATCCACTCAAATTTCTTTAAGTTTTATACTTTATGCCAGTTTTGCTATTTTTCTAGAGAAATCCATTTCTTCTTTTTGAAATATATTGGTATTTGTATAATTTGTAATATTTTATAATTTTAAAAATCTGTTTTATCTGTGGTTATTTCATGTTTTTGTACCATATTTTGTTAATTCACATCACCAACTCTTCTTGATCGGTTTTGTCAGAGATTTATCTTTTTAACATTTTCTTCAAAGAACAAAGTTTTGGTTTTCTGAATCTGCCTTTTTCTTTATTTCAGTGTTTTCTGTCCTTACAGCCTTCCTTTTTATTTTATTTTATTATTTTATTTACACTGTTACCTCTTTGAGTTGAAAGATTAGCTCTTTTTTTCAGGGTGTTTAGAATGTGTTTAGAAACATAGTTTTCCTGCTATTGTCTTATCTGCATCCCACCAATTTTGACCAGTAGTCTTCCAGTATAATATTTCATAATGTTCCTTATTATTTCCTCTTTAACGGAAGGATTATTTTGCTGCATCATTTGTATTTCTAGGCTTAGAATGTTGGCTTTTTGTTACTTCAAATATTGTTGCCATGTGGTTGGAGAGCGTAGTGTATTAGATCTTCAGTCTTTGGAATTTGAGTCTTCTTTTGAAGTTTTAGTATATGATCAGTATTTGGGAAATAGTCCATGTGTGCTTGAAAAGAATGTTTAATTTGATTTGTTACAAAGTTCTGTATTTTTGATCAAGCTTGTTTCTTATAAATCTTATATTCCCTTAGTTTTTGTCCATCTGTTATTTTGTAAGAGATAATTTAAAATAGGCTACCAAGGCACCTGGGTGGCTCAGTTGGTCTAACTCTTGATTTCTGCTCAGGTCAGGATCTCAGGGTTGAGACTGATCCCTGCGTCAGGCTCCATGTTGGACATGGAGCCTGCTTAAGATTCTCCCTCTCCCTCTGCCCCATTCCTTCCAACCCCCACGCTTTCTCTTAAAAAAAAAAAAAAAGCTACCATAATTTTTGATTATTCTGTTTTCACATGTAGCTTTGGTTGTTTTAAATATTTTGAAGTGATATTGTTGGGTGCCTATATGTTTATAATCATATCTTTTTACTAAAATCTCTTAGTGACATGCTTATCAATTTAATTAAGTTTTAATTAGAATTGCTACTTATTTTTTTTCATGTTTTCTCAATGTATCTTTACTCAAATTTTTAATGAATTGAAAAGTATGGCTAATAGTTCCTAACAAGCCTCTGTATGTAACATGATATCTGGTAAATATTGGTAGTCTTAAGTGCTTATATAGTTTTTTCAGTATAACTCAGAGGGAAACAACATTAACTCATTTGAAAGTTTGACAGACTCCAGTTTAGTTTTGCCCTCTCCCTGCAATTATTAGGCTTGGCTCATTTGCATATTAGCATATTCTTTATTGCACATTAATGTGTCTTGGAATTTATTATTGCATTATTTTGCTAAGTTTCTTTGATAAGATTATAAAAAGTAATTGTTTAAGGTAGCTAGGTCTGTATTTTTGAGCTAGCAGTTGTAAAACACTCTCATTCTAAGCCATTGGTATTAAAAAATGGTGTTTCCTCAATCACTTGTACATTAAAGAATACTTTCTCTCTCTTTTTTTTTAAAGATTTTATTTATTTGAGAGAGAGAATGAGAGAGAGCGAGAGCATGAGAGGGGGGAGGGTCAGAGGGAGAAGCAGACTCCCTGCTGAGCAGGGAGCCTGATGCGGGACTCGATCCTGGGACTCCAGGATCATGACCTGAGCCGAAGGCAGTCGCTTAACCAAGTGAGCCACCCAGGTGCCCCAAGAATACTTTCTCTCTTAATGAAATCTTTTTTTTTTGTCACTTCAAGGCTTGATTCAGTTGCTATATCCTCTAGAAAAAATTTCCTGAGTCCTTCTCCTGTTCCCTTCAGTCAGAGCTAATTAATACATCTTTTACTTAACATTTACATTTTAACCACTATTTTTTGAAATATATAGTTTTAACATACCCTTTAAAACAGCATAGTGCCCAGCAGTAGGTTCCCACTGCAAGAAAAACTTAAGTCACTATCCATTCAAGTTGAAAACCTTCTTTCAAGAAAATCTGTTAGTGCCATCTGGATACAAACATTCATTCCTTCCACACTGTGGTACTTTTTTTTTTAGAATCTAGTAACCATTAAGAGCATATCTAGAAGAGCTTTTGTAGAAATAATAGGCAAATAACAAATATTTGTCATTAAAATAGATGAATATATATTTATTCTATTAATACATGGTAAGCCTATTTTTTGGAGAGTGAACAAAAAAGATAAACATTAATGATATAAATACGAAATTAAAATGGAGTGCTCAACAATTGCTAATATTTCTATTGCTTTTAAGCGCATACAGTTTATAATTTATCCATATGCTTTTTGTCCATTTTAAAGAATTCTATTCTGGCAATTGTACCCAGACAGGTATTAAAATAATATATGTAAAAAGTAAATACAACATTGAATTACTATTTTGTATTTAAAAATGGATGGAATTCTAAAACTTTTTCTTATGGGAATTTAAAGACATGCCAAAAAGTATAGAAGGAAAAGTGTAATGGGCATGTACCTGTTGCCTAGCTTCAATAATGATTAGCCTTTTGCCAATCTTATTTCTCTCTGCTCCACTTCTTCTTTTTTTTTTTTTTTAAAGATTTATTTATTTATTTATTTGAAAGAGAGAGAATGAGAGAGAGAGAGAGCACATGAGACAGGGGAGGGTCAGAGGGAGAAGCAGACTCCCCGCCGAGCAGGGAGCCCGATGCGGGACTCGATCCCGGGACTCCAGGATCATGACCTGAGCCGAAGGCAGTCGCTTAACCAACTGAGCCATCCAGGCGCCCTTAAAACAGCTTCTTAAAACACTTCTTAAAACAGCTTTATCGGGCATAATTGGCATACAAAAAACAACATAAATTGTACAATTTGATACATCTTGGCATACGTATACATCCATGAAACTATCACAGGCAATTAGTGAACATATCCCGTTTATCCTCAGGAATTTTCTCATGCCCTTTTGTAATCCCTTCCTCCTGGCTTCCTCCTCCAGGCAACCACTGATTTGCATTCTGTAGCTATAGTTTAGTTTGCATTTTTTGTATTAGGTAAACGGAATCATACACTATATACTTTTTTTTTTTGATCTGGCTTCTTTAACAGAAGAGTTATTTTGAGGGTGTTGTGTGTTTCAAGTTCATTCCTTCTCATTGCTGAATAGTATTACATTGCATGTCTGTAGTACAGATTGTTTATCTATGTACCTGTTCATGCACATTTGAGAGTTTTTTCCAGTTTTTGACTATTATAAATAGAGCTGCTGTGACCTTTTGTGTTTTCCTTTCTCTTGAGTGAATACTTAAGGGTGGAATGGCTGGATCATATATAAGTGTGTTTCACTTTTAAAGCAATGCCAAATTGTTTTCCACCATTTATATTCCCACGAACAATATATGAAAGTTTCAGTCCTTCCATATTCTTTGCAACACTTAGTATGGCCAGTCTTTTAAATTTTAGCCATTTTAATGTGTGGTATCTCATTATGGTTTTGATTTGCATTTCTCTATGACTAAGGATGTTGAGCATCTTTCACTTTTATTTGCCATCCCTGTGTCTTCTTTGGTGATATGATGGTGAAAATCTTTTGCCTGTTTTTAAAAAATTAGGTTGTTTCTTATTTTTTTTAAAGATTTTATTTATTTGCCAGAGAGAGAGAGAGAGCATGAGTGAGCATGCGTGTTCACACACACACAAGAGCTGCAGGCAGAGGGGGAAGCAGGCTCCCCGCTGAGCAAAGAGCCCGATGCAGGACTAGATCCTAGGACTCCTGGATCATGATCTGAGCTGAGGCAGATGCTTAACTGACTGAGCCACCCAGGCAACCCCAAAATTGGGTTCTTTCTTACTTGAGTTTTGAGAGTTCTTTACACTGGATACAAATCCTTTACCACATATATGCTTTGCAAATATTTCCTCCCAGTCTGTAACTTTCCTTCTCATTTTAATAAGTGTATTTTGTGGAACAGATGTTTTTAATTTTGAAGTTCGGTTTCTCAATTTTTTCTTTCATGGATTGTGCTTATTTTTAAAAGAAACTTGTATTTTGGATTGATTTTAGATTTATAGACAATATGCAAAGGTAGTACAAAGAGTTAACTATATACCTTTCACCCAGCCTCCCTGAATGCTAAATCTCACATAACCTACCCACATTGGGGAGGGCAGTCTACTGAGTCTACTGATGGTAATGCTAATCTCATTTCCAAAAAACTCAGAACTCGGGGTGATAGGATTTGATTTATGATATTAAAAACAAGGATCTGTTGGTCTTCACAATAACTGTGGATATTAGGAATTACACATACACACATACGTAGTTCCTGATGATAAAACTAGTATATGCTTGTGGTAGAAATTTAGAAACTATAGAAAAGGATAAGAAAATAAGGGGGTATCACCACCAAAACGCTAATGTCCACAGTTTTGGATATCTGAAACTTTGGTTGTCCCAAATACCGCCCCCCCAACACACAGCTGAGAAACAGTGTAAAAGTCTGTCAATAAAGAAATATGTAATAAATAATGATGTAGCAGTATGAGGTTTTGAAAAGTAATATATTCTTGTGGTTCAAAATTCAAAAAGACATAGAGTATTTAGTAAAAAATGCTCTTGTATTTTTCTTGTGACTCTGTCACCCAGTTTTCCTCCTTGGATGCAACCAAGGTAGTGCTTTTTTAAAAAAAAAAAATTCTTTCAAAGAAATGTATGCATACACAAATACTTTTAGTACACATGTACACATGATAGCCTACTAAGTATATATTATTATGTACCTTGCTCTTCTCCTTTATTTTTTTAGTTTTAATTTTATCAAAATAGTGTATCCATATGAAAGATAGCTCTAAAAGACTTATTTATTTATTTATTTATTTGTTTTGGTTTGAAAGAAACCACTTTCATCTCTTGGCTGATTAATTTTATATTCGTCTCTAAAATAATTGCTTTAATGTCAGTTTTAGGTATTCTAGTGCAGATGATCAGATTCTCTTTACTACATGCTGGTAATACAATTCTGTCATAATTTGGGTTAGATCAGTATTCATTATTTATATAATTATTGACATATATATGCTATTCACAGCTGAGCCATGTAGTAAAACATGATTACTTTTCCTTTTCTGTACTACTTTTCTTTTCTCCTGGAACTAATATTTGACTTAAGTATGCTTATTTTTTAATTTAATTACGAACTATCTGCCAGTTACATAAATTTGTACTTAAGATTTTCAAAGACCTATCTGATGTGCTGTCAATATCATCCTCTGAAAGAAGGTTCTTCTAGAGTTTCTGATAACCTCCAATTTAGACTGGTTGCTCCCTGTTCTCTCTGTATAGCTGTCATCTTAGGATTTCTGTTTCCAGTCACCAAGGGGATTCCTTTTCCCTCTCTCATCTCAATACTATATTGTTGTGATTACTATGGTTTCATAGACATGTAGTTCCCTCATATTAAAGTCTTGTTGATTATTCTTACTGTTTATATAAATTTTAGAGTCAGCCTACCTACTTAAAAATCTCCTTCTTTATGTCTTCAAATCTTCTGTATATATTAGCTTAAATTGTATAATTTGACTTTTCCATGTTAAAGAATTGTCAAATATATTGGCAATTTCAAACAGGTGAACCAAATAGAACATTTCTTGCTAAGTTTGTATTTTAGTTTTTTTTGTTCTTTTGCAAATGGGGACTTTTCTTCTGTTTCATCTTGTAACAGGTGGTGATGGTTTGAGTAGAGTTGATTTGAATCTAATTTTATACCTAGGAATATAATTTTTATATCCAAGACTTCTTTTAATAGGTGGTTCTTTTTAATTTTCCACCTATATAAAGTCATTATCTGCAATTAATGATCATTTTCTGTCCCCCTTTCCATTTTTATACCTTTTATCATATTACATAGTACTAACAGTAATGGACATTCTTGTCTTGTTTCAGATCTAAATAGGGTTATTTTTAGATTACATCACTAAGTTTGAGGTACTGACTTTTAGGCTTGTGTATTGTGCATATATGTTTCCCATGGTAAACATCTGCTTATTCCTATTTTAAGAAAATCTTGATGGATGTGTAAGTTTATCAGATGTCTTTCAGTGACTGTGGAATAATCATAAGATATTTTTCCTTCATATTTTTGCATGGTAGACTAAATAAATAGATTTTATTATATTGAACCACTTTTGAATATCAGAACTAAACTGCTTGATTATAACAGTGGCATATTATTTCTTTGGTGTGTTCTTGAGACTTTCTTTTTTATTGTTTTATTTAGAATTTTTGTGTCTGACTTCATAGTTTGTATTAACCTGTAGTATTCATTTGTGTGTGCTATTTCTCTTAATTTTGGCTATCACGGCTTTGTTTCCTATATCAAAATTACTTGGAAGCTTAGCTTCTATGCTTTGAAATAGTTTAGGCAGCTTTAGAATTCTCTGTTCTTAAATATTTAGTAAAATTTAGAATATTATTGGCATCTGGTACTTTCTGAGGAGGTTAACTCCTTGAAAACTTTTCTTTCTATGATAATTATCAGATACTCCTTTTGTGAGATCTTTATTCTTTTACCTTCATGAAATTCATAATGCCTTACTTGGAATGCTGATAACACAGTTTATGGTTTTTTTTTAGGGCATTAAATAAAAATACTTGTCTTATGTACATTTGTCTTCATTAAATTGTTAAGTTCTTGAGGGCATTAGGGTAGGAGCCATCTATTTATTTATTGCCTAAAATTCTAGCCCATAGTAGGGAATATGTTGGCTTAACAACTTTTCCTTCTTTCTTTCTTTTGGTGATGATGAATGTTTTACAGGCTTCCCAGTTGGCGTGTATGTTGTAAAGAGAGTTCTTCAGCTTCATCATATTACTCTCAAGATGACAATTGTGCACTAGAAAATGAAGATGTACAGTTCCAGAAAAAGGTACCTTAAATAAAGTTGACAATGTAATTTCTGTGTCAGCTTTTTAAGACTTTCTCAAAACATTTGGGGTAAAAGTAATTTCAAAAATACTATGATATAGTTTTTGGTGATTTGTAATTCTCTTTGCTGTAATCTGGAGAGTTACTCAGGTCATTCTGAAAGTAAGCTATCCTTGAGATATTTATATGTTTATTCTTGGAATGTTGTAACATCCTTAGTCCTAGAGTAGGGAAAAAAACAGTAGCTATTCAGAGAACTGAAAACTAGTGGTTCACTTTTTAATATTCTAAATAGTTAAAAGGTTTCAAAAGAAACCCTTATAAGTAAACACTTAGAACTGAGGATTATAGGGAGACCCTGCAATCAGTGGCTGTGTAGTTTTTTTATATAATTGGGTGGAGTGAATAGACACAGTCCAAAAAACCAGACCAGATGGTCTTTAAATCATTTATTATTTTATCATTTTAAATTATAAAATGTGGGGTGCCTGGCTGACTCAATCAGTAGAGCATGCGACTCTTGATCTCAGGATCATGAGTTCAAGCCCCACATTGGGCATAGAGCCTACTTAAAAAAAAAAAGAAAGTAAAATCAATCACTCAATAATAGAAGGTGAGTATTGACAAGATTTGGCTCCCCCCCATCAATATATGTATTTTAAAATACAGTTGATCCTTGAATGACATGGGTTTGAATGTGTGGGTACATTAATATGCAGATTTTTTTATGGTACAATACTGTAAATGTATTTTCTCTTATGATTTTCTTAACACTTTGTTTTCTCTAACTTACTTTAATGTAAGAATACAGTATAATAATACATATAACATACAAAATATGTGTTAATTGACCTCTTATTATTGGTACAGCTTCCAGTCAACAATAGGCTATTAGTAGTTTTTGGGAAGTCAGAAGTTATATGGAGATTTTTGACTGTGCTGAGGCTTGGTATCCCTAACCCCTGCATTGTTCAAGGATCAACTGTATAGAAGTAATTTATACTAACTATAAAATATTCATATTTATATCCTCTTCCCCTCCCCAGAGGAACCCCAATTTACTGTTTCTTATGAAAACATTGAGACTTTTTTTTTTTAGTTATCTATATATGGCACACAAATTAGTATTTTATTTTCCATAAAATGTCATATTATAAATATTCTACAAATGACTTCCCCCTTCGGCCCAATAATATCTCATTGACACCTTTTCATGTTGCTGTATTCTTGTGATGGTTACATTTTTATTTCATCGTATAAATTATGTATTTATTGACAGACTTTAGCATTGTTTCTCAGCTGTGTGTGTGCACGTGGGCTTGTGTGTGTGCATGTGTGTGAACATAAGTTTATAATTACATACTTGGAGGGGTTGGCATTACATTTATTCAAATTTTGGAGTTATGTTGGATTTATTTCTGGGCTGGAGCAATTTTGAAGACTGTTGCTGAATATCTCTTTAAAAAGAATACAGTTTTATACTTTTACCCACGGTCTGTAAAACTTTGATCTAATTTCTGCTGAAAAATTTGAAGACTAAATGTGAGAATGAATTTAAGCAAAGTATTCAGGGGGGAAATCATATTCTTTCAGCAAATATTTAAGTATCTGGTATATGTTATAAAGACTTAGGTAAACAAAGAATATGAACTTTGCTTTTATGAAACTTACATACTAGGAGATACATTTAAACTTGAAGGTGTCTGAAATCTTAACTTGTAAGTCAGTGTCAAAAGAGAGATGATACAAAGAGCTGTATGTACATTCATTTATTAGATATTTCCTGAAGCCTTGTGCCTAATACATAGTGCTACATGGTAGGACTAAGGTGCTTATTAAGAAATCAAATGAGGGTCTTGAACTCATTCAGTATACATTTTAAGTGGTGGCAAGGAAGGGAATGCAGGAAGATGGACAGTAAACATGTAAACAAATAAAAGAGTCAAATGTGTTATAAAGTATATAATGTTGTTTAGGACTGTTTTGTGAAACAGTTTTATCAGTTACCCTTTTATCTTTGTTGCAATATAGGATGAAAAAGAGGGACCTATCAATGCCGAATTATCAGAAAAAGTGGGTTCAAACTTACCTATTCCTCCAGAAGAACATAGATTAAAAGATGACTACATTGTGGATGTACAGGTAAGCTATGTTGCTTTGATTTTTAATGGTATGTCTTTTAAAACCGCTTCACAAGACAGAAAACTTCTGTTTGGTCACCATATTGTATATTGTTACTTTTTCTCTTTGAACTGTTGTGCAGTTGGCTTTAATACTGTTCACCTGCTAAGAGTACTGCTTTTGAGAAAATGTAAAATTACAGATTTAATAATAAATGTGACTGTTTTTTTGTAGTAAAAGTTTGGGTGTAAGTTCTCATTTCTTCTTAGATTCCATTTTGGCTCACTATAATGGATCTTTGTCTCCAGATTTTTAGATGTCAGGAAATTTTTTCTAACTTACAACAAAAGAAGGTATTTGTATGTAAAACAAAGTATTTTGATACCAAACTTTTGTCACTCAGTGTGGAATATGAATTAATAATAGGTTAAAATATGTTTTATATGTTTCTTATATTACGTTCTGAATATTATTTTCCATTTTGTACTTCAGACTTTTATGAAAGATGTTAAAAACTAGACCAGACTATAAGCTGACCAGAATGCTGAAGCATCTGGAACCAATTTAATATCAGGAATAGCTGAAGGAACTAGGGATATTTGATCTGGAGGAAGAAGAACTAAGGAAAAACTGAGTATCTCAAATATTAACAAAAACAAACTTCAGCTCAAAATGAGGGAAAATTCTTTTTTTAAATACAGTTAGAGCTATTTAATGACTTAATTGGGCTATCTAAGTACAAATAGTTTCATTTTATTGGATCCTGGAATATGTTTGTCACATGTTTGTACGTAAGAGTAAGAAAGTGTTCTCTGTAGCCCTTCTAGTTAATGTGACTATCCTGAACAGTCCTGCCATTGTTCATTTTCTAGAATTTTTATCATGGTATGCTCTTGCTCAAGTACTTTGAAGTGCTTACCATGTCTTATAGATACTTGCTGTTCAGTATAGTAGCCACTGCTACATTTGGCTATTGAGCACTGGAAATGCAGTTAGTCCAAATTGAGACTCTCTGTAAGTATTAAATACATATTGGATTTTGGAGACTTAGTAAAAAAAAAAAATAAACTATCTCATTGATTTTTTTTTTAATATTGAATACATATTAAAATGATAATATCTGATAATAATATAAACTCCTTTTCTCAAGGCCTTCACCATAAAATGCAAACTGTTTGTATTCCTTTGTGAATTTTTCATTTCAGTGTAAATAATTCCCCAAATGATCATATTTTATATTCCACTGACTCTGTATCTTATGTTTTCTTTCTGTTCTTATACTGGGTCCTTTTTTTCTTCAAAGTCCTAGTTTTTCTAGTCCATAGTAGTCTATAGTTTCTCTTTTCCTTGAACTGAGCATGAGTACCTCTCACTTGATACTCACTTAATAAGCATTAAGTGTCTACTATGTGCCAGGGCACATGAAAATCAAGAGAACATAGTTTTTACTCAAGACATTTATAGTATACTTGAAAAAGAGAAGGAGACTTGAATAAGGCAATTGAGGTTTCACAGATGCTCTATTAAGTCTATACAGAGAACAGTAGAGGCATAGAGGAAGAGGAATGTCTAATTCTATTTAAGATTGGTAGTGGGGGAGAATGTGCTGATAGAGGTTTCAAATATGAGTGGTATTATGTAGATTTCGGATTGTGTTTTGGAGGAGTGAATGGCCCAGAGCATCCAAGGACTGAAGGATCAGTGAGAATCATTTATTGTATTGTAATGTTACTTGTACATGCCCTGTGTTGTTGTTTATTGATGTACATTATCTTCTAAACTGCTCTGGGTCAAGAAGTATGTGTTGTACTGTTTTGTATATTTAAATATAATTTCCGTGTTGCTACTAGCATTAATTAAAGTAAGAGGGAAATATATGTAGGTCCTGATAGAAAATAGGAAAGAAGAAAGGCAAGCTCCTTTGTCCTAGTTTGTGAAATGCCATGAAAAATGTCTAGAGCTTGTATTTTAATATGAAATATATTCCTTGGGAGGTAATGTTGGAAGATAGGATTTTTATAAAAGTACATTCTTGATACTGTCACTTTTGAGACATACTTTTATAAAATCCTGTATAGCTAAAGAGATAATTTATTAATCTCAACATTTAATATAACTGACTTTTTTTTTTTTTAAACAGAATATGGAGTCAAAAAAGTTAAGTCCGTCTGTAATTGAGACACTCCCTACAATTGATCTACATGAAGATTCTTCCAGTGGAGTTGTGGGCAGTGAAAACATTGAAAATATTTCCAGCTCATCTACCTCAGAGATCACTCCAATCTCAAAGCTTGAGTAAGTTATTACAAAGAAAAAAAGAGAATCTAATTAGGTAATGATAGAAAAATGTCTTAAGAAGATAAGGCAGCTTGAAACTCAGATTTGAAGTTTAGCTATATAGCAGACTAAAGTTATGATGCCTGTGTTTTGCATTTTTATTTTATTTTAATGTAATGATCTTTTGATATAAGGAGTATTTATTCTGTTTCCAAACCCAGTGAGGTTGATTAGATCTCAGCCATGAAATCTGTACATCACATAAAGTGAGGTTCTATTTGTTTAAGTAACTACTTATTTGAATAATCTTCCCTATAATTATCAAAGATTTGATGTCAGATTATTCATTTCTATCAAGTATTACTGCAGCATTCCATTCATAGTTGTGTCTTTTTGTGAATAGCTACCTTTTTCAAACTTGATAATATTCAGAATATGTAGCTGTAAGAGTTCCTTAATTTAGAAAATCTATTGTGTACTTTCCTAGTCCTTACAGCAACACTACAAAGAACAAAATTCCCTTCTCTCATACTACATTAAGCATTTCCTTTATCAAATGAGTTAATATATATATATTAAAAATGAATAGAACAGTATCTGACACATAATAATATATGTGTCAGTTAATATTATTATTATCTGCACTACTTTTTATTTATTTATTTATTTTTTAAACACTTTTTTTAAACACTCTTCTCAAGAATGGAAGGGACTGGGGTAGAGGAGATGTATTCAAAGATGTTAGAGTTGCCATTTAGGGGTTTATCCTAGGTAAGGAATAAAGAAACAAGACATTTTTAGAAGTAACGATAGTATTTAAAAATTTAAAAATACTTATTCCAGAAAGAATTTAAGGCTAGGTATTACAAATCTGAATAGTACATCTTATTTTCCCATTATACTGAACATGATTGCTTAGTGAATTAGAAGTGAGTAGGACAGAATATTAGGGTAGTATTTTTAAAAATGAAATTCTAAAAGTGTCTTAAGAACTTAGTGAAATGTTTTAAGATAATAGGTTATTTTTTGATAACTATAGGCAACAACTCTAATACTGGTAGATAATACTAACAGAAAGGAAACATTAGAGAAGATACAGTTAAGATAAATTTTAAGGGCACCTGGGTGGCTCAGTCAGTTAAGCATCCAACTCTTGATTTCAGCTCAGGTCATGATCTCAGGGTCATGAGATTGAGCCCCAAGTCAGGCTCCACGCTGAGTGTGGAGCCTGCTTAAGATTCTCTCTCCCTCTCCCTCTGTTCCTCCTGTCCCCACTTGCATGTGCTAGTGCACTCTCCTTCTCTTTCTCTAATAAATACATACATAAATAAATTTAAAATTTTATTTTTTATGAGATCAAATACTAAGCTATGATCTTTTGTTTTAAAATTTGGTAATTACCTATTTAACAACCAAAGCCATGAACAGATCAAGAGTCAGTAGTTAACTTTATATGATTTAAAATAAGTAAATTCTTGAAAACAGCCTAACTGTAAAGCATTCTTCTCTGGTTTAGATTATGTTTGAAAATCACTAATACAATTTTTAACTTATGTCACATTATATTCATTGCATTTCCAGATTGTCTTTTTTTGTTTCTATTTTTAGTGAAATAGAAAACTCTGGTACTATTCCTATAGCCAAGCCAAGTGAAACTGAGCAATCTGAAACTGATTGTGATGTTGGTGAGGCCCTTGAAGCGAATGCTCCAGTTGATCAGCCTTCCTTTGTCAGTCCACCTGAAAGGTGGGTGTGAGCTGTTGTTTGCCTTTTGTATAATTCTGTAATAATAGCAGTGTCATGTTTGAATGGACTTTGGTGTGTGCTCAATTCCACTTTATGATTGCGAGAAAGCTAATCCCTTTGTGCTCTTTTCTTGGTTTATTTTGTACATGATAATTTTAACAGTTTAGATTACATAAACTTGTTATTCAGCTAATTTTTTTTAATATGTCTTTTTGGTTTCAAATAGCCTTGTTGGCCAGCATATAGAAAATGTGTCATCTTCACATGGCAAAGGAAAAATAACAAAATCAGAATTTGAATCAAAAGTTTCAGCAGGTGATCAGGCTAGTGGTGATCCAAAATCTGCATTGAACGCTTCAGATAATTTAAAAAATGAGGTAGGTATATAACTTGTACTGTTTCCTACTTTATTACATGCATTTTCATTATTAGCTAATTTTGCAATTTGCTAACCATATTTGCCATAAAATTAGGGATTAAATAGTTAATGAGGAATACGGAACTGAGGTGAGCTGTAATTCCTGAGAGCAAATGGTTACTTCCTGGGTACTCTTACCAGTATATTATTTATACATACAGTTGTTCCAAGTATGAACTGCCTTTAGTTGTATATAATTAAGTGGTTTTCTGTTACCATCAACTGTTTGATAGCAGATATGTAAAGTCCTTACTTAAGAAGTTTCTGGAGTTATGATTATTAAATTCAGGTATCTTCAGAATATAAGTTTAACTCCATATACAATGTTAAATTTAGACTCTTCAACCAGAATTATTTTAAAGAGACATCGTCACCTTTTGTTATTTGTGTGCAGAATACAGCTTATATTGAAGAGTGTGAGTTTTACAATTATACTAGCCCCATGTAGCAGTTTTACTTTCCTTTCTCCTTTTGAGTTCTGCTTTGACTTAATATAGAGGCCAATGCAGAATTTCCTGAAGAAATGTTGACAGAGAAGTCTAGGCCTCCTTCAGGTAAGAAATAACTGAGTAACAGAGATGAGGTCCACTCCATGAACTTAACAAAAGTAAAATATGCGGAATCAAAGAGAGGTTCAAAGTACCGAGTGCCATGTCCACATTTGTTCCCTTTTAATTTGGATCTTCTGTTCTCCACCTTCTCTGTCATATATTTTCAGTGAATCTGTACTCACAACTAACTAAATTTCCTTCTGGAGACTTTACTATCACTACCAGCTGTTTTTATGATGCTTCTTACAATTACAGGAGCTCAACATTTCGTAGTCCACCATCTTGAAGGAACTAATTTTCCCAATGAAACCAAATCAAGCTTATGTTATAGTTCAGTTGTCTACAGCCATAAATAAAATTAGACAAACATTACAAAAATATCTTCTTTGGAGGTATTTAAGATTCATCTGATACTACATAGACTTCTCTGATACTACATGGCAGCTAGTTTTGTCCCAGTTTTGCTTGTTCTCCTTAACCATTAGCAGACTGAAACTGCCTTCATTACCTAGTATATAAAAATGGTTTCTGAGTTTGTGCTAATAGGCAAAATGGTATAATTTTTAACTATTAATATCCTGGAAAAATTATCAGATAATAAGCGCATTATGAAATATCCAGTAGTTTTATGTATTGTCCAGTTTAGGATAATTCTTCCCAGTTAAGTTTGTGTGACTGGAGAGAGTTTTTTTTCTGATGCAAGAAGATCTTTGTGTTATCCCTGTTATCTCAAGAATCTGGAAGACAGTCTTTGCCATACTGAGAGACAGTGCTTTACCAAGTGTTTTTATTGTATTGTTTAGTTCTCTTATTTGTTGCTAAGAGGTGATAGTGATTGCTTTGCCTGGGCCTCAAAAACTGTGTGTATGTTCCTCTACTTTTTGTTGTATTTCTGTTAGTATTGGGCTTTATTCTTAAGTACTCAGTTTAATTTTTATAAATAAATGTTTTTTGCTTATTTTCTCGTGTTCAAACTAGGTTTTTATTTAAATTTTTAATTAATTGTAATACTAGCTCTTTAATTTTACTTTCTGTTACGTATTTTTTTTTTAATAGCCACATTATTTAGTCAGTTAGCTTGTTCTGCAAAACACTCCAAGACGGAGGTTGTATGGGAGCCAATTTGCTGTCTTCCTAGAGGGAGATTATGGGTATTTGTATTCGTGTATTCATGTAATTCATGTAATTCTAATAAGCTAGTGTGTTAGTGTAATTCTAATATACTAGTATCAGTCCTTAAAAGTTTGCTTTAGGGGCGCCTGGGTGGCCCAGTCGTTAAGCGTCTGCCTTTGGTTCAGGTCATGATCCCAGAGTCCTGGGATCAAGCCCCGCGTCGGGCTCCCTGCTCTGCGGGAAGCCTGTTTCTCCCTCTTCCACTCCCCCTGCTTGTGTTCCCTCTCTTGCTGTCTCTCTCTCTCTCTGTCAAAAAAATAAATAAAATCTTAAAAAAAAAACCTGTGTGCTTTAATATAGCGAGTATTATGCCCTACACTATCTATAGCACATGTACACTATATGAGACTTGCGTTATTTACCGGAGTAAGCTGTCTAAATAGATGTTGTACACTTCTCAGGGAACTGTTAATAAATATGTTATGCATTGTTTTAGGAATACAGAAATAAATAATGGAATGAGCATCTTTACATATATTATTCAGCTTATGGAAAAAATTAGAAATTAAATTATGTGCCTTTTCCCAGTTATATTTCTTTTTTTTTAATTTTTTATTGTTATGTTAATCACTATATTACATCATCAGTTTTTGCTGCAGTGTTCCATGATTCATTGTTTGTTCATAACACCCAGTGCTCCATGCAGAACGTGCCCTCCTCAATACCCATCACCAGGCCAACCCATCCCCCTACCCCCCTCCCCTCTAGAACCCTCAGTTTGTTTCTCAGAGTCCATCATCTCTCATGGTTCATCTCCCCCTCTGACATACTCCCCTTTTCTTCCTCTCCTGTTATCTTCTTTTTCTTTTTTCTTAAAATATGTTGCATTATTTGTTTCAGAAGTACAGATCTGTGATTCAACAGTCTTGCACAATTCACAGCGCTCACCGTAGCACATACCCTCCCCAATATCTATCACCCAGCCACCCCATCCCTCCCACCCCAACCACTCCAGTAACACTCAGTTTCTTTCCTGAGATTAAGAATTCCTCATATCAGTGAGGTCATGTGATACATGTCTTTCTCTGATTGACTTATTTCACTCAGCATAACACCCTCCAGTTCCATCCACGTCGTTGCAAATGGCAAGATCTCATTCCTTTTGATGGCTGCATAATATTCCATTGTGTATATATACCACATCTTCTTTATCCATTCATCTGTCGATGGGCATCTTGGCTCTTTCCACAGTTTGGCTATGGTGGACATTGCTGCTATAAACATTGGGGTACACGTACCCCTTCGGGTCCCTACATTTGTATCTTTGTGGTAAATACCCAGTAGTGCAATTGCTGGATCGAACGGTAGCTCTAATTTCAACTGTTTGAGGAACCTCCATACTGTTTTCCAGAGGGGTTGCACCAGCTTGCATTCCCACCAACAGTGTAGGAGGGTTCCCCTTTCTCCACATCCCCGCCAACATCTGTCGTTCCCTGACTTGTTAATTTTAGCCATTCTGACGGGTGTGAGGTGGTATCTCATTGAGGTTTTGATTTGGATTTCCCTGATGCCAAGCGATGTTGAGCACTTTTTCATGTGCCTGTTGGCCATTTGGATGTCTTCTTTGGAGAAATGTCTGTTCATGTCTTCTGCCCATTTCTTGATTGGATTATTTGTTCTTTGGGTGTTGAGTTTGATAAGTTCTTTATAGATTTTGGATACTAGCCCTTTATCTGATATGTCATTTGCAAATATTTTCTCCCATTCTGTCGGTTGTCTTTTGGTTTTGTGGACTGTTTCTTTTGCTGTGCAGAAGCTTTTTATCTTGATGAAATCCCAATAGTTCATTTTTGCCCTGGCTTCCCGTGCCTTTGGCGATGTTTCTAGGAAGAAGTTGCTGCGGCTAAGGTCGAAAAGGTTGCTACCTGTGTTCTCCTTTAGGATTTGGATGGACTCCTGTCTCACGTTTAGGTCTTTCAACCATTTGGAGTCTATTTTTGTGTGTGGTGTAAGGAAATGGTCCAGTTTCATTCTTCTGCATGTGGCTGTCCAATTTTCCCAACACCATTTGTTGAAGAGACTGTCTTTTTGCCATTGGACATTCTTTCCTGCTTTGTCAAAAATAAGTTGACCATAGGGTTGAGGGTCCATTTCTGGGCTCTCGATTCTGTTCCATTGATCTATGTGTCTGTTTTTGTGCCAGTACCATACTGTCTTGATGATGACAGCTTTGTAATAGAGCTGGAAGTCCAGAATTGTGATGCCGCCAGCTTTGCTTTTCTTTTTCAGTATTCCTCTGGCTATTCTGGGTCTCTTCTGGTTCCATACAAATTTTAGGATTATTTGTTCCATTTCTTTGAAAAAAGTGGATGGTATTTTGATGGGGATTGCATTGAATGTGTAGATTGCTCTAGGTAGCATTGACATCTTCACAATGTTGATTCTCCCAATCCATGAGCATGGAACGTTTTTCCATTTCTTTGTGTCTTCTTCAATTTCTTTCCTGAGTATTTTATAGTTTTCTGAGTACAGATCCTTTGCCTCTTTGGTTAGATTTATTCCTAGGTATCTAATGGTTTTGGGTGCAATTGTAAATGGGATAGACTCCTTGATTTGTCTCTCTTCTGTCTTGTTGTTTGTGTATAGGAATGCCACTGATTTCTGTGCATTGATTTTATATCCTGCTACTTTACTGAATTCCTGTATGAGTTCTAGCAGTTTTGGGGTGGAGTCTTTTGGGTTTTCCACATACAGTATCATATCATCTGCAAAGAGTGAGAGTTTGACTTCCTCTTTGCCGATTTGGATGCCTTTGATTTCTTTTTGTTGTCTGATTGCTGTGGCTAGGACTTCTAATACTATGTTGAATAGCAGTGGTGAGAGTGGACATCCCTGCCGCGTTCCTGACCTTAGGGGAAAAGCTCTCAGCCTTTCCCCATTGAGAATGATATTCACTGTAGGTTTTTCATAGATGGCTTTTATGATATTGAGGTATGTACCCTCTATCCCTATACTCTGAAGAGTTTTGATCAAGAAAGGATGTTGTACTTTGTCAAATGCTTTTTCTGCATCTATTGAGAGGATCATATGATTCTTGTTCTTTCTTTTGTTAATGTATTGTATCACGTTGATTGATTTGCGGATGTTGAACCAGCCTTGCAGCCCAGGAATAAATCCCACTTGGTCGTGGTGAATAATCCTTTTAATGTACTGTTGGATCCTATTGGCTAGTATTTTGGTGAGAATTTTTGCATCCATGTTCATCAAGGATATTGGTCTGTAATTCTCTTTTTTGATGGGGTCTTTGTCTGGTTTTGGGATCAAGGTAATGCTGGCCTCATAAAATGAGTTTGGAAGTTTCCCTTCCATTTCTATTTTTTGGAACAGTTTCAGGAGAATAGGTATTAATTCTTCTTGAAATGTCTGATAGAATTCCCCTGGGAAGCCATCTGGCCCTGGGCTTTTGTTTCTTGGGAGATTTTTGATGACTGTTTCAATTTCCTTAGTGGTTATAGGTCTGTTCAGGTTTTCTATTTCTTCCTGGTTCAATTTTGGTAGTTGATACATCTCTAGGAATGCACCCATTTCTTCCAGGTTATCTAATTTGCTGGCATAGAGTTGCTCATAATATGTTCTTATAATTGTTTGTATTTCTTTGGTGTTGCTTGTGATCTCTCCTCTTTCATTCATGATTTTGTTGATTTGGGTCATTTCTCTTTTCTTTTTGATCAGTCTGGCCAGGGGTTTATCAATCTTGTTAATTCTTTCAAAGAACCAGCTCCTAGTTTCGTTGATCTGTTCTACTGTTCTTTTGGTTTCTAGTTCATTGATTTCTGCTCTGATCCTTATGATTTCTCTTCTCCTGCTGGGTTTAGGCTTTCTTTGCTGTTCTTTCTCCAGCTCCTTTAGGTGTAGGGTTAGGTTGTGTATTTGAGACCTTTCTTGTTTCTTGAGAAAGGCTTGTATTGCTATATACTTTCCTCTCAGGACTGCCTTTGCTGTATCCCAAAGATTTTGAACAGTTGTGTTTTCATTTTCATTGGTTTCCATGAATTTTTTTAATTCTTCTTTAATTTCTTGGTTGACCCATTCATTCGTTAGTAGGATGCTCTTTAGCCTCCATGTATTTGAGTTCTTTCCGACTTTCCTCTTGTGGTTGAGTTCTAGTTTCAAAGCATTGTGGTCTGAAAATATGCAGGGAATGATCCCAATCTTTTGGTACCGATTGAGACCTGATTTGTGACCTAGGATGTGATCAATTCTGGAGAATGTTCCATGGGCACTAGAGAAGAATGTGTATTCCGTTGCTTTGGGATGGAATGTTGTGAATATGTCTGTGAAGTCCATTTGGTCCAGTGTGTCATTTAAAGTCTTTATTTCCTTGTTGATCTTTTGCTTAGATGATCTGTCCATTTCAGTCAGGGGGGTGTTAAAGTCCCCCACTATTATTGTATTGTTGTCAATGTGTTTCTTTGCTTTCCCAGTTATATTTCTTGTCTCCTCTTCGGATAGAACACCTGTGTCAAATTCAGTGTATGTATGTGTGTGTGTTTTTGTGTATATATAAGAGTGTGTTTTTAGACTTTTTCCAAAAGTGCATTATTATAAACAGTACATGCTATCATTTAGCATATTTTGAAGCAATATAAAGTGGTATCATTCTTGCCTTAAATATCATTTTACTCACCATTGTTTTTGAGATTTGTCTGTTCATTGTTTACAATGTTGTATTTCACTACCACAATTTATCTGGTCTTCAATTAGTGAGTATTTAGGTTTTTTCTAATTTTTTGATGTTAAAAACAATGCAGTAAGCATTCTCATGCATATTTTCCTAGGCACATGTGCATGTTTTCACTCATACATAGGATTAGAATTATTGGGTCATTGGGTCAAAGGTCATACCTGTGACCTTTAAGATGGCTTAAAGTAAAGCACATCTTTACTAATAATGCTAAATCTTTTTAAGTTTATTTATTTAACTTCTCTGCATCCAATTTGGGGCTTGAACTCAGGACCCCAAGATGAGAGTTGCATGCTTTTCTGACTAAGCCAGCCATGCACCCTTAATATTGCTAAATTTTGAACCCCCTTCAGCAGTCTAATAGATGTCCCATGGTTCAACAAACATGCCACACTTCAAACTCCATCAGATTGGTATAATTTATTCAGCATCTCTGGTTTTCATTTGCAATCCCCTGATTATTACTGAGATTGAGCATTTTGTATTTTCTCTTTGCTGAATTTATTGTTTATCTCCTGCATTATTGATTATAGGTAGTCTGTAGTTGGTAGTAATCCTTTATTGGTTGCAGATATTGCAACTACTTATTTCAGCTTGTGGCTTATTGTACGATGTAGTTTATGGTCTTTCAATACATTTAATTTTAAATTTTAATCCAGCCAAATGTATCAGCCTTTTTTTTTTAATGATTTATTCTTTCTTCACATTGTTAAATCCTTTTATATATGAAGATTTTTCTATACTTTCTTTAAAAAGCTTTGTTTTTCTTTAGACTGTTTCTTTATGTTTTTAAATCCACCTTAAATTTTTATGTGAATGGTAATTCGTGTTAAGGATCTTTTAGAAATTATATGCTACGTCTAAAATTAGTTCGCTTTCTTTAATGCATATATTATTTTAACTTAAATTTTAAGATGGATGCATTACAACTATAGTATTTATTAATTTGTACAGTTTTATGTGTAAGTAATTGTTTGCTTAGGATATAATTTTTTTTACAACCTATGCTTATATTGCTAATGTGAAGGAATATATCTTGTCGTGCTTAGGTAGAAGATTTCAATTTTTCAAGAGAAACTCAACTTTTAAGTAAACCAGAAGTTTTTACATTTCATTTTTTTTGAAATATTATCTGTCAACTATAAACTTGGACTTTAATTTCACATAAACATTTGTATATACTTTTATAATTTATTAATCTGTTTTCTCTGTTCTTTCACATTTCTTTCAGAGTTCTGATTATACAAAACCAGGGGAAATTGACCATATATCTGTAACAAGTCCCAAAGACCCAGAAGATATACCAACATTTGATGAATGGAAGAAGAAAGTTATGGAAGTAGAAAAAGAAAAAAGTAATGAAACACTGTGATTCCATTTATTTATTTATTTATTATTATTTTTTGGGGGGAGGGGCCTGGTTTAAATATGCATTTCTCTCCATAGTTGGTAAAATAAAATAAAACTTTTGAACTTTTTAAAGGTGAAAGTTACTAAAATGTATAATTATCAACCTATGTAACTTACCTGTGTACAATTATATAGTTTTAATCTTAATTAAAATCCATTTTGTAAATTATTAAATGAGGAAAAAATAAGATAAAGTAGGCAGAGCAGTAGTTTTCATTTCAGTTTATAAGAGGAAAATTGCACAGAAACTTTGTTGTTTTTTTGTTTGTTTTTGGGGGGGCTTGTCTGGGATATGAATGAAACTTTTGAGTCATAAAACTTTGAACTGTAAATAGAGTTGGACTGAGGTATTAGTTTCTTTTTGTAAAGAACTTAACGTCTCAGTTAAAAATTCTTAATGTTAGGATAGCATTCATCTTTAATAAAATATGTATATACAATATTTTGACTCTCATGGATAAACTTTATTTTGAGAATTATATTACTTAGATATAAATCAAATAATGGGGATTTTTGTAGTTAATTTGGTTTGGGGGAGTATTTTAAAGCCAATGAGGTAAAGCATTTTGAATTTCTTAATGGGTTTTTTAAAATATTCTCTTAAGCATTAAAACCTGTTCTTCAGTACACATCAGCTACTGCTTTTGAGATCATTGTTTGTTGGGAGTATTTTTAATCATAATCATCATATATATATGTTTATAATAAGGTTTGTCTGCAGGTCAGTCAATGCATCCATCTTCTAATGGAGGTCTACATGCAACAAAAAAAGTGCAGAAAAATCGAAATAATTATGCTTCAGTAGAATGTGGTGCCAAAATTTTGGCAGCTAATCCAGAAGCCAAGGTACTTAACTATAAAATTCTTCTATACTTGTAGGACACCAGTAACTTTATTAAATAAAGGTAGCAGTTTGCTGATAACTATATTTTAACATGAGCTATTTTTCTGATTCACTGATAAATGTAGGATTGTGCTTTTAAAGACATTTTCTTGTATGAATTCTTAGTTATATTGGTTGATACGTTGCACCTTTTTTATTTCTTTCAAAGACTTTGTGTTTTTAAGAGCAGTTAAGGTTCACGGCAAAATTGAGAGAAAGGTAGAGATTTCTTTCATAAGCCTTACTCTCACACATGTTTAGCCTCCTCCATTATCAACATACGTCCCACCAGAGTGATACATTTGTTACAGTTGATAACTTAACACTGACACATTATTATCACCTGAAGTCTATACTTTACCTTAGGGTTCACTCTTACCATATGGTCTATGGGTTTAAACAAATGTGTAATGACACGTATCGATCATTATAGTATCATACAGAGTATTTTTACTGCCCTAAAAATCCTCTGTGCTCCACCTGTTCATCCCTCCCTCCCCTCAACCCCCGATCTTTTTACTATCTTCATAGATTTGTCTTTTCCAGAATGTCATGTAGTTGGACTCATACTGTATGTAACCTTTTCAAATTGGCTTCTTTTGTGTAGTAAATACGCCTTTAAGTTTCGTCTGTGGCTTGATAGCTCATTTCTTCTTAGTGCTAAATAATATTCTGTTGTCTGGATGTGCTGCAGTTTATCTCTTCATCCAATGAAGGGCATTCATCCTGTCTTTTAACTTTTAAAACCTGTTTGAAATTTTAAAAAGAAAATAGCTAATAGAAAATCACTTTTCCTTTATAGGAACAGACATTTAATTTAAAATGTTTTGTTATAAGGCTAACTTAACACTATAGACATAACCAGTAAATTTTAGCCATTTTTATGCCTTCTCAAATGAGTGTTTCAGAATCTTAGTATTTAAGATCTAAAAATGTAGAAATCCTAGAAATCTTTAGAGTTGAAATATTTTTCCTTAAGTAATTTATTCCCTTCCCCCTTTTTAAAATAGAGCACATCTGCTATTCTTATAGAAAATATGGATCTTTATATGTTGAATCCTTGCAGCACTAAAATTTGGTAAGTAAAGTGCATTCTATGTGTGTACATATTATGTTAAGCTTTTATGTTAGGATTAGATTGATTTGTTCCTATAGTCACTTAAAAAGCATTTATGATTGATAGGTGCTGGTACTGTACTTACCTTAGGTCCTGGGATACAGAATTGAAGACAAAATACTTTTCCTTTTGAAAAGGTCACAGCCACAGACAAAAAATAGGTCTAGCCAAATAATTATGAAATAGTATAAAAAGTATTGCTGGAAGATTATGATAGGAACAGTGATGATATTTAACTGTGAGAGAGTAATTCCTGAGCTGAATCTTGAAGTCACAAATGAGGGAGAAGTATTCAGGAACTGTAAGAATAAGGGAACAGTGCTAAAAGAAACATATTTCTTATGGGCAGCTGTAAGTAGAAGCAGCCTGAAGAGGTTATTTTAGTCATGATAAGAATAAAGGTATAACTAGAGTAATCATGGAAGAGGAGACAGGAGATTTAGTTTACCAATAACCAGGCCATCCAATGCTGTGTATACTTAGTTTACAATTTTTTGAAGTTTGTTAAAGACCATGGAGGGAAGTGTTTGTTTTAAGTAAGGAAGTGACATGATTTCACTGGTGTTTTAAGAAGGCTTGTCCTCAAAGGATGGCCTACACCAGAATGCAATTGGGAACAGGGAAACCAGTTAGGAACCTGCTTTAATTAAGGCATTGGCAGTATGGATACAGAAGAGAGGGGGTTATGAAAGATATTTATAGCAGATAAAATTGGCAGCTCTTGGTTAGTAATTGGATGCGGAGAGAGTCATCTAGGAAATCTCCCAGGATTTTGACTCGTACTTGGATCTATAATTCTGCCATTAACTAAGAAAGAATACAGGCAAAGGAACAGATTTATGGAGGAAAATAATGTGTGATATACCAACAGTTTTATTAGATTATTTGATTTAATTGCTCAAAAGCAGCTGTTCAAAAAAGAATTGAGATAAATTACTGCCATCATATTGATTTACTAAATATATATATATATATTTTTTAATTTGAGGAGAAACTCTTTAAACTTTAAAGATAATGCTTATTTTCTGTTCTTGGCCCTTCACTCCTTTTGGCACATTTACACCACAAATTATTTAAGGGTACTAAAGATAATTTAAAAGTGTATTTTTCCTTATGTCATAAATTGGATTTGAGGAAATGATTATCTGAGATTATAATTAAAGTGTTTTTTTGAAGTTTTGTTTTTATTTGTAAGAGCCTCTGTAGTCAGTAACAGCTCAAGTTTTTATTCTCCAAAATTTTGTATTTTAAGCAGAGACATGCTGGGATGAAGTTCCATGAAGTAGTCATAGCTGCCCATTTGTATTTTAACATTTCTCCCAAACAGCATGCATTTCTGTATATGTGTTTACTGCATATTTAGTTTTTGCTCACTTACATATGTGTCTTTTCACTGTAATTGAACTTCAGAGTACCTTTAACTGATTTCACTTGATTTAAGTAGGTTAATCCTCCTAAGGTATATTAAGACCATGCAGTCTTACTGTAGTTTTATAAGTCTTAATATCTGGTAGAGTAAGTTTATACCTCATCTTCCTCAAAACTTTCATCACTATTCTTGTTTTTATTTAAATTCAAGTTAGTTAACATATAGTATAGTATTGGTTTCAGGAGTAGACTTTAGTGATTCATCACTTACATATAACACCCAGTGCTCATTACAAGTGCCCTCCTTAATGCCCATCTCCTATTTAGCCCATCTCCACCCAAAACACCTCCCCTTGAGCAACCCTGTTTGTTCTCTATAGTTAAGAGTGGCTTACAGTTTGCCTCCCTCTATGTTTTTATCTTATCTTATTTTTCCTTTCTTTCCCCTTTGTTCATCTGTTTTATTTCTTAAATTCCACATGAGTGAAATCATACGGTATTTGTCTTTCTCAAACTGACTTATTTCACTTAGCATAATGCACTCTAGTTCTATCCATGTTGTTGCAGATGGCAAGATTTCATTCTTTTTGATGGCTCAGTAATAGTCCATTTGTGTGTGTGTGTGTGTGTGTGTGTGTGTGTGTGTGTGTGTGTGTGTGTGTATCACATCTTCTCTATCCATTCATCAGTTGAATGGATACTTGGGCTCTTTCCATAGTTTGGCTATTGTTGGTAATGCTACTGTAAACATCAAGGTGCATATACCCTTTTGAATCTGTATTTTTGTATCCTTTGGGTAAATACCTAGTAGTGCATTGCTGGGTCATAAGGTAGTTCTATTTTTAACTTTTTTGAGGCACCTCCATATTGTTTTCCAGAGTGGCTATACCAGTTTGCATTCCCACCAGCAGTGCATGAGGGTTCCCCTTTCTCAGCATCCTCACCAACATCTGTTGCTTCCTGTGTTGTTAATTTTAGCTATTCTGGCAGGTGTGGAGTGGTATCTCATTGTGGTTTTGATTTGCATTTCCCTGATGATGAGTGATGTTGAGTATCTTTTCATATGTCTGTTAGGCATCTCTATGTCTTCTTTGGAAAAGAGTCTATTTATTCATGTCTTCTGCCCATTTCTTAACTGGATAATTTGGTTTTTGGGTGTTGAGTTTGACAAGTTCTTTATAGGTTTTGGATACTAAACCTTTATCTGATACTTCATTTGCAGGTATCTTCTCCCATTTCATAGGCTGCCTTTTAGTTTTGTTGATTGTTTCCTTTGCTGTGCAGAAGCTTTTTATCTTGATGAAGTCCCAGTAGTTCAGTTTTGCTGTTGTTTCTCTTGTCTCTGGCAACATGTCTAGTAAAAAGTTGCTACAGCCAAGGTCAAAGAGGTTATTGCCTGTGTTCTCTAGGATTTTGATGGTTTCATGTTTCACATTTAGGTCTTTCGTCCATTTTGAATTTATTTTTGTGTGTGGTGTAAGAAAGTGGTCCAGTTTCATTCTTCTGCTGTTGCTGTCCAGGTTTCCCAACACCATTTGTTGAAGAGACTGTCTTTTTTTTTTCAATGGATATTCTTTCCTACTTTGTCGAAGATTAGTTGACCAGATAGTTGTGGGTCCATTTCTGGGTTCTCTGTTCTGTTCCATTGATCTATGTGTCTGTTTTTGTGCCAGTACCGCACTGCCTTGATGATTACAGCTTTGTTACACAGCTTGAAGTCCAGAATTGTGATGCCTCCTGCTTTGCTTTTCTTTTTCAGTATTACTTTGGCTATTCTGGGTCTTTTCTGGTTCTATACAAATTTTAGGATTGTTTGTTCTAGCTCTGAAAAATGCTGGTATTATTTTGATAGGGTTTGCATTGAATGTATAGATTGCTCTGGGTAGTATAGATACTTTAGCAGTATTTACTCTTCCAATCCATGAGCATCTAATATTTTTCCATTTCTTTGTTGTCCTCTTCAATTTTTTTCATAAGTGTTCTATAGCTTTTAGAGTACAGATCTTTTACCTCTTTGGTTAAGTTTATTCCTAGGTATCTTATGGTCTTTGGTGCAGTTGTAAATGAAATTAGCTCCTTGATTTCTCCTTCTGCTGCTTCATTATTGTTGGTGTATAGAAATGCAACAGATTTCTGTACTTTGATCTTATATCTTGCAACTTTGCTGAATTCATGTATCAGTTCTAGCAATTTTTGGGATGGAATCTTTTGAGATTTTTGAGAAGATCTTTGAGGTCATATGGTTCCTATCCTTTCTTTTATTAATGTGGCATATGATATTGATTTTGTGGATATTGAACCACCCTTGCAGCCCAGGAATAAATCCCACTTGATCATGGTGAATAATTCTTTTAATGTAGGATTTGATTTGCTAGTATCTTGTTGAGAATTTTTACATCCATGTTCATCAGGGATATTGTTCTGTAATTCTCCTTTTTTTTTTTAAGATTTTATTTATTTATTTGAGAGAATGAGAGAGAGAGCACATGGGGGGGGTCAGAGGGAGAAGCAGACTCCCTGCTGAGCAGGGAGCCCGATGTGGGACTCGATCCCAGAACTCCAGGATCATGACCTGAGCCGAAGGCAGTCGCTTAACCAACTGAGCCACCCAGGCGCCCCTGTAATTCTCCTTTTTAGTGGGGTCTCTGGTTTTGGAATCAAGGTAATGCTGGCTTTGTAGAATAAGTTTGGAAGGTTTCCTTCCATTTTTATCTTTTTGGAACAGTTTCGGAAGAATTGATATTAACTCTTCTTTAAATGGTTGGTAGAATTAACCCCTGGGAATCCATCTGGCCCTGGACTCTTGTTTGTTGATTTTTGATTATTGATTCAGTTTCTTTGCTGGTTATGTGTCTTCTCAAGTTTTCTATTTCTTCTGGTTCAGTTCTGGGGGTTTGTATGTTTCTAGGAATTTATGCATTTCTTCCAGATTGCCCAATTTGTTAAGTAATTGCTCATAATATATTCTCTTATAATTATATTTCTGCAGTGTTGGTTGTGATCTCTCCTCTTTCATTCCTGATTTTATTTATTTGGGTCCCTTCTCTTTTCTTTTTGATAAGTCTGGGCAAGGGTTTATGAACTTTGTTAATTCTTTCAAAGAACCAGCTCCTAGTTTCATTGATCTGTTCTACTATTTTTTAAAATTTCTGTATCATTTATTTTTGCTCTAATCTTTATTATTTTCCTCCTCCTGCTGGTTTTAGGCTTTATTTGCTGTTCTTTTTCCAGCTCCTTTTGGTGTAAGGTTAGGTTGTGTATTTGAGATTTTTCTTGCTTCTTGTGGAAGTCCTGTATTGCTATATACTTCCCTCTCATGACCGACCGACTTTGCTGCATCCCAAAGGTTTTGGACTGTCATGTTTTCATTTCAATTTGCTTCCATGTATTTTTTAAATTTTTTCTTTAATTTCCTGGCTAACCCATTCATTCTTTAGTAGGATGTTACTTAACCTCATGTATTGGTGGTCTTTTCCAAATTTCTTCTTGTCGTTGACTTCAAGTTTCATAATGTCGTGGTCTGAAAATACACATGGTATGATCTCAGTCTTTATGTACTGGTTAAGACCCGATTTGTGACCCAGTATGTGATGTATTCGCAGAATGTTCCATGTGCACTTGAGAAGAATGAGTATTCTGCTACGTTAGCACTAAATGTTCTGAATGTATCTGTTAAGTCCAGCTGATCCACTGTGTCATTCAAAGCCATTGTTTCCTTGTTGATCTTTTGCTTAGATGATCTGTCCATTGCTGTAAGTGGGGGTGTTCAAGTCCCCTACTATAGTGTATTGTATTATTATCAATGAGTTTAAGTTTGTTAGTGATTGATTTATATACTTGGCTGCTCTCACGATGGGGGCATAAATATTTACAAATGTTAGATCTTCTAGTTGGATAGACTTCTTTATTATGATATGATGCCCTTCTCCATCTCTTATTACACTGTTTGGTTTAAAATCTAGTTTGTCTGATATAAATATGGCTACTCCAGTTTTCTTTTGATGTCCATTAGCATGGTAGATGGTTCTCCACCCCTTCACTTTTAATCTGGAGGTGTCTTTGGGTATAAAATGAGTCTCTTGTAAGCCGCATATTGATGGTTTTTTTTTTTTTTTTAATCCATTCAGAGAGCCTATGTCTTTTGATTGGAGCATTGAGTCCATTTACATTCAGAGTAATTATTGCTATGAATTTAGTGCTATTGTATTACCTGTAAAGTCGCTGTTCCTGTAGATTATCTCTGTTCCTTTATAGTCTTTGTTGCTTTTTGGTCTCTTTTTCCTGCTCAGAGGGTCCCCTTTAATATTTCCTGCAGAGCTAGTCTAGTGTTCATGAACTCCTTAATTTTTGCTTGTCTTGGAAACTCTTCATCTCTGCTTCTATTCTGAATGACAACCTTACTGGATAGAGTATTCTTGGCTACATATTCTTCCCATTTAGCACATTGAATATATGCTACTTTCTTCTAGCCTGCCAAGTTTCTGTGGACAGGTCTGCTGCTAACCTTATGTGTCTACCATTGTAGGTTAAGGACGTTTTGTCCCTAGGTGCTGTCAGAATTCTCTCTTTATCTTTGTATTTTGCAAGTTTCACTGTGATATGTCTTGGTGTTGACCTGTTTCTGTTGGTTTTGAGGGGAGTTCTCTTTTCCTCTTGGACTTGAATACGTTTCCTTCCCCAGATTAGGAAAGTTCTGAGCTATAATTTCTTTAAATAAACCTTCTGTTCCTCTTTCCTGCTCTTCTTCTTCTTCTCCTGCTCTTATGATACGGATATTATTGTGCTTCATGGAATCGCTGAGTTCCGTAAGTCTGTATTCATGATCTACTAGTTTTCTTTCCTTCTTCTTTTCATCTTCCTTATATTCCATAATTTTATCTTCTGTTACCACCTGCTCGTTCTTCTGTTTCTTCCCATCCTCATTGTGATTACATTCAGTCAGTTTTGCAGCATCTCATTTGTAGCATTTTTTTCCGGCTTGACTAGTTTTTAGGTCTTTTATCTTTGCCACAAGGGTTTATCTGGTGTCTTCTATGCTTTTTCAAGCCCACCTAGTATTTTTTTTTTTTAATTAATGTATTTGAGAGAGAGAGAGAGAAGGCACAGGGGAGTGGCGGGAGGACAGAGGGAGAGAGCAGACTCCCCACATAGCATGGAGCCCAATGTAGGGTTCGATCCCAAGGACCCTGAGATCATGACCTGAGCTGAAATCAAGAGCTGGCTGCTTAACCAACTGAGCCACCCAGGCGTCCCAACAAAATATAATTTTTTTAAACATATTTACAATTGTAACAAATAAATAGCTGCTCAGAAATGAATTTAACAAGATATATATTACTTTCATGAAAATTTTTAAAAATAATCTTAACTGAATGACATTAAAAGACAAAAGGATATGTCCTGTTTATACAAAAGAAAACTCAATATCTGAGTCATCTGAATATTCAGTAAAATCCCAAACAAAATTCGACATGACATTTGGGGAATTCAGGCTAAGTCTGGGATTAATAAGAAAAAAGCAGAAGCAGAATAGCCAAGATGGTCCTGAAGAATATGATGCAAAAACTTGCCCTTCCTGATACTGTGGTCCATAAAGCTAATGAAAGTGTGGTGTTACTGCAGGTGGTGATAAACTGACAAGTGGAGCAGAACAGGGAGTACAGAAACAAACCCATGCTTATAAGGAAACTTTATGATAAAGGTACATTGTAAATTAGAGGTAAAGTGTGGAACTACTGAATAAAAATGTCAGATCTCTCTGACATTTAAAAAAAGAGAGAGAGCTTAAATTTTTAAATTCTAGAGAAAATTTGCCTTTCACCCTTAGGTTTTTGATCCCAGTGGAATTTTTTCTATATGGTGTGTAGGAGGGATTCATTCTTCCCTCCTCATTTTTCTGTTAGATAATTTTTTTTAAATCAGGCTTATCTTACCAAACAAATCAGAGCACACCTAATTAAAGGTCCAAGCACTCCCCACTGCAAGCAAGAAGGAACTCTGCAGAGGACTGACCTGTGGGAAAGAGCAGCCAAACACAGCAGCAGAGTGCACACAGTGTACACCAGAAACACTTCCTGAAGTGCCAGGCCCCAGACAGTGTATGACCCCTTAATACAGCATTACTCTCAGGAACAGGAAACATTACAGGCTTTCATAATATGCAAAAGACAGAAACCTAGACAAAATGACAAGACAGAGGAATTTTCCCCAAAAGGAATATCAAGAAATCACAGCCAGGGATTTGCTCAAAACAGTTAATAAGGAGTGTATCTGAACAAGAATTTAGAACAAGAGTCATAAAAATACTAGCTGGGTTTGAGGCGCCTGGGTGGCTCAGTCAGTTATTGGCCCGCTCTTGATTTTGGGCTCTGCACTCAGCTGAGGAGTCTGCTTGTGGATTCTCTCTCCTCTCCCTCTGGCCCTCCCTGTGCTCACACTCATGTGCACGCTCTCTCTCTCTCTCAAATAAATCTTTAAAAAAATTACATTTTAGGGTGGGGGGATGAGTTAGCCTGGTGGTGAGTATTAAGGAGGGCATGTATTGCATGGAGCATTGGGTGTTATACGCAAACAGTGAATCGTGGAACACTACATCAAAATTAATGATGTATGGTGACTAACATAATAAAATTTTTTAAAAAATTACATTTTGTTGTATATAAATGTCCAGTTTTTTATAAACATCTTATATCCAGCTATCTTTTTATATTCTTTTTCTAATAATATGTAGATTTACTTTGGGATTTCTATGTAGAAAATTATAGCTTCCCTACAAATCTTTCTTTTTTAAAAAAATTTTAATCCTTTTCATTGTATTTTACTTTCTTTTTGTCATTACATGCTGGCAAGGTCCCTAAGAAAATTGTGAATAGAAACAGTGATAGTAGTCAGTGTCATCATCTTCCTTATTTTGGAAGCATTGCTTCTAATCTTGTACCATTAGGTATCTTCTAAGTTTGGAACTCAATTATAAAACCATCCCGGCCTATGGGAAGATACTAATTTTCTTTTAAGGGTGTAATTTAAAAACTAAGTAATATGTTCACATGGTTTAAACCCAAAAAGGTATTTCAGAAGGGTAGGGGAGTTACAATGAGAGATATTCTTCCAATCTCTGTCATCCATCTTCTTATTCAGTGTTAAATTCTTAGTTATCTTTTTAGTTTCTTTATGCAAATGTAAATGTAAATTTTTATTGATCTCCCTCTTTTCACAGAACTTAGTATATTATACACACTATTTTTCACCTAGAGTTGAATTTTAACTTAACAATATCTGGTCATCTTTCTTTGTTTCCTTTTTCCTTTTTTTTTTTTTAAGATTTTATTTATTTATTTGATACACAGAGAGGGAGAGAGTAAAAGCAAGCAGGGGGAGCATCAGGCAGGGCAGAAACAGGCTCCCCACTGTGCAAGGAGCCCAATGTAGGGCTCGATCCCGGGACCTTGGGATCACCATCTGGTCATCTTTTTATTTTGTTCATAGAAAACTTTTTCATTCTTTTTGATAGCTGTATAAAATTTCATTATATGCTTTTACCAATATTCAACTAGACTTCTGATGGCGGATATTTGGTGTTTTAATCTTTTGCTGTGGCAGACAGTGTTACTTATAAATAAGCTTGGGCATGTACTGTTTTGTACTGGTGTGAGTAGATGGGAATGTTTTTAAACTACTTTTAAAAGAAATAGGGTTTGGGGCGCCTGGGTGGCTCAGTTGTTAAGCGTCTGCCTTCGGCTCAGGTCATGGTCCCAGGGTCCTGGGATTGAGCCCCGCATCAGGGAGCCTGCTTCTCCCTCTCCCACTCCTCCTGCTTGTGTTCTCTTTCTCGCTGTGTCTCTCTCTGTCAAATAAATAAATAATATCTTTAAAAAAAAAAATAGGGTTTGATTTTGATAGCTGCATAATATTCCATTGTATATGTATACCACATCTTCTTTATCCATTCATCTGTTGATGGACATTTTGGCTCTTTCCATAGTTTGGTATTGTGGACATTGCTGCTATAAACATTGGGGTGCACGTACCCCTTCGGATCACTACATTTGTATCTTTGGGGTAAATACCCAGTAGCGCAATTGCTGGGTCGTACGGTAGAGGTTATGTAGTATGGTGAGTGCTGTGAATTGCGTAAGACTGATGAATCACAGACCTGTACCTCTGAAACAAATAATACGTTATATGTTAAAAAAAAAAAAAAGATAGTAAGAAGGGAAAAATGAAGGGGAGGAAATCAGAGGGGGAGACGAACATGAGAGACTATGGACTCTGAGAAACAGACTGAGGGTTCTAGAGGGGAGGGGTGTGGGGGGATGGGTTAGCCTGGTGATGGGTATTAAAGAGGGCACGTTCTGCATGGAGCACGGGGTGTTACACGCTAACAATGAATCATGGAACACTACATCAAAAACTAATGATGTAATGTATGGTGATTAACATAATAAAATTTAAAAAGAGTAGTTATAAGACTAGGTTTACTATTCTTGAGTTAGTTTTAGTAAATAATTTTTTTCTAGGAATTTATCTTTAATCCATTTTTGAAGTTTTTGTAATAAAGTTGTTGGTAGTATTCTTTTATTGTTTTAATGATTTTTTAAAAAAATTCCTAATATTTTAATTTATGTCTTCTCTCCACAGACCAGTTTGACTTTATTGATTCCCTCTATCATGTCTTTTTTTTCTGTTTTGTGGATTTCTGCTTGAAACTTTAGTATCTTATATTTTCTTTAAGTTCAGTCTATTGAACTTAATTGTGTATACATTAAGGTTATAAATTTCCTTCCTAATTGTATCAACTAAATTTTGATACATGGTGTTTCATCATGCTACTCTTGTGTTTAGATCTCTGATCTTTTAAAATTCCTGGCCTATAAATAATTAAAAGAAGCATATTGAAATTGGGTTTGTCAACTGTTATATGTAGTTCTATTAATTTGCATAGAATATTCTTTGCTTCTAAGAAAACATAAAAAATGAGGCAAAAAAATGAAAGAGCACTTTAAAATCAACTAACTGAGGAATAATTACATACCTGCTTATATTTTATATATTATGAGGCTGTTAAGTGCATACAAGTTTTAGAATTGTTAAATCTTGGTGAATTCCCTTTTTTCGTGTTTTTTTAATCTAAATTCAATTAACCAACATATAGTACATCATTGGTTTCAGATGTAGAGTTCGATAATTCATCAGTTGCATATAACATGCAGTGCTCATCACATTGAATTCAATTTTTATACTTGGTAATACATTTGTTTGAAAGCTCATTTTTTCTGATATATAGCTCATATCTTAGAAATGGAGAACATTGTATGCAAAAGAAAGGTGGGGGAGAATTAGCATTTTATTTTCTTCTTAATGCTCTTTTAGATTTATTTTCTTCGTTGTTAATAATAAACAAAGTCTGAGTTTGATTTTCTTTAGTTCCCTCTCCCAAAGGTGTTTTGGTGGTGTGGGATATGTTTAAGCTTTGGAGCCAGATAGATAGAACACTTAAAGGACCCACACACTTTCTGTCATGTTCCTTTGCCTCCTCTAAAGGTGTTGTCCCTGCCTGCATTGCTGAAATGATTTATTCCTACCACATTCTCTTTCCAACCTGTAAGGTGGGAGAAAGCAAATGGAGAAGTAGCAGCTCCCTTTTAAGGGCTTGACCTGGAAGTTGCACTTGACACTTCTGTTCACAGCCCTTCACCCTGAACTAAATAACACAGCCAGCCAAGACTGAGAAGCACAGTCTTTGAGGTGTGGCCGTAAGCTCAGCTACGTTTGGGGAGGTGGTGGGAGGGGGCCTCTTACTAAAAGGCAGAAGAGGAGACTGTGAAGTAACCAATTAATTTTTATTGAATTGTTTTATAAAATGGAGGTAATGTTCTTTGCAGTTTGGTTGTACGAATTAAGTCAAAGAGTGGATATAAATCATCTAACATAGTATCTGACCCAGAGTAAGCATTCAGCAAATGTTAGTTTGCTTCTCTTCATGAGCTTTTCTCTGAAACCTGATTGTTTTTGCCATCTGCTAGAACTTGGTTCTTTTGCTCTCATAAATTAAACACATATGTTAATTTTAATGCTCTTGATTTATTTCATTGTCAATATATTGGTACAGTAACTACTTTTTGAAAGTATTGATTAGAGTGCTAGATGTCATGAGTATTTCTTTTTTTGTTGTTACTTATCTTACATTTTTTAAATTTTATTATGTTATGTTAATCACCATACATTACATCATTAGTTTTTGATATGAGTATTTCTTTTTCCCAAATGCCACACTGTGCAGTTTTATTTTACACACATGGCACCATATTTGTAATTCTTCCTAAGAAGCAGTGTTTTATGGCATTTTTCTGTGTCCATAAATATAGGTCTCTGGCATCATTTTTATAGAATAGCTTTATTGAGGCATAATTGACATAAAAATATATTACACATGTAAAATAAACTGCAACATGTCAGAATGTACAGTTTGATAATTTTTGACATTTATACATCTATGAAATTATCACCACAATAAAGATAATGAACATATCCACCTTCCTAAAATGTTTTCTCATCCTCCTTTGTAACTTTTCCTTCCTAACTCCTGTGCCCCTACAGCAATTACAGATCTGTTTTCTATCACTATAAATTACATGTTCTAGATTTTTATATAAATGGAATGTATAGTTTTTTTTTTTTTAAGATTTTATTTGAGAGAGAGACAGCACGAGCAGGGAGGAGGGGCAGGAGAGGGACAGGCAAGCTCCCCACTGAGCAGGACCCTGAGACCATGACCTGAGTTGAAGGCAGATGCTTAACGGACTGAGCCACCCAGGTGCCCCGGAATGTATAGTTAATAGTAAAATTTTTAATGCCTTTTGGTATTTCATTGTTTGGGTGGACCATATTTGAATCCTCTATGCTAATAAACATGTAGGTTGACTATTTCTCCCTGCTCTTATAAACTGTGCCTTGCTATATTACAATGTATATACAAGGGTGAATGTTTGGAGCTATATGTCCTTGGATAAATTTCTAAAAGTGTATTGCTAAATCAAAGACTGTGGTACCCCTTGAGACCATGTATATGCCAAACTGCCCTCTAGACTAGTCACTTTACATTTTTGCTAGCTCTCCTTAGTGAAGTCATTCCTTCTCCAAGAATTCTTTGTCATTAAAAAAGAACCTTTAAAAAAGTATTGTAGGACAAAAGCAACATCTTGTGTTATTATAGTTATCCCACCCCCCCAACTAATGATATGCTTGGGAAATAATGAGTGACTTAATGGAAGTCTAGTTTATGCAAACTGTTTATGTTTAATATGAACTATTATTTTGGTTGGCTTATCTCAGTAATTGTCTTGTGTTCTTTTTAAAGGTTTGTTATTGAACTTTGTGAACCAATTCAAGTAAAACAGCTTGATATTGCAAATTATGAATTATTTTCTTCAACTCCTAAAGACTTCCTGGTTTCTATCAGTGACAGGTAAATGCTAAAGCTGCTTTCTACAAGTTTATGTTGGATCTCCAGAATAAAAATTTTAAGATGGGTCACTTTTTAAAACTTCATTTTATTTTTTATTTTAATATATCAATTTGTAAGAATGTAATAATACTGTAGTATTAGGCACTTGCTAATCAACTTACTTTCATTAAATCATATAGTGTTTATAATAACATGATATTCCTTTATAAGGTGAGGAAACAGATGAGGAAAAGTCACATAATATGTGAATTGGAAAATCAGAATTCAAACCTAGATCTGTCCTTATTTTTAATTATTATGATCTGTTGCTGCCAAACATTTCTTTAAAAAGTTATTAAAAACTTTCATGAATACTTCATTTTATATATCATGAGGCATATTTTTGTTAAAGTATAATTTAAAAATTTGTTACGTGTGTGTGATTATGAAAGAATTAACATAAGGAATTTGATAAAGAATCACAATCCATTCAATCAAAGATAACTTAGCATCTTAATATATTCCTTCCAGGCTTTTCTATATATTCATATATTTACTAATCCTATTTAAAAAAATCAGCTTTTACTGCTTATATCCTGATAATATCCTTTTGCCTTTTAAACACCATTTAAAAATTTTTGAGTATAATTAACATACAATGTTACATTAGTTTCAGGTGTACAACATATTGATTCAGTAATTCTCTACAATAAGTATACCATTTTTAATGAATGGTTTATATTTTCCCCCCACTGGAGGTGTTTACTCATGCAATAAATACTTTTTGAGTGTCTCTGATGTGGCATGTAGAATGCTGTTATTTATTTAACCATTCTTCTGTTGTTGATCATTAATGGTTACCCACGCTCTTCTTCCACCTCACACTCTGCACTGCATATATGCAGTTATTGAAATTAATTCTCAAGACCTCTTGAATTCCATCCATTTTTCACCTAATAACCTTGTTCAGATCACTTCTTTTTCTCTAAGCTGTAATTTTCTTATATGTCAAGTGGACATACCCAGCTTTAACAAAGTGTTTTTTTGTTTTAATAGCACTCCATTACTTTGAGGGATTTTTAAAACACTGTAGTAAACAAAAATAATACTTTAAGGCTTTTATGTTTGATTTTCTTTTAAAGATGGGGAAACAGCTATGTAAGATCTGTGAAATTCTAGTCTAATGATAAAGGATTTTTTGTTTCCCTTTCCACCAGCACTTTTATTTGTATTTTATATCATCACACACTTCTTACTACATGAAGTGTAGTACCTGCTTCCAAAACAATCTCTTGGCTACTCTGTTTTAAAACCTCCAGTTTACTTGGAAGCCCAAGAAGCCATTTTGGTCCTACTTTTTGTCTTCTCCTTTTCTTGTTTTCTCTTTGATAATGGTGTGAGTTTTGCAAGATATTCTTTCCCTGTAAAGAGGAACTTGTCAGAGTTTAGTTGGAAAAGAAAATGCATTTCTTCAACTCAATAGTTCACTATTTAAACTGTTAAGTGAGTGTGTGCACCTGGAGAGGAAAAAATTAAACAGGATGTATTTTGAAGATGTGATGGAACCTCTCAATATGTGGTTTGTGAATTTTAAAAAGAATGTTTATATTTATATTTCCTAGATATCCCACAAATAAGTGGATTAAGCTGGGTACTTTTCATGGTAGAGATGAGAGGAATGTCCAGAGTTTCCCTTTAGATGAGCAGATGTATGCAAAATATGTGAAGGTAATGTTTATACCTACAGGACTATGTTTTATAATGAAAACATACCTATTATTCATACGTTTTTATACCTGACCCCACCTTTTTAGAAATCATAAAACTTAAGAGGAAATTTAATGCAATATTCTTTTTGATAAAATGATTCTCACTTGCATTTATTATTTTATGAAACAAATATTAATACATTCCCTTTTGTATAACTGGAAACTTAGGCTGATTGTTTTGATATTTGCAGCTCTGATGAAATTTCAAAATTTTTTTAAAATTTTATTTATTTTCTCAGTGGGGGGGAGAGAGGACACAAGCAGGGGGAGCAGCAGGCATAGGGAGGGAGAAGCAGGCTTCCCGCTGAGCAGGGATCCTGATGCGGGACTCGATCCCAGGACGCTGGGATCATGACCTGAGCTGAAGGCAGACACTTAACTGACTGAGCCACCCAGGCATCCCTGAAATTTCAAATTATGTCTTAGTATTTTTTTGAGTCTTAATGTAAAATGTCATCTTCATGGTATCATGTCTTTCTGTATTTCAAAGTCCAAATCATTGTTAGTCACTGAAGTCTTTAAAGCAGGTCTGATTTTTTTATTAGAATCTGATTCTTAGATCGTTTTAATTTTAATATCCAGTTATTTGTCTTACACCTATTGCCTTTTCTGTTGTATATTCAAGTGAAATATTCTTTGTCCAAATACCAATTTCAAGTAAACTTTTAAACACTTTTATTCAGTATTTCTGCTGCTTCCTCCACCAATGTAGAGAATGAATTATTTACCAAAGTAGAATTATCACTCTCGAATTGGATTTTAGACAAAATACAGGAATTTCCTACTCCTCTCCTCCCCTTTTTTTCTTTAAAATAATAGCACACCTTAAAGTACCACTGTGTTTTGGAATGATAGCAGCTCTGATTTCTGTCTTCTTTAAATGTGAGAACTTATAGCTACCTGATCGTCCTCTGGGATTTTACCGTCTGTGTCTTTTTTAAGCATGTATTAAATTGGCTTCTATGAATGGGTAAACTTGTAGTATTCCTAGTCTCAATATAAAAATGCTAAATTCTATTTTTAAAATACAGTTGATATTCTCAGTTAATGGTTCAACAGTGTTCAGAAAAATGAAGGTATATTTTCCATTTCTTTTAAACAATTGTTTCATGACCTTTTTATATGGCAGTTTCTACACTGTGATAAGGAAAAATTTTTTAAATTATTTGGCAGGTGATACAATTAATTTTACAATTAAGGCAACCCACCTGTTAATGAAATAGTTACAAGAATTATTCTTCATACCATCTTTTATTAATAATGGCAGAACATAATTTATTGGTGGTATAAAAAGTGTCATTTCCTACTTGGTTCTTTTTATGGTGGGACACTATAGAGCATCTTGATGATGACTATTCTAAAAAGTTCTTTTTGGTAGCATTAATTCTAAAAGGAAAAAACATTTAATTCTAATTCTAATGTCGATAAATATATAAATTTATGTGGGTTTTCCTTATCCCAAAACTAAACCCAGATATACGGTCTACTTTTAATAGCCTATATTTTAAAAGTGGATTGATATATATCTTTTAGTTCTGTAAGTTATACTTGAAATAATATAGTATCCAAAAAATTCATGCTTTCCCTAAAAAAATTTGTATACAGTATGGTACAAGAATAAATACTATTTTATATTATGCTACTTAATCTTTTATCAATATGTATGTACATGTGTATATCCACATATGTATTTATATATATATATAGGTATATATGTGATACATATCTATAATAATTGAATTAGTATAAGACACAGGTTGTTTCTAGTTACTCTTTATTACTTTTAGAATGTTTTTATTCCTGACAGATAAAACAGCAGCAATGAATTTTAGGTTATTCAGCTTAACCTTAAAGTTAATTTCCTTACAGTTAGATTATACTTTCTAGCTGTGATGGTAAAAATTTAAACCATTGATTTGATTTCTGCAAAGAAATAAGAGTACTACAATGTTATCCATCACAGTTCATTGCTTTCTATAGTTAAACAATATAATTTACAAATATTAAATGTTGCCTATAGCATGTTATCCAGACTTTGGAACTGATTTCTTTTTCTTTTCCTTTCTCTTGCTTCAGATGTTCATCAAGTACATAAAGGTTAGCAACCTTCTCTTTTGCAATATTGAATAACAGGGCATGGCATATTACTGCATGGCAAAAAAGCAAAACTTTACAATTACTGATTTTTGGGGATATGAGGACTTTATTTTTAGAAATGTTATAATGAAAGAAACTGCATATATTGTTAGATAATCTCATGTGCACTGTGCTTTTATTCTTTAGGTAGAGTTGGTATCACATTTTGGATCAGAGCACTTTTGTCCATTAAGCCTTATAAGGTAATACAGAACAACAGACACTTATTGAGTGATTTTTTTTTTTAAAGTGATACACAAAAATCCCAGGATATTTAAAGTGAAGAAATCATTTTCTCCTGTGTGAAGTTAATACCAAAGAAACATAAGCTGTTAAACCCTTCTTGTCCTTGAATCTGTTTTAGAAAAATGTAAAAATTTGCTCTAAGAAAAAATAACCATTATGCGTGTCTGGCCTAGCTTGCTTGCTGTTTTGCTATGATGATAGTATATGGAAAATTCTTAGACTGATAAAACTGGCCATCAAATTTTTAAATGCCTTAAATAGAAAAAATTTTAATGGAAACAGTGGATGGATGACTACAGTGTAAGAAACAGTCATTATTTTGGAGTCCAAAAGCTAATGGCCCTCAAAAAATGACCAAAGTTAATGTATTTTGTCATTTATTATGAAGAGATGAGTCTTAACAATTTCATTTTATTTTGAAAGTCTTTAATGCAATGTTGTTAATAGGGTATTTGGCACTAGTATGGTTGAAGAATATGAAGAGATTGCTGATTCCCAGTATCAGTCAGAACGTCAAGAATTATTTGATGAGGACTATGGTAAGTGACTTTAAGACATGTGACTATTATGTATATTTTTTTGTTTTTTAAAGTAATAGCCTGAAGGGATAGGAGAAGGTTTTATGACACCCTCCATTTCTACTTTATCAAGTCCTTGTTTTAAAAGATCTTAAATCATAGCCTGAAAAATAGAATTTTCCCCTTCCTCAATTTTCCTATAAGTGAAATGAAGACATTTATCAGGGGTTGGTAAAGTACATGGAAAACTTAATAAAGTCTTATAAATGTGATTAAAATTCGGTAAGCAGTGGAATTATTTTCCTTGGCTTAAAACATCTGTTTGATAAATGGCTTCTGAATCTCATTTTCTTTTTGTGAACATGTTTTAGATGTATAGTGAATATTTATTATAAAATATGCTTTAAACAACAGCTGACTTTGACAGGACATAATTTGAGCTTTTAAACATATTATTGAAGATAGTTCTCAGTGTAATTACCTTCATTTTCTCTTTAAACAGATTATCCTTTGGATTATAATACTGTGGAGGATAAATCCTCAAAAAATCTTCTTGGTTCTGCTACAAGTGAGTATTTGGGATTTTTCTAGACACTATTAAAATATTTCCCAACCTTTTTCCCCCCCCTGACATATGTGGATATTTTGTTGCGGTATATGGTTTGGGAAGCTCCTCCTCCCAATGTTTAACTTGAGTTGAAATCAAAGATACTAGCATTGAAATGTATTTCCTTAGGGATAAAATAGGAAGGGTGAATGAAAAGAAAGAGGAGAGGAAAAAATGCAAGCACAAGTTGGTTCTTCTACCCTAAGTGCTTATATTTTTAAGCAGATTCCTTAGAAGAATGGGCTATGAATTTACTTGGGGAAAGAATTATTAAAGAGCTCCAGACCATATAAGTAGAAGTATCTGGGTAGTCATTCTAGATGGGAAGGGAATTCGAATGGTAGTTCAGAGGTAGTAGGCATCAGTGAAGTCTTAGCAAACAAGAAATCCTTGATCTATGGATGTGATTAGTTTCCTAATTAATTACAAATATAAAGGCTGTTCTTATCCATAATAATAATGATTCTCAAGCAGGAACAATAATAATAATACACTCTTTGTAAACTAAAGAAATAATGTCTAAGATACTAGTAGTTTAGTTTTTGTCATGCCAGCCTATTAAATTCTGAACCTAGTGGTAAGCTGGCTAAGGAGACTCCTGGAAAGACCATTACCAACTGACACTTAATTTTTATTGTTATAATTCAGGTAGGTATATTTTAATGGTTGTTTTTGGTTATTCGTAAAGAACATAAAATACTGGAAGGGGTTTTGTTTTTATTTGGAGATTAATGATTGATTATAATAAAAGTAAATCTTTGTAAAATCAATGACTAATTTCTTGTGCCTTTCCCTTGTTGCCCTTAGTGAGTTGAGTTGCTTCAATCCCAGTCTCATGATGTACATTGTCTTTACACCTTTTTAGGTTTAATCAATCAGTGGTATATATACTTAGGTAGATATTTTGTATAGCTACAGTATATGGAGCTAGGAGTTGCCTCTGGTTTTTTTCATCTTTTATTTTTTTTGTTCCCTTCTTCCCCTTTTCCTCTCCATAGAAAACTAGTCCTCAGTGTGCTTTTTTTAAAAATTTTATTATGTTATGTTAATCACCATACATTACATCATTAGTTTTTGATGTAGTGTTCCATGATTCATCGTTTGCATATAACACCCAGTGCTCCATTCAATACATACCCTCTTTACATCACCAGGCTAACCCATCCTCCCACCCCCCCTTGCCTCTAGAACCCTCGGTTTGTTTCTCAGAGTCCATAGTCTCTCATGGTTCGTCCCCCCCTCTAATTTCCCCCCTTTATTTTACCCTTCCTACTATCTTTTTCCTTTTTTTTTTTTTAACATATAGTGTATTCAGTGGGCTTTTTAAGGCATAGGGAGAATGCTAAAAATACCTGTAGAAGAGGAACCCTTTATATAATATGTAACTTTGTTGCATATTAGCTCAATATACTTTGTTTCCCTCTATTGCTAGTCAACTGTCTATATATTAGTGACTACTTTTAAGTAGGATTCTTAGCTATCTAGTTGATGACTTCATTCACTGCTATGGGATATAGTTTTTTAGGAGTGAAAACATGCTGTGTTATCTCTCTGGATATTAATATTATTGTTCATGTCCTTAAATATGTATTAAAAATTCTGTTCTATGTAGTAATCATCATAGCTCACTGATGTTATATTAGTTAGCTGTGTGTAAGCATTGTTATTTTATGGAGTCAGAAAATAGCCCCAGACTGAAAGATCTCTAGCTTCTGATGGTTGCTGGAGAGGAAGGGGCACCTTGGGGAAGTGTATGCCTTACCATAGTTGTAGGTAAAGGAAAGTCCTGTTAATATTCTTGGTTTCTTTTTCTGTATTCTTACGGTATTAACTCCTAGACAAAACCTAGTTTATATCACAATGGAGGGCATTTCCCTGTTTGTAATCACTTCTGTGACCAAGGTATTATTTTTATTAATTAGATAAAGAATCTTCTTTATATCCCACTTTTGGGATCTTTTTCCTCAAAGATGTGTTTTTTGGTAACATATCATTTATTTTTCTTTTTATGGATCTTCTATTTACCTTTCAGTGTTCTAGTGTTGAAAAAATTTGTTTAGTGAGAGGGAGGGAGGGTGGGAAGATGTCAGCTAAACCTAAATACAGTAGGGTTTAAAAAGATCTCCATCTCTTGAAGTTTCAGAAAAAGAGGCCATAGTAGCTGGCAGTGATAAGACTTTGGTGTCATAAAGGTTATAGACATGACCTAACACAGCTGTGTTCTGTACTTGTCCTTTTGAAGAGTCTGGGACTGTTTCTGAGCCTGACTTAAATCCCACCTCCAAGGTGGTATAATATTTAAGGAGTAAATAACAGAGTGGAATCAGGCCAAAGAGCTAGTCTCTGGCACTGAAATATCTGAATTTTATTATCATCATCACACTTTATGAATTAGCTTGAAATTGGCCAATTTTGAACCTGATTTACTTTTTAAATTTAGATGGTGGCACCAAAACAGAATTCTGTGGCTTGGGGTGGCTCAGTTGGTTAAGCTTCTGCCTTCGGCTCAGGTTATGATCTCAGGGTCCTGGGATCGAGTCCTGCATCAGGCTCTCTGCTCTGCGGAGAGCCTGTTTCTCACTCTCCCTCTGCTGCTCCCCGTGCTCTTCTCTCTCTGTCTGTCAAATAAATAAAATCTTTAAAAAAAAAAAAAAGAATTCTGTGGCTTTAATCTTTTTTTTTTTTAAGCTGGGGCAGAGGGAGAAGGAGAATCTTTTTTTTTTTTTTTTAAGATTTTATTTATTTATTTGACAGGGAGAGAGAGAGCACAAGTAGGCAGAGAGGCAGGCAGAGGGAGAGGGAGAAGCAGGCTCCCCGACGCGGGGCTCGATCCCAGGACCCTGGGATCATGACCTGAGCCGAAGGCAGCCACTTAACCAACTGAGGAGAAGGAGAATCTTAAGCAGACTCCATGCCCAGCACAGAGCCTAACATAGGGCTCGATCTCACAACCGTGAGCCAAAATCAAGAGTCGGACTCTGAATTGACTGAGCCACCCAGGCGGCCCCCCACCCTTTTTTCCCTGTGGCTTTAATATTAATACAAACTCCCTTTTCCTTTTGGTATTGAGCAGTTAGTAGTTACAGGAAATACATGTCACCAGAGTACATTGATTCTATTGGAACTTGGTTGTCAAAGAGCATACATACTGAATGTTTGGACATTCTTGACGTTATGTAATTTTCTTAACTACCAAAAAGGGAGAAACTACTATGTTAGAGAAAGCAGCATTCTTGACTTCGTATATATGCCAGTTATGGCAGCTCTTCTGCTTGATTCTTTTATTTACATTCTTTAACCAGAACATTTAAATATTTTACTTCAACAAAAAATTCTTAATATCATTCTGCTTTCCTTGTACTTTGTCATGTGGATATTCCAGACCACTTTCTACTTTGATATTCTTACAAGTCTGCCTTTACTTCTGAATATGGTCTGCATTTTGTTAGAATCGCTTAAAGGCCAGGTTTCTGTGTATATGTTTAAGACAAAATACAGTTTTTGTGTTCTCTTACATCAAAGTATTTTTTATGAATGTCTGTATTTTATAGATCTGGAAGGAGAAGTGAGAATGAGGGTGGGCATGCAGCAGAGGTATCTAAATACAAATGGTAGGAAATAGTTATTTTGTTGGTTTGTCTTGTTATGTTGTAGCGTAGGTAGTTTGTTTTCCATATCAAAAGGAGCCTTAGTGTGCTGGAGACTGAGTGTAACATGTTGATGGTCCCTGGGGAGAATTTCATTCCTAAAAGAATGAGATTGGATGAATAGTGCCCAGCTCAAAGATAAAGGAGTTGGCTAATCTGGGAGAAATTGAGGACAAATGTCTAGCTTGGTACTGTATTCCAAATTATTACCTTAGCCTATTCAGAAGGTGTTAGTGGCCACATTATGATTGTGACAAACTATCATGTGTTTGGATGCAAATTGGGAATGGTCAGAATAGAATATACACAAAGCTGCTTTCTCTCAAAAGACAGAATAAGACTACATTTGGCAGTGTTCTGTGAACAGAAGCAAAATTAATTTTTAGATGGACTGAGAATGTAGAAATTTGCCAAATTTTGCTTTTGTTACCAAGTAGCCCCCTGAAATGATGATAAATAGTATTTGTAAATGAAGGATAGTGTAAATCTTCTTTATGTTTAGGTTAAAACGTAATACTCTAAACCTGCTTTCTTTACACAGATCCATAGATGTGTTCTGTTCTTGAATTCTTTAACAATAAATACCCCAAAATTTAAATGCCAAAAAATTTGTTATCTGAGGTCAGATTGCCCTTTGAAGCACAAGGACTTCAGAGTATAGATTTGATTCCAGAATTTGGATTCTATGAAGCAGTCCATTTTGACTGAACTTCAGCTAGCAGGCTAAGTAGAAGGTCAGATCCTATTGCAGTATTGGTTGACATTAAAAGTGGATTTATGTGGAAATAAAAGAGTTTCCATTGCTACTTTATTTTGGTTTGTGTGGAAATATGGTGTTTCCATTCTTGTTTTTATCTCATGCTTTAGCCTAAGAATCAACACTGCTTCTTTGTTTACCAGTTTGTCTGGTCAAAGGAAGGGCAAGGTTGACCTATAATCCTAGACATTTACAAAGCAAGTACAAAGCTTTTGTGTGTTGTACCAATGAGTGGAACAAAGTACCATTCCTGTACTTTGTAAATATCAAAATTTAGGACTACCAGTTATCATTTTAAACATGTCTAAAATTTCTTACTATTTTCTCCTACCGTAAAACATGTATCTACGGGATCAGCTCCAGGTGACAGTGCTTGGCTTCCTCTCAATTTTCTGGATAGGGTGTTAGCCTTTCCTACTTTTCACATCTCTGATTTTCACTGGAAGTGTGATGAAAACCCTGTGGATCTCTTGGGAAAGGAAAACAAGACAGAAATAACTGATGAGACTTAATATGTAGCCCTTGCCAGATATTAATATTTTAAAAGGAGAAATACCTGACAACTGGTTAATTAACTTCTAGTGGAATATTAGAGATTAGATTGGGGATGGAAATTAATTTCCCTTAAAATTACATCATAGAAGGAAGCCTCCTATTCTCAGCACCAGCTTTTTATGGAGTTAGGTATTTTGTGATACTCATGTGCCTTTGGCTATTTATTCAGATATTAAAGTTTCTACCACTTTACTCATCATCCAAGTATCCTCTTTAGAAAGAGGCAGAATTTGCAGGTATGCAGATTGCTTTACCTACAGCACTGAGAGTTTTATGACTTTAACTTAACCTGCCCATGCCCATACCCACCCAATTCACAAAAGATTTTGTGTCATGTGTTATCCATTAAACATCATTAAAAGTTACCAAAGAAATTTGATTCTGTGCAGTATCAAGTTGGAATTTAACCATATTATCAATAAATAAGATATGTTCATAGTTGAAAATAAAATTTTCCTGCTCTCCTAAGATATGTTCATAGTTGAAAATAAAATTTTCCTGCTCTCCTAAGATATGTTTATAGTTGAAAATAAAATTTTCCTGCTCTCCTTTGGATAATAATCTTCCCATTTTGTTTATATCTATAAAAATCACCTGTTTAGGAAAAACTACTACTTCAAACTTTTTTGTTTTTGTTTTAAACGGTAGAAACTTTTTAAAGAAAAACAAGCTTTTCTGTAAAATACTAATTTTGGTTGTCATATTTTTCCCTGCCCCAGTAGAGGCTATATGTTGAATTTTACTTAAATTTTGTAATATGTTTAAGATAGTGTTTTAGCAAAAGGTTTGGGGAAGGTTAACCAAAAAAGTATAATTAAGTTTTAAATTCCTTCTGAACATAAAAATTCAGATTTATGTTTTATACTTTTTGGCTGAAATTTGTGTCCTATATTGGACTTACATAGTAAGATGAACAAAAAGGTAATTAGTCCAAAAAAATACAAAAAGACCATTATAAATGGTTTTTTGACTATCTGATATTAAGCTATATAAGAGTTTTTAGGTGTATTGGTATTTTTTTCTGATTGAATTTTGTTTTAGATGCCATTCTAAATATGGTGAATATTGCCGCTAATATTCTGGGAGCAAAAACTGAAGACCTGACAGAAGGTACCTAATCATTTTATGGGTCTTTTAAATATCTGATACTCCAAGGGTCATTCTAGTTAGGAAAATTAATTAATAAGCCAAGGAACTTAATTTTTCATTTAGAAATATAGAAGTGAATCAAAGGGACTTACTAATCTTCTATTATTCATTGTTTATTTGAATTTCATAAGTTCTCTCATAATACGATCCTGTCTATATAAAATTCATGAATTTCTTTTTTGACTCTTCCTGCTGTAGAAGTAATAATTTTATCCCTTATCTCTTTCCTGAAGTTTTCTAGTGGTACTTCATGCATGCTTTTATTTATCAAATAAATACTCAATTTACAAAGTGATTTTTTTTTCCCCTCTACAGAATGCCAAATATGAGTATTAACAGCAAGGAGAAACCATCTTCCTTTTTTTGTTCTTAGAAAATACTTAGCTCCAAGTGCGAACTTAAAATGACCCATACATTTCTTCTTATTCTCTTTAGTAACTCCTTTAGGTGTCTAGAAGGCATGTTAATCACTTAAGATTACACAGAATTTATAGTCATTTGAGTTGCTTTAATTATCTGAGAAGTTGAGAATATGCATAATTTGTAGTTCTGACTTTGTACACAAATGGTCATTTCTTTCTAAAAGAACCTTGATGAAGAAAATAAAGTCTGCAGTAGCAAACCTATTTGACTTTTTTTCTCCCCCAGAAACTAAAGTTCCTTATTTGTTATAGTGAAATATTGTCACGGCATAGCTTTTTAAAATTAAACTCAACATGGGTATCTTTCTTAAAATAGGAAATAAAAGTATATCTGAGAATGCCACTGCCACAGCTGCACCTAAAATGCCTGACTTAGCTCCTGTTTCAACTCCTGTTCCATCACCTGAGTAAGTTATATTGTGATATTAGAGTTCTGTTAAAATGGAGAGCCGAATGTACTAGTACATAGAAAGGTACTTGGGGTTTATGTGTGAAATAATTATCTATAGAAAGCTCTGAATCATAGGGTAAGCATTCCACAGCCACTTAAAATATCTTTGAGTTGCTTCTTGGGTACCAGGAATGCACTTCACTTCAGACCAGATGTTTGTTGTTTTGATATTATATATTACTTCTATTATTCACAATACTGAATCTTTTTCTTATTGCAAATAATTGGCCTAATTCTGCAGGTGTAGGTTTGAGGACAAATTTTAAAAGCTTGCATTTATTAAGTTCAAATTTAAAAGCATTGATTAAGTACCTGTGCTGTGCCTCAAAAGCTACAAAGGTGCCTGATATTCCTAGAGCGGTGATTCTTAAATTATGTATTTGTCTCGAAACAAACTCTTACAGTGTTCACTTTCTTAAATTGAATTAGATAGACGTCTTCTCCCGGACTGCAGTGGGGCACTTTAGACAGGAATGTCTGTCATGTAGTTAAAATAGAATGTCCTCATTTCTTTAGTTTTTTCTACCAGAGATGATTAAGGTTTTTTGCCACTTCTTCTTATCTATAACAGATAAGCTCATAGACCGGATAATTGGGTATAGTTATTGTAAGTTTATGTGTATTTCATAGATATACTCTGTAAAATGTTGAAAGCCTTTTGTCTCAGAACTCTGCTTAACAGGATGAGATATTTGAACAGGGAAATATGTAATGAAACGTGCAGTGGGTATGGTTTGAGCTGTAATTCCTAAATACCATACTAAATAAAAACTGAGATTTTTGTGCTTTGAAGGGCACAGTGACATACTTGTATTCTGTGTTTATTTGTAAAATGACTAAAGATATTTGTTTATTGGATGACTAGAGAGAAAATATAGCATTCTATGTCATTGAGTCCTAGGAGGTCCTAAGAAATCTTTTTAGGATAGGGACATTCTTGGTATTGTCTCTAATTATGTGGAACTGTGCCTCCTAGTCCCAGTTTTAGGACTAGGCTTCTTCAGTTAACAACACATAGTATGTCTTATTTTTCAAAACTAAAGGAAACTGATTTCACTTTATATATGTGTATATACACACACACACATACACATACATACACACTCTCCTCCATATAGACATATGAATATTTATTGGAAGATACCACATCAGGCTTATATAGTAGTTTTTACTTTTCTCTGTTAGTTTGATTTTAATAGATTTTTTATATAATTGCTTACTTTTTAGTTTAATGTTTCTTTATATTTGTTTTAAATTCTTTTTGATTACTATATGGCAACCCTTTGAAGAAAATAAATGAAAATGAAAGAATCCATGACAGGGTGTCACTGTTAAAGTTACTATGAAAAGATGACTTACTTTCTTTTCCCACATTTGAGTTTTTTAAAGTATAGCTCTGATTAGGGTATATATAGATGGTATATAACTTAATTTGTACCAAATTAATTCATTTTAGTTTTTCTCCCTCCCTTTCTTCAGACACTGCTCCTTTTTACTGTCTAAATTTATGTTGTAGATAGTAAGCAATAAAGATGTAAGAAATGTTATTAGAGACCATATATCTATATATCATCTATTTAGAGAAGCATAGTCTAATTATGTTTTAGTTTTGTCCATTTACTTACTGTCAAGATGAAAATCTAGCTTTTAGATACTATTTTATTCCTGCCTTTGCTGCTATGATATTAGTCTTTATTCAAAGACATTTCCTGGCATTCTTAGTAATTTTTCAGAGTAGGAAAATTATATATGAAGATGTTTCTTTCTGGTATTCAAGTGACTTTATTTTTTCAGTTTGTACCTTTTGTACTGTAAGGGCTGCACCTGGAAATGTATTTTTATCTTGGAATGAACCACAGACATTATAATTTACAGCACTATTCCTACCAGCTCCATCCCCCTACTCCCCTACCTTACATACATACTCTAGATCCTACAGATGGTATTAAGTTACAGATGGGGCACTATTTATTATTAGCTAGGACTTTCATTAGAGTTGTTAAGTATTTGGCTTTAAATAATAGAAAATTAGCCCAGGTGATGTTAAGATTATTTTGGGGAGGGAGGGATGCAGATAATCGTGTGTGTATGTGTAATGCTACCCTGGAATTCCTCAAGTCATCCACAGAAAAATTTTCTTTGAGAAATCTAGCTACCTTTTAAAAGTATGATATTCAAATACAAAGTGCATTCATATATTAAGAATCCCAGATTCTAGTTCCTAGAATCCACATGTAAGCAATTCTTAAATAGATATTTTTAAAAAGCAAGTTTGATTTAGTAAATAGTGATTTGAGTCATCTGATCACTTGATAAATGGTCTTTCTGTTACCATTTCTGAATAATACTTGTTTTTATAATGAAACTGACTTTTGAAGGGGAAAAATTCATCTGAAAAAAAATTTCAGTTTCTTCTATATTTCTAGTCTTCCTTTTATTTGACATATGATACATTGATTTTTAGCATAATTTTAACTTTAGATTTCTAATTAAAGTGATACGTAATTATGATATGTATTTCTAGGTTTGTAACCACCAAAGGACACATACATGATACAGAGCTATCATCACCTGATACTCCAAAAGAGAGTCCAATTGTACAGCTGGTTCAAGAGGAAGAAGAGGAGGCAAGTCCATCTACAGTGACCCTTCTGGGTAGCGGTGAACAGGAGGATGAATCATCACCCTGGTTTGAGTCAGAGACACAAATATTTTGCAGTGAACTGACCACAGTTTGTTGTATTTCTAGTTTTTCGGAATACATATATAAATGGTGTTCAGTTAGAGTTGCTCTTTATCGGCAACGTAGCAGAACTGCTGTGAGTAAAGAAAAAGATCATCTCATGTCGGTTCAACCACCATTACCACTTCCTGCAGAATCAGTGGATGTTTTAGTATTGCAACCTCCGAGTGGAGAATTGGACAGTAAGAGAAAGGAAAAGGATGCTGAAACTATTGTTCTAGGTGACTTAAGTAGTATGCACCAAGGTGATTTGATTAATCACAGTGCAGATGCAATTGAACTTGAACCAAGCCATCCTCAAACTCTTTCTCAGTCTCTTCTCTTAGATGTTACTCCAGAAATCCATTCATTACCTAAAACAGAAGTATCTGAGCCTAGTAAATATGAGGCAGGACCTACACCATCTCAAGTGATCCCTCAAGAGAATTCTGTTGAGTTTGATAATGAAACAGAAAAAAAGTCTGAGAGTTTTAGTTCTATAGAGAAGCCAGCTGTGATCTATGAAACAAATAAACTTAGTGAAGTAATGGATAATATTGTAAAAGAAGATATAAACTCCATGCACATTATCACAAGGCTATCTGAAACAGTAGTGCCACCTGTAAACACAGCTACTATGCCAGACGGTGAAGATGGGGAAGCCAAAATGAACATAGCTGACACACCAAAGCAAATTTTGACTCCTGTTATGGATTCTTCTTCGTTACCTGAAGTGAGAGAGGAAGAACAGTCTCCGGAAGATGCCCTTTTAAGAGGGCTACAGAGGACAGCTACAGACTTTTATGCCGAATTGCAAAATTCAACAGATCTAGGATACACTAATGGAAATCTTGTACATGGATCAAACCAAAAGGAGTCAGTATTTATGAGACTTAATAATCGTATAAAAGCCTTAGAAGTTAACATGTCTCTCAGTGGCCGCTATCTGGAGGAGCTTAGCCAAAGGTAAGCTTTATTATCAATTAGCACATTCTACTTTGCAACGTAAGTAGCATAGTATGTTTTCTGGGTAGAGGATTAATTATCTCATGATTTAGTACTAGTCAGTACCATTTTAGCTGGAGAGAGTGTTACTTAGATGTTGATCAGTGACTTAAAGAATTGATTTTCTTTTTTAGAAGTACTAAGTGATGTAATATCTTTACCACAAGTTTGAATTATCTTTAATCAGTTTTTCCTTTCTTCTGTTAGTTTAACTTTAGCCACTTTTACTGTTTGGCTCCCACACTACTCATCTGAAAATTATAGTATTATATAACATATATATATATACACACATACATATACACATTCATATACACACACACACACTGTATATGTAATATCTATAAAAATATTAGATATTGAAGCTTTTAGTGGAACTAGACAAGATAACAAGTAAGAGTTTAAATCAGTGAAGACGAGAGTAGACTGAACTGGATGATTAGGCAACATTTGCAGTCTTTCAAAGAAGTCCTAGAATCCTAGTTCTCGTTGTGATAATTTATGCTCTTGTGCTCATAAGTGCCAGTGTGCTTATGCAGTGATTAGGGACCCCAGGCACAATTCTCCATTTTTTTATACCTGTTTACTCTTTTTTATCCCTTAAGTGTCCAGTGTCCTCAGGGCTTCTCCAACATTTTGCAACCAGCTAGGCACTAAGTGTCCAGAATGTCTGAAACACCACCTTTCCCTACTCCTTTTTTTTTCTTTTTAAAATTTTTATTGTTATGTTAATCACCATATCCCTACTCCTTTTAAATTAAAATGCCACTACTGAGATTGCACTAAGGTCATCATTATATACTAATGGGTTTCCTCCTAATCCACAGAATTTATTGGCAAATTGTGTGTGCATGTGCATGCATGCCCACTTAAATACCTCCTACCTGGGGCACCTGGGTGGCTCAGTTAAGTGTCTGCCTTCAGCTTAGGTCATGATCTCGGGGTTCTGGGATTGAGCCCCACATCGGGCTCCCTGCTCAGTGGGGAGTCTGCTTCTCCTTCTTCCTCTACCCTTCCCTCCCACCCCCACTTGTGCTCTCTCTTCTCTCAAATAAATAAAATCTTAAAAAAAAAAAAGTACCTCCTACCTGCTTCTCTCTACCCTAATTGCCCCCCTAAGGGAACCACAGAAATTACTGATTCTTTTTAATTTTTTGTTGAGATATAATTAATTTCAGATATGCAACATAATGATTTGATATTTGTATATTGTAAAATGATCACAATAAGTCTAGTTAACATTTATTACCACACGATTACAAGATTTTTTCCTTGCGACAAGAACTTTCAAGATCTACTCTCCTAGCAACTTTCAAATACAGAGTATTATTAACTATAGTTACCATGCTATACATTACATCCCCATTACTTATACATTCTATAACTGGAAATTTATACCTTTTGACCCCCTTTGCCCATTTCTCCCATCTTCCATCCCCTACCTCTGATAACCACCAATTTGTTCTCTGTATCTCTGAGTTTGAGGGTATTACTGTCATCATTATTATTACTGTATTCCACATATAAGTGAGATCGTATGGCATTTGTCTTTCTCTGTCTGACTTATTTCATTTAGCATAACGCCCTCAAGTCCATCCATTCATGTTATTGCAAATGGCAAGATTTCCTTCTTTTTTTGTGGCTGAATAATATTCCACTGTGTACAGATACCGCATTTACTATATCCATTTATCATTCGATGGACACTTAGGTTGTTGCCATGTCTTGGCTATTGTACATAATGCTGCAGTGAACATGGGAGTACGTATATCTTTTAAACTTAGTGTTTTTCATTTTCTTCAGATAAATACTCAGAAGTTGAGTTGCTGGATCATAAAGTAGTTCTATTTTTAATTTTTGAGGAACCTCCCTACTGTTTTCCAGAGTGGCTGTGTCAATTTGCATTTCTACCAACAAGGCTTCCCTTTTCTCTACATCATTGCCAACATGTGTTATGTCTTATATTTTTTGATAACAGCCATTCTAACAGATGTGAGGTGATCTCTCATTGTGATTTTGATTTGTATTTCCATGATGATTAGTGATGTTGAGCATCTTTTCATGTACCTGTTGGCCATCGTATGACTGTGGAGAAGGCCTGTTTATATCCTGTGCCACTGTTTTAATTGGATTCTTTAATTTTTTTATTATTGAGAGGTATATATTCTTTATGTATTTTGGATATTAACTCCATAAGATATATGATTTGCAAAGTTTTTCTCCCATTTGGTAAGTTGCCTTTTCATTTCATTGATGGTTTCTTTTGCTATACAGAAGCTTTTTAGTTTGATATGTACTCGTTTATTTTTGCTTTTGTTGTCAAGTCCAAAAAACCGTCACCAAGATCAAAGTCAAGGAGCTTACCACCTGTGTTCTGAGTTTTATGATTTCAGGTCTTACATTCAAGTCTTTAATCCATTTTGAGTTATTTTTGGTGTATGGTGTAAGATAGCAATCCACTCTCATTCCTTTGAATGTGGCTGTCCAGTTTTCCCAACATAATTTATTGAAGAGACTGTTCTTTCCCCATTTTATATTCTTAGCTCCTTTGTCATAAATTGATTGATCATATATGTGACTAATCTTACATAATAGTAGTGAGATGTGTAGAATTGATGTTAAGGTAGCAAATACCTCAAGGGATCTCTTTAATTTACCTATGTAACTGTTCCAGGCCTCAATAAGAGTCATTTTCAAAAAAAAGTAGATTTATCTCCTATATTGCAATCAGAAGTGTGTTTTCCAGTAATAAGTTAAGAAATATGAAATTAAAGCTAATTTAATAAATCCTTTCTTACTCCGTAGGTACCGAAAACAAATGGAAGAAATGCAAAAGGCTTTTAATAAAACAATAGTAAAACTTCAGAATACTTCAAGAATAGCAGAGGAGCAGGTTGGTCATCTTCAACCCTTATTTACTTTTTATATAAATTTCTTTTGAATTTTGTAGGCTCTTGCTGGTAAGAAGGATAAGTAGTGTTGGTTCATTTTTTTCCCCTGATAGGTGGTGATAAGCCTATTATATGATGTCATGTTTGAGAAATTACCTAGCTATTAGCATCTACATCTCCTCTAGAGAAAATTTTCTTGAGCATTATTCCTATTACATTCCTAAGTTTGTGTGTGTATATGTGGTAGAAATGCAGTGGCCTTTTTTTAAGCAGCTTTGTTAAAATCAAATCTTTTGTGATTTTCTACACAGATAATCTAATTGATTGCAAATAAGTACAGTTCTGTTTCTTCTTTTTAATCCTTACACCTTTTCTTCTTTTTTCCCCCCCTCTGTCTCTTGCCTGTGATGCAATATGACTGGTAATATTGGCCATTAGCCTGTCTTGTTGATTTTAAGGAAACAATTTCAGTATTGCACAATTTCAGTATTGAAATATCCAGATGAAAGTTTTTACAGTGTGTTACTATGATGAAGAAATTTTATACTTTTCTAAAAGTTTATCTGGGACTAGGGGATGGTGAGATGAAGTGAGGAGGCCTGAGGTTTCAGAGTTTAGTTGCATCTTACTGCTAGTTCCTAACACAATCCAGTTGTGGTTCCATACAGATTTCCTCCTTTAGTTTTTTTTTTTTTTTAATTGAAGTTTGAGAGTTATTTAAAATGTATTCGGAATACAAGTCCTTTATTAGAGATATACTTTGCAAATATTTTCTCCCAGTTCATTGTTTTGTCATTCTCTTAAAAGTGCCTTTTGAAGAGCAGTTTTTAATTTGTTAAAGCCTGTTTATTTTCTCTTTGCTCTATAAAATCTTTCCCTAACCCAGAGTCACAAAGAATTTTTCCTGTTTTCTTCTAAAAGTTTTATAGTTTTCGTTTTACATTAGATTTATAATCTATTTTAATTTTTACATGTTCTAAAGTATGGCTCAAAGTTTTTTGGTGGGGAGGGGGATAGAAAACCATGAGTAAATTTCCCTTTATTCCAGTATCATTGTTGAAAAGACTACCCTTCCCCCCTGAATTTCCTTTGTACTTTTGATAAATATAAATCAATTCTCTATGTATATATATATTACATATGTCTGTTTCAGGGCTTCTCTTTTGTTCTGTTCATCTATTTTTATGCTGATACCAGACTGTTGCGATTATTGTAGCTTTATAGGAACTCTTGAAATCACATAGTGTGAATCTTCCAACTTTGTTCATCTCTTCCAAAATTGTTTTGGCTAATATTGATTTTAGAATCAACTTGTCAATTTCTACAAAAAACAACCTGTTTACATCTTGATTAGATTTTACTGAATTTATATATCAGTTCGTAGGATTAACATCTTAACAATATTGTCTTCTGACCCATGAACACAGTAGTTATTTAGTTCTTCATTAATTTTAATGGTTAAAATGATTTCCCCTCTATATTTTCTCATCTCAAAGACTTATTTAAATACTTTTAAATAATTTGTGTGTTATTAACAGTATTGGAGGTAAACCTTGATTGGAAGTGTTGACTAACTTATTAAATTTCATAGCTTTTTCTTCAAATGTTTATAACTATCTGGAATTTTTCAGTATTTGTCAAATGTGAGTCAGAAGAAAGTTTAATGAGTCAGGTTCAGCATTTGAAACAGATGAAGTAGGATAGAAAGTATCACAGAGTATTGCAGTAAGTGAAGTAAGTGAAACTTTTTGTTACAGTTTTATGTATCCATCTCCCCCCAGCCTACCCCCCAACCCTGCGTGGGCCCATGCACACACACACACACACACAGTTGAGATTTAAAACTTATTTATTTTAAGATATTTATTTATTTATTTGAGAGAGAGAGCACAAGCAGGGAGACCGGAGGCAGAGGGAGAGGGAGAATCAGACTTCCTGCTGAGCAGGGAGCCCAATGTGGGGCTCGATCCAAGGACCCTGGGATCATGCTGAACCAGAGGCAGGCGCTTAACTACTGAGCCACCCAGGTGCCCCTAAAACTTATTTAAATCTAAATTTGAAAAACTTAGGTCTAAAGTGATAAATGGTTATATAGCTATTTCGTAATGATCCTAAATAGAGTGTTAGATTTTCTTTACATTCTGCCCTCTTCCTCCTCCCCAAATTCAGTAGTAAGTTGAAATTTTCAATACAGTCTCCCTATTAATATAGGATCCTGACCATGAGTATGATGCATAATTCCCTAAAATATGCATGCAGATATTTTACATAAAGGCATATTTGTTGATTATAAAAGTTAAAAATCTAGAGCTGGAAAGAAGGATGTTTTCGATTAATTTATTTTCGTTGATGATATCCAACGTTGACTAGATAAACTGTTGCAGATTTTTGACTATGGGACATCCTAAGTTCCATCCTAGTGTACAATAGACTAGAACTTTTAAAGCTTCTTGGTATGAGCCTGCTTTATATCTAAAAACATTTTTCAAAAATTTTCAACATGTTTTTGTGCTGACTGCTTTGGTTTAAAAATACATATGTGACAAAGTGCTTGTTTTGCATACAGCTGACTATATGCTGGTTTATACATGTAGAGCCCATATTAACTTGAAAAGGAATTTATTAACGTCTGTTAGATGGTAATCCAAATGGTAGCAGTAAATGGCAAAATGGTTTTTTGGAGGGGTAGGGGAGGAGGGTTCAACAGTCTCAGATTCATTTTTTGGTTTTTTTTTTTTTTAATTTCTGGTCACACTTCATTCATTAGAAGCTTCCTATTAATATTTTTTTTTCTTGAGGAACTTAGTAATTTTACTGGAACTTACAGTGTATTTAATGTACAGATGAAACTTTCACACACACAAAAATAATATTGCTTCCTTTATGATAGGATCAGCGGCAAACTGAAGCCATCCAGTTACTACAGGCACAATTGACCAACATGACACAGCTTGTTTCAAACTTATCAACAACAGTGGCAGAATTAAAACACGAGGTATTGTTATTTGCTGGTATTTAAGACACACTGCATATATAGAGGTTGTCATAAAGGCAGGCTTGTTAAGAACATGGTATCTAAGAACTTCAACCAAACAAAATGGTCATTTATAGAGAACTTGTTTAGAATACCAGAATGTGGCATTTTAAAGTTTTGGAAATATACTAATTATGATAATTTTTTGGAAAACAAGGCATTCATAGTTTAGGGCTTACCTAAAATATGGTTATAAAGCAATTCTATTAGGCCTTTTGCAAAGCACTGATACTTCATTTTCACTTCACAAAGGCTTATTGAGTTGTTTAACAAAGCAGAAATTTTATTGATTTAGTAAGTATTTATTGAGCATCCATTGTATGTGGGTGTGAGCTGTACAGTCCTTGGGGCGTACAGCAGTGAGTAGTCCCTGGCCACACAGAGCCTCTCTTCTGGGGGAGAGAGGGAATACATATAGTAAATATATGTGAAGGACAGTGGGATAGAAGATGAAATGTGTGTGTGTGGAGTGGTTTGGTAAGAGTTGCTCCTTTAGCTAGAGTGATTTTGGAAGGCTTATATGAGGCAGTGGCATTAGAACTTGACTGCTCAAGAGGCGAGCAGCTACATGCAGCCTAGAGTCAGAACAAACCTGTTACTAGCAGCACTAGGGCAAAGGACCCACGATTAGAAACAGTGTAATATATCTGAGGGCAGAAGGAAAATTGGCATGGCTGGAGCAGAATGAGGGGAAGGAGGGTAAGAAGTACCTTCAGGATATGATGGGGACTGGGTCTTGTAGGCCTTTGTAGGCAATTTAGAGTTTGAATTTTATTCTAATCATTGCAACTCATTGGAAAGAATTAAGAAGTGACAGGAGTCATCTCATTGATGCTGCTTGGAGAAACTCCCCATTTGTCGCTCGTGGAGAATTGCCTCTTAAGGAACTGCAAAAGCAGAAGTGGGGAGGAGACCAACTAGGATGCAGTCGCAGTAACCTGGGTGAGGTGATGTTGGTTTGGACTAGGGTTTTAGAAGTGGAGAACAGTGTGAAGTTGTTGAATTCAGGAAATATTTAAGAGAAAGACAAGCCTTGATGAAAGATTGGATATGTGGGATGTGGAACTAAGGATGACCCCCATGTTTTTGGCTTAAATAACTGGGTGATTGCTGGTTCATTATTACAAGATGGCAAAGACTAGGCAGGAGCCAGATTTTTCTTTTCTCCCCAAGTAGGAGATAGTACAGATGGAAAAACACAGCAAATGTGACAAAATGTTAATTATTGGTAAACATAAGTGAAAGTCATGAATATGTTCATTCCTATTTTTAAAAATTTTCCATAGGTTTGAAAATGTTCAAAGATTTTAGGGGGGGAAAGGAAGACAGAGTAAGACATTACCTCAGTAGTACATTTTCTAAGAGCATGCCCTGCATTTTATGGTTTTGAAACACATGAAAAAATGTTTAAAATTATTTGTCCTTTGAATTTTATATCCCACTATATTTTTCCTAATAGAATTCTTAAATTATAATAACAAAATATAATATTTAATATTACTATAATATATAAAATATATAATAATTAAATCCTTTTCTCCTCTCAGGTTTCAGATCGACAAAGCTATCTTGTCATATCTTTGGTTCTCTGTGTTGTCTTGGGACTGATGCTTTGTATGCAACGCTGTCGAAACACTTCTCAATTTGATGGAGATTATATTTCAAAACTTCCTAAAAATAATCAGTATCCAAGCCCTAAAAGGTAATATCAGCATTTTAGTTCACATTTTTTACTGTTTTTTTATATTTTTGAGAAATTTGTATATTTCCCCATATGATATCTTAAAATTGCAGTTAAAACATCATTGGAACTAACAAGATAGTCCTGTATCTGGGAGGTTCTGTAGACTGGAATAAAGAAAACATTAATAGGAAGTGCATAAACCCTTGAAATATTTTGGTTGTGAAGGATGCTTGAATGTGGAGTTCAAAAGGAGAGGATTTATAGGTATTTTAATATAGCACCTTTTAGAGAATGATCCTTAATTTTTTTTTTTACATGTAATAGTAATAATTGGTGTGTTACATTAGAGGTTAGTATTCTGTGGCATGTTCAGTTCTCAATAGCTTCCATCAAGCCCCAGCTGCAGAGTAAATTATATGTAGTTTACTCATTGTGCCCGATGTTGATTTTTCTTCATGTTTTAGGTGTTTCTCTTCCTATGATGATATGAATTTGAAAAGGAGAACTTCATTCCCACTCATCAGATCTAAGTCTCTACAGTTAACTGGCAAAGAAGGTAGATTTTTGTGCAATATACATATATATAAACAGGAATCAAGCTTACTTCTGGCAGAAATAGAATGTCAGTGTTGTGTTCAAAACCATCTGCAACAGAATAATGGGTATAAGTAACCTTTGTGTTTGTGCTATGCCAAAGCCACCTTATCATTTTCACACTTTATATCTATCTTTATTCCTGAAAGCCCAGAGGGTGGGGAAGGAGGGCTTAGTTTAATTAGCCATTGGTAGCTTTGTTTGCACATGCTCCTGTTTAGAAGTATTTCTTTTTAGAAAGGGATGTTTGAGAAAGTTCAACAGATTTGGAAAACCTGAATGTGCTCCCATAGCATCCTGTGCTTATCTGCCTCCTCTCTTGTACAGGTGGGACCCCTTTTGTCTCTAGTTTAGGACTGTGAGGCACTTTCTGAAAAAAAAAAAAAAAAAAAGATCTAGTCTCTCTCTTTTTTATAGACCAGGGTCTATAATAGCATTCCATTGTCTAATACTCAGTGAATACTTAAATGAATGAATTTGTACCGAGTAGCTCTTTTTCTATATTAGTTCTTTTATAATTAGCACTTACTGAGAGACTTAACTTTATAGCAGTTTTAAAATAACCAAGTTAATTATATATTTCAATTAGGATTGCTTTCTTAATAATTATTAGGTTCTCTTTCTTCAGGATTTAGTAACAGCAGCATGTTTCATTGATTAAATAATTCGAGTAATCATTGCTGAGCATGATTTACTGTTTACTGTTTATCACAAAGCTTCACAAGTTTAACCCATTACATTGTGCTTGCTTAGGACTAGTAAATCTCTTCTTCCTTCCTGCTTCTTTCTTTCTTTTTTTCTTCTTTTGGCTGATTTTCTTTTATAACTGAAATTTTTAATTGAAGTGTTACATGTAAGAAAAGTGTAATCGTTATATGTAAAGCTTGATGAATTTTCATAAACCAAATGAACACACCTGTGTGACCAACACCCAGACAGATAGAGAACATGCTCCAGCATTCCAGCAACTTCCTTGTGCTCTTTTAGTCACTGTCCACCCCCTCCCAGGATAGCCACTGTTTTGACCGCTGACTCTTGATATAGTGATGTTGAGCATCTTTTCATGTGCTTGGGGGACATTTGTAAATTATTTTTGGAGAAATGTCCTTTGCCCAATTTAAAAGATTTTTTATTTAATTTTGTTGTTGTTAATTTCTCCAATGTCATGAAGTTTCCTCTGTTTCCTTGTAGGAATTTTATAGTTTTATATCTTATATTTAGGTCTTTAATCCATTTTGAGTTAACTTCTGTATATCATGTAAGATAGGGTTCAACTTCATTCTTTTGCATGTCAATATCCAGTTTTCCCAGGACTGTTTGTTGAAGAAACTGTTTTTCCTCAGTGACTGGTCTTATTACTTTTGTTGAAGATTATTTGATCGTATGTGTGAGAGTTTGTTTCTGGGTCCTTTATTCCATTGGTCTACTTACCAGTCTTTATACCAGTACCACACTGTTTTGTTTAAAGATTTATTTATTTATTTGAGAGAGAGAGAGAAACGGGGAGGGGGGGCAGAAGGAGAGGGAGACAGAAGCTTAAGCAGACTCTGCTCAGTGCAGAGCCCCATGCGGGGCTTGATCTCACAACTCTGAGATCACACCCTGAGCCAAAACTAAGAATTGGATGCTTAACCGACTGTGCCATCCAGGCACTCCAGTACCACACTGTTTTGTTTAGTTTTGTTTTTAAGATTAATTTATTTGAGAGAGAGAGAGATAGTGGTGGGGAGGGACAGAGGGATAGGGAGAGAGAGTCTTAAGCAGACTTCATACTGAGTGTAGAGCCCGACGCCAGGATTGACCTCATGACCTGAGTGGAAACCAAGAGTCGTACGCTTAACTGACTGTGCTACCCAGTCATCCCAGTACTGCACTGTTTGATGACTATAGCTTTGTGACATGTTCTGAAATCAGGAAGTGTGAGTCCTCAAACTTTATTCTTCTTTTTAAAAATGGTTTGGCCTATTTGAGGTCCCTTGAGAATCAATATAAATTTTAGGATGTATTTTTCTATTTCAGCAAAAAAATATTGTTGGGATTTTGATAGGGGTTGTGCTGAATCTGTATATCATTTTGGTAGTATGGACGTCTTAACAGTATTAAGTGTTCCAGTCATGAACCAGTGAGATGTTTTCCCATTTGTGTCTTCTTTTTTTTTTTTACTTGTTTGTATATTCTTTAATTTTTTTCATCAATATTTTGTAGTTCTCCTACACTTTCTTAGGCTTATCCCTAAGTATTTTATTCTTTTTGGTACTATTGTAAATGGAATTGTTTTCTCAATTTCCTTTTTGGATTGTTTATTGTTAAAAGTATAGACGTGCAACTGAAGTATAGACGTGCAACTGGTTTTTTGTGCTTTGATTTTGTATCCTGCAACTTTTCTGAATCCATTAGCAGTTTTTTTTGTGCAATTCTTAGGGTTTTCTACATATAAGATCATGTCATCTCTGAACAGATAATTTTACTTCCTTTTGTCCAGTTGGCTGGGGGGGCGGAGAGGGGAGGCAGAAGGAGAGGGAGAGAGAATCCCAAGCAGGCTCTATGCCTAGCACAGAACCCAACACAGAGCTCAATCTCAAAACCCTGAGATCATGACCTGAGCCGAAATCAAGAGTACAATGCTTAACTGACTGAGCCACCCAGGTGCTCCCCCTTTTGTCCAATTTGGATGCCTTTTATTTCCTTTCCTTGCCTAATTGCTCTGGCTAGGACTTCCACTACGAAGTTGAATAGAAGTGATGAGAGCTGACATCCTTGCCTTGTTCCTGATCTTAGAGGAAAGCTTTCAGTCTTTTATCATTATTATGTTAGCTATAGGCTTTCTCATAGATGGCCTTTTAATATGTTGAGGTTTCCTTCGGTTCCTAATTTATTGAGTATTTTTATCATGAAAAGGTGTTGAATCTTGTCATATGCTTTTTCTACATCAGTTGGGATGATCATGTGGCTTTTGTCCTTCATTCTTTTAATGTATATCACATTGATTGATGTTCATATGTTGAATCATGCTTGTTATTTTAGAAATAAATCTCAGTTGGTCATTGTGTAATATCCTTTTAATGTGCTATCAATTTGCTTTGCTCATATTTTGTTGAAGATTTTCATATCAGTATTTATTAGGAATACTGGTCTGTAGTTTTTCTGTAGTGCCTTTGTCTGGCTTTGGTATCAGTGTAATTCTGGCTATATAGAATGAGCTTTGGAAGTGTTCCCTTCAAATTTTTGGAAGAGTTTCAGGAATTGGTGTTAATTCTTCTTTAAATGTTTGGTAGAATTCTTTGATGGAGCTGTCTAGTTTGGGGCTTTTCTTTGTTGAGAGATTTTGATTATTGATTCAGTCTCCTTAGTTGTTACTGATCTGTTGATATTTTCTCTTTCTTCGTGATTCATTCTTGATGTGTGTTGCTAGGAGTTTATCCATTTCTTCTAGGTTTCCAATTTTTTGGAGTACAATTGTTCATAGTAGTCTCTTATAATAATTTTTCTGTGGCTTGGTTGTAATGGTCCATGTCTTATTTTTATATAAAGCTAGGACTTTTGTACAAAGTTGATATGAATTAATACAAAATTGACAAATTACATAATCTCTTGCCTGCTAAGTATTTGAGGTAATAATGGTGCTTAGATAATTCATGTTGTAACTTACATTTAATTCATTATAAGTTTTCTTCTCTTAGTGTCCTCTCTTTTCCTCAGGTTTACGCTTTGATTTGCAACTCTCATTTTTGTTGACAAACTAGGTGGATCAAAATAGTTTTGATTTTTGTGACACATTTTTACTGTGAAATATAAGGGAAACAAAAAAACAAAAAAGTACATAAACTAGAATGTACAACTTGCAAAGTAATTATAAAGTGAATGCCTGTGTAACTAACATTCAGATCAAGAAGTAGAACAAGATCAGCACTCTTGGTATTGCTTCTCCCAGAGGTAGCTATCCTGACTTTTGAAAAAATGTAATAGTTTTACCATTGGTCTTTGGACTCCTCACAGTATAAGTTTTGCCTGATTTTGAGCTTTTGATAAAATAGAATCATACCACATGTAAACTTTTTTTTCTTCTTCAGCGTTCTCTTGGGAGATTGATATACACGATTGCATCCCATCCTATTTCAGTAGCTAATTCACAGTGTATTTATCCATTCTGCTGTTGCTTACACTTTGGGGCTTTATAGATGATGCTGCTGTAAACATTTGTTTGTATACCGGAACATAGTTGTATGAATTTCTCTAGGAATATTACCTAGATGTAAAACTGCTGGGTTGTAGAGTATGCTTATCTGCAAGTCATCAGATAATGGCAAGCTTTTCCAAAGTGGTCATAAAATAGTTTGTGCTTCCACCAGCGCTGTGAGAATTTACATTATTCTGCATTCTTGCCAACAAACACTTAGGATTCTCAGGTTTAAGGTATTCATTAACCTCAGTGTGGTCGTAGTTTGCATTTACCTGATTGCTAATGAAGTTGAACACATTTACTTATGCCTTTTAGTCATATGACCTTCCTGGGCAATTTTAAGGTTTTTGCCTGTTTTTCTGTTGGATTGTTTATCTCTTTTGTACTGGTTTATGATTATTTTTAAGATTTCGATCCTAGTCATTGATTAAATATGTTGCAGATATCTTATTTTGCTCTGAAACTTGTGTTTTATATAGGGTTTTTTAAATAAGAGAAGCTCCTCTTAGTGTAATCAAATGTATAAATTTTCTGCAATTATGGTTAGTGCTTTTTATCTCCTGTTTAAACAGAATTTTTTGCTCCAAGTTTATGGATGATATTCTCTTATATTTTCTTTTAAATGTTTACTTCGGTTTTTATTTTTAGGTCTTTAAGCTACCTGGAATTTATTTTTTTGTGTTTGGTGTTAGGAATTCCAGTGTAAAATTTTATATGAATTTTCAGTTCTTTCAGGTTTCTTGGCCATTATTGGCTCTTTATGTTTCTGTATAAATTTAGAATCATTTATTAAATGTTTCATCACAAACAAAATTTGATTGAGATTACATTGACTACTGCATATCAATCTGGGAAGGACATAGCATATCTCTGTTTACTCCAAAAAGGTCAAACTTTTGGGAGCTTTATTCCTGGAATATTTTTTGGTGCTGTTGTAAATGGTATCACGGGCATGCGTGTGTGTGTGTGTGTGTGAGTCTGTGTTGAGTGATGGTAGGTAGAAATACAATAGATTTTGGTGCTGTTGAGGTTGGTTGCTGGATCTATCCATTTCTGATAGAGGGGCATTTTAAGCCTCCAGCCATAATAATGGATTCATGTGTCTTCCTTCTTTTGCAGTACTATCAGTTTTTGCCTCACATATTTTGACACTCTGTTGTGAGGCACATACACATTAAAGATTGTTTACATCTTCTTGGAGTATTGAAATGCTCTTTATCCCTGATAATTTCTTTGTTCTGAAATCTGCTCTGTGTGAAATTAATATATCTAATCCTGTTTTCTTTTGATTTGTGTTAGCATGGTATAGCTTTCTTTATCCCTGTACTTTTCATCTATATCTATATTTAAAGTGGGTTTCTTATGAAAATAATCCCATTTACAATTGCACCAAAAATAATGAAATACCTAGGGATAAACCTAACCAAGGAGGTGAAAGACCTGTACTCCGAAAACTATAAAACACTGATGAAAGAAATCGAAGATGACACAAACAAATGGAGAGATAGTCCACGTTCATGGGTTGGAAGAACGAGCATTGTTAAAATGTCCATACTACCCAAAGCAATCTATAGATTTAATGCAATCCCGATAAAAATGCCAACATTTTTCACAAAACTGGAACAAATACTACTAAAATTTGTATGGAACCACAAAGACCCCAAATAGCCAAAGCAGTCTTAAAAAAGAACAGAGCTATAGGTACCCCACTCCCAGATTTCGAGACACACAGATACACTACAAAATACATCAGTGGGACAGAGTAGGAAGCCGAGAAATAGACCCATGCCTGTATGGTCACTTAATATATGACAAAGGAGACAGGAACACACAGTGGGGAAGGACACAGTCTCTTCAACAAATGGTGCTGGGACAACCAGACAGCTACCTGCAAAAGAATGAAACTGGACTACTTTCTTACACTATACACAAAAAAGATCCTGAAAATGGATTAAAAATCTAAATGTGAGATCTGAAACCATAAAACTCCTAGAAAAGAACCTAGGCAGTAATTTCTTCGACATTGACCATAGAAACATTTTTCTAGATATGTCTCCTTAGGCAAGGGAAACAAAAGCAAAATTAAACTATTGGAACTATGCCAAAATAAAAAGCTTTTGTACAGCAATGGAAACCATCAACAAAATGACAAGGCAACCTACTGAATGTGAGAAGTATTTGCAAATGATCTATTTGATAAGGTGTTAATATCCAAAATATATAAAGAACTTATATAACTCAACACCAGAAAAACCCAAAAATCCGATTAAAAGTGGGCAGAGACCCTGAATAGACATTTTTCCACAGAAGACATACAGATGGCCAACAGACACATGAAAAGATGCTTAACATCACTGATCATCAGGGAAATACAAATCAAAACCATAATGAGATAACCACCTCACACCTGTCAAAATGGTTAAAATCAAAAACACAAGAAACAACAAGTGTTAGGATATGGAGAAAAAGGAACCTCATGCATGTTGGCTGGAAGGCAAACTGGTGTAGCCATTGGGGAAAACAGTGTGGAGGTTCCTCAGAAAAATTAAAAATAGAATTACTGTATGATCCAGTAATTCCATTACTGGCTATTTACCCAAAGAAAATGAAAATACTAATTTGAAAAGATATATGCGCCTCTGTGTTTATTGCAGCATTATTTACAATTGCCAAGATATGGAAACAAACTCAAATGTCCATCCATAGATGAATGGATTAAGATGTGGTGTATATATATACATACACAACGGGACCTTACTCAGTCTTAAGAAAGAATGAGGGCTTGTCATTTGCAACAACATGAATGGACCTGGAGAGTATAATGCCAAGTGTATTATTAGTCACATAGGTCCAGAATTGTCTTTGTAAGAGGAGTTTTGGTTATAGGAACCTGATTTTTTTTTCATTAAAAGTTAAATTTTTTAAATTAAAAATTTCCATTAATTTTTCCATTTCATCTAAATGTTAAAACTTATTAGCATAAAGGTATTCACATATCTTTTACCTATTAACTCTTTTTATTTTTCCTCCCTTTCCTAAAGAGATTTTTTGTTGGAGCTAGGAAGAGATTCTTCTTTTTCTGTCATGAGTTGTGCATTATTTTTGACATCTCATACTTCAGAATTTACAAATACTTGTCAAAGTCTGCAGTTAATCAGTACTTTTTCCTATTCTTGGACAGTACCAAGATCTTTTATCCCCAACTTGACTTACATGTTAATGTTTTGTGTATTTAAATTCTGTTTTTTTGCTTAGTTGTAATTCAACAAGATATACTGTTATTATTATTATTATAACATTACACTAATGTTCATTTACATTTATCCACATATATACCGATTTCTTAATTCTTCAGGTCTGCTTTCTGAGACTTTTCATATGCCATTACTTCCCTTCATACTGAAACATTTATCTTTTTTTCTTTAAATTTTGTTTAAATTTGTTGGGCTTTTTGAATTTCTCAATTGATATCTTTTATCAGTATTGGAAAATTCTTAACCATTATTTTTTCCCCAAAAACATTCCCTCTACCTCGTTCTCTTTTAGAGTCCCCATTTAATTCAGTATGTTACCATCCTTCTCACTTTATCCCCCTAAACTCTTATTTCCATTCTTTCTGCCATTCTGTGCTGTATTTGGGTGATTTCCTCCGAACTGTTTTCCAGACCACACATTCTTCAGCTATCTGTAGTCTGCTATTAAGTTCTTCCATTGAGTTTTTAAAGTCAGTTACTACGTTTTTCATTTCTAGGAGTTCTTTTAGTATTTTTTTAAACATCTGGGTCCCTTTTTTGTTTGATGTTTCCTGCAGATATTTTCAAGCTTTTTATTTAAACATAGTAAGTATAACTGTCTTTATAGATTCTTATGTTTGATAAGTCTGATATCTTAAGTCTTTGTGAATCTGTTCATTAGTTGTGTCTGCAGGCTCTTGCTCAAGATGCCTTGTGTCTTTCTGTGCTTGGTTACCTTTGTGTGTTGGTCCTTCTCTGGAAAATTATTTGTAGAGATAATTAGAGAGCTAGGAGGTAGGTCCTTATTCCAGAGAAAATTTGTGTTTGCTTTATATTCAGGAATATTTTATGCTTATGGCATGAGGTTAGTTGGATCACCAGATGATGGGAATTTGGACTGTAAGTTCCTGCATTGCATGGGTTAATTCTTTCTCTGAGGGTAGTTCTTTAGAGTCCTAGCTTACAGAGGGGAGAGTGAAGGTTTCTTATTAGACTACTACTTTGGGTGGGTCTGGAGATTTTATTTCTGACTCTACCATCAGAGCTAAAGTTCACATACTCCTGCTTTGGCAAATGCTGTCAGGACAAAAATGACTTTTGTGTTCCATTTCACTGTCTGGCTTCCTACTTTTACTTCAGATTTGGCCTAGAGATTACCTACTTAATCTTGGCTGCTCTTCAGTGCTTTTAGGGATTTTTTTTTTTAATTTAAATTCAATTAATTAACATATAGTGTATTATTAGTTTCAGAGGTAGCGTTCAGAGATAGAAGTGATTTATCAGTCCTATATAATACCCAGTGCTCGTTACATCACGTGCCCTCCTTAATGTCCATCACCCAGTTACCTCATCCCTCCACTCCCCACCCCTCCAGCAACCCTCAGTTTGTTTCCTATGATTAAGAGTCATTTATGGTTTGTCTCCCTCTCTGGTTTCATCTTGTTTTATTTTTCCCTCCCTTCCCCTATGCTCCTCTTTTGTTTTGTTTCTTAAATTCCACATATGAGTGAGATCATATAATAATTGTCTTTCTCTGATGGACTTATTTTGCATAGCATAATACCCTCTAGTTCCATCCACATCGTTGCAAATGGCAAGATTTCATTTCTTTTGATGGCTGTGTAATATTCCATTGTGTATATATATCATATCTTTATCCATTCACCTGTCGATGGACATCTCAGCTCCTTCCATAGTTTGGCTATTGTGGACATTGCTGCTATAAACATTGGGGTGCCAGGTGCCCCTTCGGATCACTACATTTGTATCTTTGGGGTAAATACCCAGTAGTGCAATTGCTGAGTTGTAGGGTAGCTCTATTTTCAACTTTTTGAGGAACCTCCATACTGTTTTCCAGAGTGGCTGCACCAGCTTGCATTCCCACCAACAATATAAGAGGGTTCCCCTTTCTCCGCATCCTCGCCAACATCTGTTGTTTCCTGACTTGTTAAATCCATATTTAGTTGCTTTCAGTAGAGAAGGTGATCTGAGTAACAGTTAACAACCATTCCTAGAAGTGTCATTTTTTTTTAAATCAATTTGAGCGAGATTAGTAACCTGATAGAAATGGCTATTTAGAGGAATGTTTAGATGTTTTTATATATTTGATGACTTTCTCAACAGATTTCTAGGACATAATGTAAAAAAATTATAATTGGTGGAATCATGTTATTAGTAAATTTGCAGTATAAAGTTTTATAGTGAATTTTGCAGCTTTTATAAACTTCTGGCTCTGTCAGACCACATATTGTTTATTTTTAATGGGTTCAGTAGGACTGAAATCTCATTTATCTTGTCAGTCAGATGTCTTGTGAAGACATTTGTCAGTGTGGGAGTGGTATACAGCTGTCTTTAATGTGCTTACAATAATGAAATCTTAGAAACCTAAAGCGAATATTTCGAATTTACTCACCTTGCCAGAAGTGTTTATGCATTATTGCTTTGTCATTTATATTGCATGTTCAAGCTGTTTTTAGATTTTGGCGTTCATAGTTTTGGTCACAGTAAAATACAATTAGAAAACACTTCTTAAATCTCTTTTTTATGTGTATGTTCCTTTAACTGGCTTTTGTACCTGGTCACAACTGCTTGTTGCACATAATTAACCCACATTTGTGACACAGTGTAGTTCAGTCTTTAGGGAAATACTCAGGTAATCTCTAGGTTTGTTATTAGCTTACCCGGTGGTGGTGTCCTTCTCATCAGGTAAGAGGGTAGGGCTGGGCCCAAAGAAGGATGCTTACTGTGTTGGCTGATGGCTAGCTGTCAGTTAAAATCTTAGGGAAATTATTTGAAGGAGACCAGTCAAGCCCAAAATAAGAGCCACCTTGTTGCTTTGCACTAATTTAAAATGCGTAAATATATGCTTAATCTGGTATAATTATAAATTCATTGCATCTGTTAGGAAAATAATCACTAAGGGACAATATATAATATTTTCATAGTGTTTATCATAGCATAACCTACTTTACATTTTACATCTGCTTTTTATTTTCTTACTTATAGTAGACCCAAATGATTTGTACATCGTAGAACCCCTCAAGTTCTCTCCAGAAAAAAAGGTAATATTTTGATTAAGTGTATTGTTGTGTTATGTGATAGTAGATGAAGAACTGAGTAGAAAGGTTTGATATGATCTTTAAGTGGTCCTTAAATTTACTGTTTATTTCCAATCATAGTAATGATGATAAATAAATGTTACAGAGGTCAGCAAACTATGACCCACAGGCTGTATCTGGCCTGGGGCCTGTTTTGTATGAGCCTGGAGCTATCATTAAAGGGTTGCAAAATAAAAAAGAATATGCAAGAGAGACCCGCAAAGCCTAAAATATTTACTGCCTGGCCCTTTACAGAAAAGGTTTGCTGACCTCTGGCTAATAGTCCTTATTTATTGAGTGTCAGTGTGTGTTTGGCACAGTGTGTGTGTGTGTGCTGTTCCTGTTGTCCTCACAGCAGCCTGGAGATGGTAGTGTCCCCGAGTTGATATGAGAAAACTGAAACTCAGAGGGTTTATGTCATCTGTCTTTGAATGATTCATTAAATCAATGGTAAAACTCAAAATATACTTAGGCTTTTTGGTTACAAAGTTTGTGCTTTTTCCATTTTGCCTCTCAAAGTAAGTTGTACTCATTTTGATTAGAGGTAATGATCTCTAGGTGAAAGAACTTGGACTTACCAGGGATAAAATACTCACTTCTCAGGAAGTAAGATACACATGAAAGCAAATAGTATAATACCTGGTGCGTAGTAAGTACTCAGATGTTAGTTACCACTCCCTAAATCTATTTTCAGAGGTGGCAGCTAAGGAAAGAGTTTTGATTGAGTAGCATTTACAGAATGGAAAGGTAATGGTAATATCTATACAGAACATAACAGTATGTATGCTGTTCATAATACTGTTTTACTTTTCACCGGGAGTTGGCACTTTCCTCCATTAGCTCAGCTCTCTAGATGTTTTGATGAGGTAACTGTTGGAGGTCTCATTACTACCTTGTTTTAAAATTTGTGTTATAGAAGAAACGCTGCAAGTACAAGACTGAAAAAATTGAAACCATAAAGCCAGCAGATCCATTGCACCCTGTAGCCAATGGGGACCTAAAAGGAAGGAAGCCCTTTATGAACCAGAGAGATTTTTCTAATATGGGAGAAGTTTATCATTCTTCTTACAAGGGTCCTCCGTCTGAAGGAAGCTCAGAAACATCATCACAGTCAGAAGAGTCTTACTTTTGTGGCATTTCCGCTTGCACAAGTCTGTGCAATGGACAGTCCCAAAAGACAAAAACTGAGAAGAGGGCTTTAAAACGAAGGCGATCTAAAGTCCAAGACCAAGGAAAATTGATAAAAACTCTAATACAGACTAAGTCAGGATCATTGCCGAGCCTGCATGACATAATCAAAGGAAACAAAGAGATCACCGTGGGAACATTTGGTGTCACAGCGGTCTCGGGACATATCTAAAATGAATAGAACTTTTCATACTGGAGACTTTTTGTTGTTGTTCTTTGAAGAACAGTCTGTGGTATTTGAAGGGTTTGGGGGAGGGAGAAATATTAATGGGAAAAGTATTCAGAAATTATGGTTTCTGCCTTTTTAAAAAAGTAGGTGGGATTGTGTCAATCTTGGTTAATGAGCTACAGTTTTACAAGGCTGATCACGTCCTACAAGGACAATGGTAGACATTTTATAAAGATGTTTTTTCACAGATTAATTACTGGGACAAACGTAATTTGGAAGCCCAGTTCCTTGGGGTGGGATAGGAATGAAAGCCTAAACCTCTTCCTTTAGCTTTGTTCCTATTTCTTGCACCTTCCCATATTTATGTGCCTTTTGTCTATTTATAATGCCACTGGAAGAGGAGGGAGAACTTTTTCTGTCATTTGATTTCTTTTATAACTTTGTTAGTTTTTTGAAGCTGCAAACACTACAAGGCTTTAAGGTGATCTGCACCTGAAGTTCAGTAATGTGGGTCAGACAGTGTAAAGATCCTGCAGACTTGCCAAATAGACTTCTGTGTAGCAAACTCACTTGAAACAAAAACTTGCTGGAATTTTTTCTGTGCTTTTGGGTAAACGGCAATACTGATATTTTCATTTAACTTACCCGCACTCATTTTTCTCTAGTTACTAACTCAATGAGAAAAAAGCCTACAAGATTTTTCCTTGCAAATGACGGGTATTTGCAACTAAATTTTTTTATAAATTCACCTTTTAAACACATTTAACCACTTGTAAGGGTTTTCATTAGCTACATTACATTTTAAACATTCACAGTAAGCACTAATCCTCCAGACTTTCAGGTAATTGTTTCCTGTTACTACAAGTAGAACATCTGAAGGTTTGTCACCTGAGTCCAGGTCTCATGATATAATCACTGCCTATGTACATATGCACGGAACCAGTGAGTTTGCCATACCTCGTCTAATTGGTCAAGTCTAAAGGGATCATTATTCCTTGATGTTTGCTTTGTATTGGCTACAAATGTGCAGAGTTATACATGTGATGTCAATGTGTCTGTCTTCATTTGGTCTTTTGTTTTCTTTAAAAATAATGGGCAGCGACTGTATTTGAATAAAATGATTTCTTAGTGTGTGTTTGTAGAGTAATGAGTGAAAGTGGGAAGTTTCTTTTTGAAAGGGAGAGAATTGACCATTTTGTGTTGTAAGATTTAAGTTATAACTTATTGAGCACTTTTAGTAATAACTGTTTTTAAACTTGTCTAATACCTTTCTGGGGGTATTTTTGTAATGTGACCTATTTAAAGCCTTTTTTTTGTTTGTTTAAGTTGCTGCTTTTAGGTTAACAGTATGTTTTAGATGATTTAAATTTTTTTCCAGTCTGTACAATTAGCCATTCAGAGCAAGAGGGCCCGATTGTATGGAAACTCATTGAGAAGAGGTCCAGATGAGAGCGGAGGGAAAACGGGAGTTACACAATCTGCGTGCAGCACCCAGTGTTGTGGAAAGATGACTTTCAGTTTGTAACTACGGAGCTGTAGCGCCATTAGAAACTGTGAATTTCCAAATAAATCTGAACACTTGTCTTTATTAATTACTGGCTCTTTTGTTCTTTGAAGGAGAACTTACAGATATATTACTTGGAACATAGAATGAAGTTTTTGCCACTTTAAAAACTACAGCAACATCTCATTACATAATTGATCACATTTCAACCAACTCTAAACTGATTGAACTTAAACGTAAACATTTTGTTCCCTATACAATTGTAATTTCACCATTTCAAACACTAAAATGAGGGTTTTTGATCTTTATTTAGTAGAATACATGTATGTGTCTTCTTATCAGGTGTCATCTTGAGGACTACTAATTTTTGAGTTTTTCCACATCTAAATAGAGTGTAATGCTTTTCAGTTTACTTTTCAACTTTTAAACATCTAACCAGAGCATAACATTTTCCAATTTGGGGCTTATTTTTCCTCTCTGAGATTATACTTACAGGAGTTAAAAAACAGAGTTCTTGCCAGTTGTAGACGTGTGCCTGGTACGACGCGAAGCTACGTATACAAAATTAGGCTTTCAGTGTTGCTTGATAGTTGGCCTCATTTTCTTTCTTCTAAACGTTAGCATTAAAACAGCATAAAATAAAAGGAAACTGAGGGATAAGAGCAAAGATGCCAAGTAAAACAGTTCTTTTAGTTGGATTTTTAAAAATATTGTGTTACATATAATTTGAGGAATTAAATAGCTTTTTGATAAGCCTTATATGGGAAAACAGGAGTTCTCTATCTGCCACTGCCCCCGGGGGGGGGCCCCTCCAGGGACTATTTGCTCCTTAACAGCAGCCTGCAACTCTTGTCCCCAGTTGGTGTGCTGCTTTTACCACCTACTGGTTTTCCAGTTTTAGAGGTGTTCCCAATATGAAGATACACGCTTACATATATGAAATACGAAATAGGTATTTGTTAACCTACTTGAACAAATCTACATAAGAGCATGGCATATGAAGTAATGTCAGTCATCAGATTTATTAAGAACCTCATGCAGACCCTTTGTTTGAATTGTCCAGTTTGTGACAACACCTTCCCAGCAAAAGAGAAGATCTTTGAAGACCATGTGTTCTGCCACACTCTGTGTGTCCCAGCCTCCTGGATCTATACCGTACATCGATTTTTATAGAGTAGAACCTATAGCTTCTACTTAGAGCTATGACCCACAATCCTCCCTGACATGAAATTACTAGGGATTTAGTCAGTCCTGTTGCCCTAAGAATGGAGTCCTGTCGATTATCTGCAGAATAGTGGTGAGGGCTATTACTTCCATCCTTGTGGGTTACTACCTTTTAAATCACATAACTAGCTGCGTCATCCTCGCCTCTGGTGCCCATTCTTCTGAGGGTCTCCAGTACAAGGGCCCTGGGCTGCAACTGAGCTGGCCCTTCATTCACAACAGGCTTGACTTGAGTACTGTGATTCATTTTCTGAGTTGTCCCAGTGCCCTTCAAGGTCAGGCCTTGAGTGTATTCGCAGTCGGTTCTCAGTCCTAACCCTGGTTATTGAGTAGAGGTTGAGAATTTCTTCCTCCTCCTCCTCAGGTCTCTTTCTCCCACCGTTTGCATTAAACTAGCCACAAATGACACCGCAGAGAACTCCGACATCCAATTGGGATGCCAAAGGTTTCTCATCTTGATTTCTCAGCTCCCAGCAGAAGCATTTTATTCCTGAACCATGGACACAAAATATTTCAGTCACAGAAAGCCTTCTTTCTCTCTGGATACCTCTGTTTGGCATTTTCTACTCTTTGATCTTTCCTATGCACATAAACTTTATTGTAAGTCCTTTCTTAATGACTAGTAGGACTTGTTAGAAACTGGGCCTGCAACTTTTTGAACAGGTGAGTTTGAATATGGGTAAGTCAGAATAATGAGAACTATTGTTAATCTCTTTAATACTGAAAATAAACTCGTCCTATTTGGGGGGGCGGGGAGAAAAGAACCTCATGCTTTTCCCCAGCCTTTCAATTTGAAAAATTTCAGTTGAATATCTGTGCAGCTTTACCCAGATTCAGCAGTTAACATTTTTAGTTTGTTTTTTTTTTCTGTGTGTGTGTCTGTGTGTGTCTATTTGCATACATACATGCACAACACACACATTCTTTGGGTGAACCATTTGAAAGTTAGTTGGGACAGTAAGACCCTTCACCCCTAAATACTTAAGCATGTGTTTTCTTTTTTTTAGTTTTAATTTAAATTCAATTAGCCAGCATATAGTACATCATTAGTTTTTGATGTAGTGTTCAATAATTCATTAGTTGTGTAACACCCAGTGCTCATCAGATCACATGCCCTCCTTAACGCCCATCACTCCCCCACCCCCCTCCCTCCTGCAACCTTGTTTCCCTCAGTCCAGAGTCTCTTGTGATTTGTCTCCCTCTCTAATTCCTTCCCATTCAGTTTTCCCTCCCTTCCCTTAGGGGGAAAACAGGCATCTTCAGCCATAAACCCTGGGAATGCTGCTCAGTCCCAACAGGTTGCAGACTCCTTGCTCATACCATCAGAGCACTTAGCAAGCCAGTCTCTCAACTTTTTCGTTTTCTATGTGGGAATCAGTCACCAGTCTTTTGTGCTCCTTCTTCCCCCAACTTCATGGGCATATACTCCTGGAGGACGTGATCTTATTCCTAGATCCGATGTAAATCTTGGTCAGTGTAAGTCAATCATGGTAAATCCATTCATTCGCCTTACTGGTGACTGGTTTAGGTATGGATATGTGGTGAAATTCTGACCAGTGGCAAATGAAGAGAAGTCTGCCAAGAGAGGGGCTTTTTTTGTTGTTAAAAATCAAGTTGTAGTAAGAGAAAGATGTTTTCCCTCTGGATAATTTCTTGTCTGGATGATATACATAAATTTCTCACACACAATGGCAGCCTGAGGAAAATCTGACATGGTGAAGAGGGTAGAGTAGAAAGAGAAGTTGCTCATGGCCTCACTCTAAGCCACTGAACCAACCAATCCTGGAGCCACCATACCTTGGGACTCCTTGTTAAATGAGATAATAAATCCTTCTCATGTTTAAGCCATTCTCAACTGGTTTTTGTGTTACGTATTTTGTTACACCAAAAGCATCCCATCTGATAGAAGTTGCTCTTACTAGGTGCCAACACCATGCTAAAGCACTGTATACATAGCCTCTTATTTAACAATCTATATAAGTACTGTTATTGTGCCAGTTTTAAAATGAATAAACTGAGGCACAGTTCATTCATTCATTCATTCAATAAACTGTGCCTCAGTTTATTCATTTTATTTATTCATGGTGTTTATTCAGGTCACAAAACTCGTAAGTGGAAGAGCAGGCATTTAAGCCCATATCTCTCTGTAGGGTTTCAATGACTAGGCTCTTCACCATGCTGTAATGCCTCCTGGTGGAGACATGGGGGACACTACCCGAGAATGCCCAAGAGCCCTCTGAGGAACTCACAGAAGCACCACTTCCTGGCATTAGGCTGGTTGGACCTGTCCTGTAAAGTCCTTATTTTGTAGTCACACCCTGGTGAGACCAAAGACTCAGAAATGTATTAACTATACATATTTGGGACAGAATGTTGCATTTAGTATCCGTCCTCTCAGTGTTCCTTTAAAAAAATTTTTTATGATAGCTAAAGTAGTTACCATAAAGGTTCCAAGGTTATGTTTTGCAATAGTTCTTGGGGGGAACAAATCCATAATACTCTTTGAAAAAATTATGGGTACCAAATTTCCTAATGGAAAAGTTGTAAAATTTTTGATTTATTGTAATTTATTGTAAGGTGACAGACATTAATTTGACTTATTGTGGTGATCATTTACAAGCATACAAACATCAAATCATTATGCTGTACACCTGAAATTAATATAATGTTATATGTCAAGTATACCTCGGTTTAAATTTTTTTCTATTTATGCCAGGAAATTGGGGGCCCGAAGTAAGTTCTTTAAGAGAAAGGTCCAATTTAGAAAAAAAAATATGCCAAGAATATGTTAGCATGTAGTTATCAGATAAGAATATGTGAATCCTTCCTTCAAGGAGGTATTTTGTTCAATGAGGTAAACTAAATATTCTATGAACATGATTCATTAGGCAGGGACTTCCATAGCCCTTAACCTTAAGGGGTCCGGAAGTCTATACAGTCCAATTCCAAGAACCAGGGAACAATGAGGAGAAACGAATAGTATTTATATCAGTGGTAAAGTCTGTTTTCTCCAAGAGCAGGCAATCAGTATTCTTATTTATTGGGGTTTAAGGAACTTTAAAAGAGGAAATATAAAAATGACTCAAAATCCCCACATGAAAAAGAATACTGAAGGACCATGAAATGCTAATGTACATCACATCAAAGACGCTCTGCTTTAAAAATAACAACGACTAGCAGAGAACGGAAGCTGTGGCTCTCCTTTTTCCCCAAGACTCCCCCCACGGCTCCAGAACACCCTTCGCATGTATTGTGTGAGCCCTACCCAGGCTTCATTAGCTCTGATCGTTTTGTCTCTGTATCCGAGAGCCACTGAGCTCATTGAGTCGCTCAGAAATACCTGAAATATTTACCAAGGGCCATATGGCCTATCCAAGGCTCACTCTGTCACATTGCTGATTTGCCTAATTATAGTTCTATCAAATAACACTGGGCATTTTAGAGTGTTTATTATGTTCACTATAGCAAAGATCAATTAGAGCTATCTCCTCTGGTTCTTTGATTGTAAAGATTAGTGAGCCTCTTCGGATGTTACCAGGAGCGAGAGTCCAAGCCTTTAGTTGATCCTATGGTGACTAAACTGATTCACAAACTGTTATTTATGACAAATTGTCAACCCATCTTCGAAAAGTGGCTGTGGTTTGCATTTCCATTCTGCAGTATTTGTTAAAGAGGAGTCACAACTAAAAGACAATAAAATTTAAGGAAATGATTCCTTGTTCTCAAGATTTCTACTGAGGAACATTAATTGCTAATAGATTTCCTACCTCCGGTAAGAGGAGTTACAGATGAACAAACTTCCACTAGTAATTAGGTGAACTAGTTTCCCCCAAATCTGTCATTTGCTGACTTTCATCATGTGTTTTTTAGGTCCTAGAGGTCTTTCTCTGGGGGATCCAGTAACTGTTACCTGTTAGTAACTCATTTATAACCCTGAGTTCAAAGGGGCCTAACAGAAGATCTTTGCCTGACCCATTTCAAAACTTTCCCTGAGTAGCACAACCCAGTCCTTTAAAATCTTCACAGTCCAATAAAACATGCTCACATACAGAGACCCTCGTGGTAGCAGTGGTGGTAGGGGAACCAACAGGCCCGGTCCAGCAGCCGCTGGGCTGTGTCAAGTCTCGTTCTGTTTTCTTCAAGGTGTGGCCTGGGAAGAAGAGCCGGTCAAACCGACTTGGCTTCCTGCCTTGGTCTGGTTCTGCTCCCATCTCCCAAGGCACAGTTGGGACAAGCTCACACGTGCTTGCACACACACACGCTCACCCACATGCTTGTGCATGTGCATGTGCCTTCCAAAAAAAACCAACCCATACCTCTCAAAGACTGTCAAATGCACATTTAGAAAACAAGTTCTGACCATCGTCCTCTCTCTACTCATACCCTATTTCACCTTAATCATAATATTATAATGATGACCATTGGCTTATGTCGACTCCTTACTACAATTGTAAAGTTCCTGATAAATTGAAGTTCTAGAATAAGGCCAAAAGATATGCATAGTTCACTCAAAAATCATAGCTAATGTATTCCCAATTAAGATCTCTGTTAGAAACATCTTCATTTGGGTTACTTTGTAGTTACAAAACTTCCCCAAGAACAAAATGCAGATGCTCCAGGCCAAGCTAATTTAAGTGTTACGTTACATGGAAAAAACAGAGTTCCTCATTTCAGGAACTCCATGGTCTATGAGCAGAGTGGACAAAGAAGTGCAAACATATGGCCATCAATATAATATCATAGTATTCTAGCAGCGGTATTAAACGAGGAGGGTTTAATTCTGCCTGAGCAAGGCACATTTCACAGAGAAATTGCCTTTATAAGCTAGGTTGTGACGAGTGAGTCGGAGTTTACCAGGCAAGAGAAGCGGGGGTGATAGACATTGTCAGGAAGGGTAGGAGTTAGGACCAGGCATCAGGAGGGCATTTCTTCCAGAAAGAGCCCTAAAAAGCCCAGAGGCATAGAGTGCAATGATCTTCGTAGCCACAGCTGGTGATTGACCAGATGGATTTCAATTTCTTTCCCAGGATAAATGTCATCAGAGTCTTGTATCTCCTCTTGGCTTTCTCTTATCATATGACTAACCACCATCATAGAGCTTTCTGCTCTTGGAGATTCATTAGTAGGTGTGGGGCCTCCAAAGTATCGTCTGGTCCTTATTGTGACCGTAGACTTATGTTTGAGAGGATGGTTGACTGGGGACTAATGAAGGAGACTTGGCTGTGATTGTGGACCCCTGTGAGTCCTTATTGGTTCTATTCTGGATGAATCAACTGAATTAACTTCTGTTTCTAAAATCTTTGGGTGCTGTAGGAATTTTAAATCCCTTTTAGGCAAAGGATGGAGAAGAGTGAGTCCCTTCTCATTTTCTTCATTGCCTTTCTCCAGAGAGGACAGAGAAAAAAATTCCGAAGTAAATATAAGAGAAAAATTTAGTTTTTAAATAGTGATCAGCATGCAAGAAACTAAGGACACAAATGACCAAGGAGATTGAGTTCAGAAGTCTGAGTCAAGACAGGATCAGTCCTGATAAGGTGAATTTATCTCAAGAAAATTTTCATCTTCTATAATGACTCTACAGAAAGAAGATTTCACATCAAAAAGGCAAACCACCTGGAGGAATTATTTTCCTTGAATAATGCTGAGGACACACGTGGGATCTCTTTCTTGTTATTCAAAATGTTTTCAGCTGGTCGTGCTGGGTGTGTGTCTCAGAGTGGGAGAGAGTGTGGTGTAGAACTTGAACCTCCCTGCCCAAAGATCGGAGGGACCTCCCAAGGTCCCTAGCCTTTGAGAATCACTGGTCAGGATGGAAGTTCTTAATCTGGGCCTGGCAGAGGGTGTCTGAGAAACCTGAAGTTCTATGCAAAATGCCAAGTTTGTTCTTTGTCTAGGGGTCTTTGATTTTCATCATTTCACAGAGGGCTCTGTCATTCCTAAAACCTCGAGTGTCATACAGTGTGTTTGAAGTCCTTCCATCTTAGGGGGCAAGCGGGGTTGGGGGAGGGGAAGAGAGAGGTGAAACCTCCCTTCGATGCTGTCACATCTCTCTCAAGAGGGATCCGAAGGACACAGGAAAAGTCACATCAGAACCCTTTCCATCTGGCTATTTAAAAAAATTCTGGCAATAAATCACAGATTACTCTTGTGAGGAAGAAATGGGAAGACAACATCTGCAGAGACCCATCCTTCTCCACTGGCTCAGATACAAAGAGAGTCTGTGGGGCAGGAGGCTCCGCGCCGGGACAGAGAAGAATGGCGCAAACAAGGATGCTTATTAAAAGAGAGACCAACGGAAAGAGGAAACCATGAGGCCGAGCTTGTAAAACCGCAACAGGGAATTACAAGGACCTCTTTTTTCCCTAGAGGAAGATAAATAAGAGATAAGGACGTCAGCAACATCGTTGACTGATGTGAGAGAGCAGGCAGAATAATCCCCCCTTGTCTCAGCCTTGGAGGAGGGGGTGGGTAAGAAAAGACATCCCTACAAGGGGGAGAGTACTGGCTCCCAAACTGGTTCAACTGGCACAGTACCTGGACAGTTTTATCAGCAGGACAGATGACCATCTAGGTCACCATTTCTGATTCAAATCCTGGGGGCCGAATGTGCTTCAAAATTTTGAAATGTTTCCATTTTACAAAGATAACACAGTACATATCTTGCTATGATGTAATACCCACTCTGGATCAGCTTTCCTTGATCAAACTAATATTTGGTTGGGAAAGGTGAAATGAAACGGGGTCACTTATGTCAAGGGGTTTTACAATAGAGCCGAGAGGCCATCAAGGAGGTGGGCCTTCTGCACGTCCTCACCGGGTGGAACCATGAACTTTTGAACTGGGCCAAACCTCAAAAATTACCAGGACTCAGCCCAAACACTTGCAACTTGCTATAGTAAGAGACTTCGCTTAATGATAGCCTTAGCAACCAATTACATTCAGTCTAAGTCAGCTTTCTGCCGCCAATGCCAATCAAAAATTCTTTGTAAACAATGTATGCAAGCATTCCCTTTTTGCTTTAAAAACACTTGACTTTTGCTTCCTAATGGGACACTATTGGGGTTGCTTCCCAAATCTGTGTACCCCAAATTGCAATATTTTGATGCAAAATAAACACTCTTAATTATTGCCTCCTGATAATTTTAGGTTGACATGATCAAAATTCACATTTTGACAGTTCTTTGAATATTCACACTAGTAGAGGGAAAAAAAAGACTCTATAAAGACTCTTAAGTAGCCTCATGACCATTTAGGTCAAATATTGTCACCAAATGAATTCAATTTAGGGCCTAATGAGTTTTGAAAAATTTCCAGCTTGGAAGAGGGACTGTAGGTCTGTATTATATATACATATACAGATCTCCACAACTCAACAAGTGAAATATTTCATAGAAACCATGCACACACTGTAGAGGTTGCTTTTAGGCAACAGGCTTGAGCCATGGAATCCTCAGCAAGGCAAAAGGGCCCACTGCGCCCACAGAGCTGAATGCAGTCAAGCTCATTAAGCGGCCCACCTCGAAGTAGCCATAGGCCCTAGTTGACCAACGGGCTACTTACAACCAGGCATAGTTACCAAAAAAGGGAGAATTCCATATGTCGCCATACCTCCTCATCTTCCCCCTTTAAAAACAGCCCCCCCCCCCCCCACTGCCTCCTAGCCTCTCCTCTGCCGTCTTACACACTGTTATCCCTTTCGTTCTGCTTTGGGTGAATTCTTTTACCGTCTGCACTGCAGGCCCCCATCCAACTGGGGCACCCCAGATACACCACCTATAAAAAATCGTTGAAGTTTTCCAGGTATTAATGTCCAGTTTCAGTAATTTCCGTTTTCAATTCCATTGAACAACTTTTTTTTTAAGACTTATTTATTTGAGAGAGAGAGAGAGCATGAGTGCGGGAAGGGGGAGAGGGAGAGAGAATCTCAAGCCGACTCCATGTCGAGCGCGGAGCCCAATGTGGGGCTTGATCTCACCACCCTGAGATCAGGACCTGAGCCAAAACCAAGAGTCGGATGCTTAACTGATTGTACCACCCAGGAGCCCCTAATTGAATAATTTTTAAAATTTGTTTCTCTCAGACATCTCCCACTCCTAGTTTCCATTTCTGGAGAGTTACAAATTGTCTCCACATTCAAAGCAGCAAGTTTGGGATATTTTGGAATGAAATTAGTCTAAGCATGGTGAATGTAGTATGATAAAAAAAATTACAGATCCTTCTCAATTTATAAAGGGGTTACAGCCTGGTAAACCCATTGCAAGTTGAAAATACCATTAAGTGGAAAATGCATGTCATTCATTAACCTACTGAACATCATAGCTTAGCTTAGCCTACTTTAAACGTGCTCAGAACACTTAGATTAGCCTACTTTAAACGTGCTCAGAACACTTAGATTAGCCTACAGTTGGGCAAAATCATCTAACACAAAACCTATTGTATAATAAAGTGTTGAATGTCTCATGTAATTTATTGCATACCATACGGGAAGTGGCAAATGGCATGGGTGTACAGGCACAGAATGACTGTAAGCGTATCTGTGTTTCCCCCTGTGACCTCGTGGCTCACTGGGAGTTGGGTCCCTGCCACCACTCAACATTGTAAGAGAGGACTGTACTGTATATCAGTAGGCTGGGGAAAGATCAAAACTCAAAATTCGAAGTATGCTTTCTACTGAATGCATGTCACTTTTATACCATTTTAAAGTTGAAAAATGGCAAGTTGAACCATCATAAGTTGGGGATGATCTGTAAATGTTTGGCCCTGTCCTGGGTTTCTGGTGTGCAGCTCCTAAAACTTTAGAATCTCCAGAGTGATAAAAATATCTCTTGTAGGGCACCTGGATGGCTCAGTCCATTAAGCGTCTGCCTTTAGCTCAGTTCATGACCCCAGGCTCCTGGCATCAAGTCCCAAGTTGGGCTCCTGGCTCAGCGGGGAGCCTGCTTCTCTCTCTCTCTCTCTCTCTCTCTCTCTCTCTCTCTCTCTCTCTGCCTCTCCCCCTTGCTCCTGCTCTCTCTGTCGCTCACTCTCTCTCTCGCTCGATCTTTCTCTCAAATAAATAAATAAAATCTTAAAAAAAAAAAGAATATCTCTTGTATGCTAATGAGGTGACTGATTAGAGGGTTGAACTTTTAGCCCCTACCCCGACCTCCCTCCTGGGAGAGGAGAGGAGCTTGACATTGAGTCACCAATGACCCAGTGATTTACTTCATCATGTCTACATAATAAAACCTTCATAAAACCCCTAAACATCAGAGTTTGGCGAGATTACAGCGTTGTAAACACTTCAAGGTGTTAGGCAGGTGGTGTGCCCCAGCAAGTCATGGAAGCTTGAACCCCTGATTTATAGCCAGTCAGAAGAACGGGATCCCAACCTTTCCACTGGCATCTGAAGTGGGGGGCAGTCTTGTGGGGCTGAGCCCTTAGGCTATGAGGTCTTCACTAACTCTGGAAAGTTAGTGTCAGAATTGAATTCACTTGTGGAACACCAAGTTGGTGTCTGGAGAACCGGAGAATTGGTTGTTCGTTTTGGGAAATACCCCGGAGTCTCACTTTCATCTTAGTGATTCTCAAACTCTGATCCCATGGGCGAAACAGTAGTGTTTGCTGAGATGACTGAGGTTCTTTGTGGTGATAGTTGAATAATGATAGTTTTTAAAATTTGCTGGAAAAAGGGCAGAGGTTCTCAAATTGTGCTTCATGAAAACAAAATTCAGAGAGAAACTTAACACCCAGTCAGAAAGGCACATTCAGTTGCTAACATATGACAGGATATCAAAGAACTCCGTTCAGTGCCATAGATTCCAAGCAGTCTCACTGAGGTCAATTTGAAATACAAAGGAATCTGAGTTCTGATCTTGACTTGGCTATTTACAAGCTGCTTGACCTTAGGCAAATTGCTGAGCATTTCTAAGACTCAGTTTCCTTTTATTTACTTTCTGTCTCTCTCTCTCTATTATTTATCACTACTATTATCTATCATTTCTATCTATGCAGGTATCCATCTATGGTAGATATTAAAGTATTCATTAATATTTATTTCCTTTTACTTCTAGGCATTTAGGATGATCCCACACACATACACACACACACACACACAGAGCTACACATGACCTGCTCTGGTCAATGAATTAGGAGAGAAGTAGTGACCTGTGTCTTCCAGCATTTTCCATCTTCCCTCCTTCCTGCTGCAGTGATTGGCAACGTGCCACTGTGCCTCAGCAGTCAGGGTCCCTGAATGAAGGCCCTGTGGAGTCCAGCCACTAAGGACTAAGAAATACACTATTATTTTGTTAAGCTAATGTGCTTTGGGGATTATTTGTTACTTAACCTCACTTAACCTGACTAATACATCATCTTCCCTTGTTCCGAAAAGAAGTTAAAAGTAGCTTAAAGAGATATATAGCACCCTAGGATAAAAAAGTGACTAATTGAGGATAACATTTGCCTTAGAGAATCATTGGGAGAAAACATGTATATCCATCCATGTGATTGATGATCATCAGGTATAACAATATGAGCCTCTAGGGTTTGTTTTTGCTTTTGTTTTTGTTTTACCTTTGGATCCTTCTGATGGTCCTTCCCCACCCCAGTATTGTCTCTCACCTTCCACCATCTCGGGAAGGCCTTCTTTGACCTACTTACATACAATTACAACCCAGTTTCTTCCAGGTCACACTCATTATCACTCTTACTTTTTTCCATTGTATTTATCACCATCTGCCGTACTACATATTTTACTTCTTATTTGTTTGGTATTTGTTCCTCAACACAAGAATGGACGTTCCCCAAGGACAGGGGTCTTTATCTGTTTTGTTCACTGCTGTACCCCCAGATCACCTAGAACAGTGCCTGACATATAGTGTTCAATAAATATTTTTGAATGGGGTTTGAGTTAATCAATTGTGATTTGATAGGAGTTCCCAGAATCCTTAGTATAGACACAAAAAATGAAGGAAATGGCCAACTGCCTGGTGTCTCAGGGTTTAGGATATCAAGATATATGCACCACACTGTCTTCTGCGTGGACACCCTCCTTGCCCCTGATCATTCCCTCAGCACCTTCCCTGCCTCTGCTCCCTTTTTTGGCATGCTGGTTTTGAGAGATAACTACCCACTACAGAGACTTCAGCAACAACAACTCTGACAACTACAACAAAATAATGATTAGCATTTATCAAGCACCTAAGATGTGTCAGCTTTTAAAGCTAAGTACATTCCAGTCATGCTCTAGTTTGAATTTCAAAAAACTCTGAAGTCAGTACTATTATCACCATTATTTTAAAGATGAAGAAATTGAGGCTTAATGATGCTAAATAATGTGCCCAAAGCCACATTCCTAGTCAGTGGTAATGTGGGTGTTTGGCTATCTATTGCTGTGTAACAAGCCACCTCAAACATGGTGGCTTAAGATAATTTGTTATCATTTGTCATGATTCTGTGGGTTGAATGGGCTCAGCTACATGGCTCTCTCTTGGAGTCTCTCGTTCGGCTGTGGATGGTTGCGGGTGGGTGGCGGCTGGCCTGGGTGTCCCAGATGGCTTTCACAGGTCTGGCATTTCCAAAGGGAGGGCTACGACACTTGGTGACTGTCCAGCCGTCTCTCTATCTGGCCTCTCCACATTGTTAGTGTAGGGTTCCTCACTGCATGGAGGCCCCGGGGTGGGTCAGACTTCTCATGGGGTGACTGGCTTCTTATGAAGTGGCCTTGGAGGTCACACGGTGTCACTTCCCTCACACGCTATTAGCTACACAGGACCAGCTCATAGTCAATGTGGAGGGCATAAATACATAAATAAAATTGGGGGATTATTTTGGAAACTTGCTATCATGGTGGGATTTTTAAACCAGACATTCTGAACCTAGGCTAGTAGTTGCAAACCCAAGTATCTAAATGGAGCAAGCAGGTGACATATGAGGAAGGAAGGCCTGATGCAAGACACGTGCCACTGGAGGAGACTGAGGGGAACTGGAGAGCACAGGCCTGACTTTCTATTTTATTTTTATTTTCATTTTTTTATGAGTTTCAGGGGTAGAATTTAGTGATTCATCAGTTACATATAACACCCAGTGCTCATTACATCACATGCCCTCCTTAATGCCCATCACCCAGTTACCCCAATCCCCCAACGCCCTGCCCTCCAGCGACCCTCAGTTTGTTTCCTATAGTTAAGAGTCTGTTATGGGGGCACCTGGGTGGCTCAGTCGGTTAAGCGACTGCCTTCGGCTCAGGTCATGATCCTGGAGTCCCGGGATCGAGTCCCACATCGGGCTCCCTGCTCAGCGGGGAGTCTGCTTCTCCCTCTGACCCTCTTCCCTCTCGTGCTCTCTGTCTCTCATTCTCTCTTTCTCAAATAAATAAATAAAATCTTTTAAAAAAAAAGAGTCTATTATGGTTTGTCTTCCTCTCTGTTTTCATCTTATTTTATTTTTCCTTCCCTTCCCCTTTGTTCATCTGTTTTGTTTCTTAAATTCCGCATATGAGTGAAATCCTATGGTATTTGTCTTTCTCTGATTGACTTATTTCGCTTAGTATAATACCCGCTAGTTCCATCCATGGCGTTGCAAATGGCAAGATTTCATTCTCTTTGATGGCTGAGTAATATCCCATTGTATATATGAACCACATCTTCTTTATCTATTCATCTGTTGTTGGACACCTTGGCTCTTTCCACATTTTGGCTATTGTGAACATTGCTGCTATAAACATTGTGGTACAGGTACCACTTTGAATCACTATGTTTGTATCCTTTGGAGCACAGGCCTTATTAAAGGACCACCTGCTATCAGCACCAGCAACTTTGTCTTGCAAGACTTCAGAGCCCAAATTACCACATTTTAAGGGAAGCCATATATATATATATATACACACACACACACACACATATATATATATATATATATATAATATCCTAATTTTAAAAACATGCTATAGGTCAAGCAAAACACTCATGTGTTTGGTCTGTGGGCTTCCAGATTATAAACCATGTGCTGGATCTCCAAGGTAATGTTCACCCTCGCCAGTGCAGCACACAATGCCCTTGTGATTGTGGGGCCACCTTACCTGACTTCCCAGCTTCATTTCTCACTCCTCTCCAGCAGCCATGCATTCCCCAAGATTTATCAATTCCTACTAAATCCTAAGCAAGTTCTAGATGCTGGGGATATAGCAGAGAACAAAACAAAGTCCCTGCCCTCTGGGGGCTGATATTCTAGTTGGCAGAGATGGGCAATACACATATAAAGGTATAAAATGTCAGATGGCCCTGAGTCAGCGAGAAAAATAAAGCAGGCTGGTTGCCGGACATGCTTTCTTTGTCATGCTCATCTGTCTGCCTTGAATGACTTTCCCTCCCTTGCCGCCTAGCTGCTTCCTACCTGCCTATCACTGGAGGCTTAGCTTGAGCATCACAATCTTGCGGTATTTTCTCTGACCCTGCCTTCTGCCCTGAAAGGTTGGTGACCCTCCTCCTAGCTCCCAAGGCACTGTGCCTACTCTTACTGTGAGGTTATAACTGTTTGTTAAGCTAGTATTTACTTTTTGGTATCTACCACCAGATAGTACTAAATTGAGGGCTTCTGTATTTCCTTAAATTTTCTATAAATCTTTGTCAATCAATGGAGCATCCTCTTTGTGAAGATCTTTAGGGAGGAAGCTGCTGGGTGGGAGAGAAATGTTCCCCACCTGTTTTCTTCTTTCCCTTTCCAGTAAGAAAAGTGCTTCCCTCTGCTGTTCAAGCCCAGAACTGTGCTTGTGGTTACTTGGGAAATGAGGTTAAAGGTCATCGTTTATATCCTTTGGTTTAGGGACAAGTTATTAATGAATGTGAAATATTGTCTTATATTATCAGTGAGTCAATGAGCCAAAGCTAACTTTACCTGGTCATGAGAAGATCCTGATGTACTCATTTTCTTTGCATACTCATATATTTATAGTTGCAGTTTGTGTTTGCATAGTCATGCACACATTCATACACATCAGGTGAAAAACACGTCCCCTGTGTGTACAGACTGAACCATGTGCACTTACGCTGGGCCACTGAGGCAAACAGGATGCAGATTTACGATTGACAAGCATCAAACGCCAGAAGCTGCTCCTGGCACAACCGCATCTCAGACCCGTATCTCTGACTGGCTCTTTGCCGTGCTTCCTCCATCTGGCTCCTGCTGCCTGAGTTTCCAGTGGGAAAAGCCTCCTTTGGGCTCAGATTCTGAGGACACCGGCGAGTGGGCCACCAGCCAGTGCCCGGGCTCGGTTTTCTAGAAGACCCGGGGCTGAGGCTCCCTCTATGCCCGTGTGGCCGCCCTGTGGAACAAGGGGAGGGCTGACTGTCTTTCAGTGGCGGGCAGAGCATACGTGTTCCACTGCGGGTGGAATGCTCGAGCTCTCAGCCCAGCCCGCACAGCCTCTGATGTGTCTCATCTCTGGAAATCCTGACTTTCAGGCTGTGTCAGAGCTGCCCCAAAAGAAAGCGACCGGGCTTGGAGCCGCGTGGGGAGAGGAAAGCCCAGGCAGCAGGAAGCTGCTGGGGAGTGTGTGCCCCGAAGGGCGGCTGTGGGGAAGGGCTCCCAGGAGCAACCCAGGCGGGTCATTTGGAGGAGGAGGAGGACCATGGAGCTGTGGCTCAGGGACAGTTCCCTGGGGCTCTGAGCACACTGAGCAGTGGAGATTTGGTCAGAAACCTGATTACAACTTCTCATGACTTGTTTGCCAGCTTCATTCCTATGCTTGTGTGTTGTTAAACATAAAGCTAAAATAAACAAGAGGAGCTGATTTGTCAAGCCCCCTCACCGTCCATTCCCCCAAACTCACTTCAAACAGGACTTTTCTCCCAGTACTCATTTGGAGGTCCCCAGAGTGCTTTTCACCCTTGGTCTTGCAATGCAGTGACTGTCACATGGAGACTCTTCAGCTTTAGGGCCATCTTTCTAACTGGGCGACCAGCATGAGGACTGGCCTGTTCTCTGCCTCCCTGATGAGTGCAGCACAGAGCTTGGCACCAGGAGTTCAGAGATGGAGGTTAGAATCAAGGACACCTACGCTCACCCCTTTCCCTTGCCCACTGCTGGTGACTGACAGCCCGCACTGGTCACATTGTGGGAAGGGAATTGCCAGATGCTGTGCATGTGTTTTGAGTAGATCAGGTCAGGTTGGTAGAGCACACAGCACAGCATGAGCTTCAGAATTGTGTTATGTCTTTAGCCTCCCCATAATTTTACAGCCATTTTGTAATCTAGGAGCCACAAATCAGATCCTCACTAATGGGTTGCTGGGTAGAATCCTTGAGGACAAAGGATCTCTTGTGCTCCATTGCATCCCCACAGTGGTATGCAAGGCCTGATGCTCAGCAGAAGTTGGGAGAATGACTGGGTAGCTCTTGGTTTGGTTGTGACGCATGAGTCTGTAACTTGCCGCCTCTCTCCAACTCCAGATGGGAAGGGAGGACTGATGATTTGCAGGAAATGAGCCAGGAAAGGCAGCAAGAAATCAAAGCAGCTACTCAAAAAGTAGGACCTGCAGTCAGTTATGAAGGTCTAATATTGTGCGTTTGTTAAAGAACTGATGTCCTCCCTGTTTGTGCCAGGTGAACATAGAGAAGGACAGCCATCACGGAAAAAGAAGGACTTTGGATCGGGTGTCTATTATAAATGGAGGAAGTGTGGGTTTAAGCAACAGAAAAAAATATGGCTGGTGGTGAATCCTGATTCGGGCATCTTTGGGTGCCTTTAAATTAAAAATTATATTCTGAGGACCTGGAAAGCACTGTGGGAGTCAGAGGAGACAAAACCTCATCAAAAGCAGTTTCATATTCTCACATTGAATCTCACTGGAAAGTTAGGTGGGTAGAGAACTAGATGTCAACTCAAGATGAGCTCTGTCATCTTGGTGAGCTCTGCTAGGGCACCAGGACACCCCCTTAGGGCCCGCACCCCTGTTTGGGTGGGGCTGACCTTTCCTCTTCTCAGGAGCGGCAGACTCAGGCCAGGTGCCCAGAATGTTGTCACTGCCCTTTACTGAAGCTCTCATTCTCCTTGAGCAGTGACTCAGTGTCCTTACTATGTGTTCATTAGGTCTCTTTTGGTTTCAAGTGACAGAAATCCAACTCAAATAGGCTTACACTCAGAAAGAAAGGAAGAAGAAAGAAAGAAAGAAAGAAAGAAAGAAAGAAAGAAAGAAAGAAAGAAAGAAAGAGAGAGAGAAAGAAAGAAAGAAGGAAAGAAAGAAAGAAAGAAAGAAAGAAAGAAAGAAAGAAAGAAAGAAAGAAAGAGAAAGAAAGAAAGAAAAAGAAGAAGAAACGAAGGAAGGAAGGAAGAAAGAAAGAAAAGAAAGAGAAAAAGAAAAGAAAAGGAAAGTTATGGCTTCCACAGCTTATAAAACATAGTGGTAGAACTCCAAGATTAAGGCCCTGATGGACTCAAGTGATGTCACCAAGTATCTGTCTTTGTCCATCTCTCAGTTCCAATCACTGGGACCAGCAGGATTCGTGGTTTTCATGGAGGGTATCCAGGTGGGATTAGCTGTGACTGAACCACATAGACAAAGAGGGAGGGCAGGTGATCCACCAGAGAAAACTAGACTGTTGTTACCACATATGGGGCAGGGGTGGCAGGGCAAGATTCCACTGCAGCGAACAAGTGCAGTCACTGATGAGGATTTTGGCATCCTCCCTGCGTTTAAGTGTTCATATAAAAACACTCATGTCTCTCTATCTAAGCCTTAAGGGCTGGGCTCCTAAATTGGGTTCCCCTTCCCCACTTCCTTCCAGTTCCACACAGGAGCTGGGTTTTTTTTGGGGGGGGGGTTGTCTGTTTTGTTTTATTAGAAAGTTGGCTATTTTCTTGTGGAGGACAATCCCCAAGAGGGCAAATACCATTTCACTATTTCTAGTCCAGCGAAGCAATCAAGAAGCACAATCTCTGCTCTTAGACGGGGACAAAAGTTGGATTGAATGAAAGAAAGAGACTTTCTGTCTGATTCAAGAAGAGGAGTGTCAGTGACAATAACGTCTAACCTTTCTTTTGGGATGAGAGATGTCACTTAGGACGTGGTATATATCTTCAGTGTGGACCAGACTTCGTTTCTTGGGACAGAGTCAATCAACTATCAGGTGTGCCCTGACCTTGTGCACAAAGCTGCTCACCACCAACTGCAAGCAGACGCCCCTTGTGTGCCTGACTTGTGGAGATCAGGAGGCTGGGAAGGAGACATCCATGCACGAGAAACCTCTGAATATAACACTTTTAATATGTAATTGCTTTGACATAGTTTATTTTTGGAAATGATATGCTGCCAGCCAAGATGCTCAGCATATCTGGGAAGGTCTTTCACCCCAGACTTCCAGCTGGACGGACGATGGGGAGGTTATACTGGATGGCCACACTGCGTGAAGGCCAAGGGCAGGGTCCATGCCTGGCACAGGGGCGCGCGGATGCTGAGTGAGTACGTGAACGAACACATAGCCCAGTGCTAAGAGGCATTCCAGCGCCAACTCCCCTGACCTTGAACGTGAACACAGGGATCCCCCACCATGACGGCAACCAGCACACCACAGGTATCAGAGAACGTAAAAAATGGGCAACACAAACAATGTGCCTGTCCACTAGAGAAAGGGGAAGCGGGGAGGAGAGATTTTTGGAAGGAGATGTGATGACGCTTTGCATCGGGCCCTGGGGCCTTGCGTGAAAAGAAGTGCTTTCTGCCGCCCACTGAGCACTTCCTCAGCACCCACCTCACTCTGTGGAGCTGCAGCTGGAAGAGAACAAGGCCAAGGAGTGCTGGGAAGACCGAGCTGCTTTAGCGACCGCAGTCATCTGTGGGTCATCTGTGTCTTTCTTCTCTGCACGCATCCTCTCCAGCCTCCCCGCCCCCCGCCCCGTGTGGTGGTATTGGTTAACCGAGCACAGGGAGAGGAGCAGACCTGGGCAGGAGGTCACATACGCGTGTGTGCACACGTCAGGCTGCTGGTGTGAGAGAAGTATTCGGCGTGCAGCAGTGAGGAAGGCCCAGAGCCGAGAAGTAAGTGAATTCAGAGCTGCAAGGTGAAGGGACCTTTGCTCCCTCGGCTGAAATCCGACCCCCACCTCCCCTTAGAAGATCAGAGCCCGAGGAGTGCCAGGCCCGGGGCTGACATCTCCCTTTCCTTGCTGTCAAGTAACCTTGATAGGTGAACAGTGAGACATGCAAGGATAAGGGCAGCGTAGGATCAAGGGCACACACGGGTTAGATTACAGCAAAGAAGCAGCTGATTCAGCCATTTGTCAGTCGCTCTCTGGAGATGCGTTCAGGTCTCGGCGTGTGTTCAAACCAGTTCTGTTGGAGGAAGGACAGACTAGATGTGGACAGCACGAGGCAAAGGTTAACCTCTGTAGTGGTGATGAGGGCGGGTTTCTGAGGCTGATGATAAAAGGGCAGGCAGGCTGGCCCCCACAGCAGTGAGGCGTAGGACAGGAGATGGCTAGGAGGCACCTGGGTAGGCCGGTGGGGCACCTGTCAGCGGGCTGCCTCGGGGGGCTCAAGCACAGGGGCCAGGGAGGAGAGCCTGGGGCAGGGGAGTGGGCTTGGAAGACAGCAGGGTGCAAAGCAGAGCCTGAGTGTTCGAGGAAGGGACATGTGGGCAGGGACTCTAGGATCCGGAAGCAAGTCTCCATTCCTGGATGGCCCTGCGTCATGCGCCCTGGAAACTGGTCTAAATCCAGGCTCTGCCCCTTAATAGTTGTGTGTGTGATTTTGGAAAAACCACTTAACCTTTCTGAGCTTTAGTCTCCCGATCTGCCAAGAAGAATATTTAACCTTATTGGCTTGTTTAGAGGAATCAACATGAGAATCCATGCAGAGGATCTGATTTCAGTATCTGAACGTATTGGGTACCCCGTAAACGTGAACACTCGTGATATTTGCAAACATCCCTGGGGGCAGCAGGGGGCTGTGCGCTGATAAGAACCAGGCCATGAAGGGTGCCTGGGTGGCTCAGTTGGTTAAGCGACTGCCTTCGGCTCAGGTCATGATCCTGGAGTCCCGGGGTCGAGTCCCACAACGGGCTCCCTGCTCAGCGGGGAGTCTGCTTCTCCCTCTGACCATCTTCCCTCTCGTGCTCTGTGTCTCTCATTCTCTCTCTCTCAAATAAATAAATAAAATCTTTAAAAAAAAAAAAAACAGACCATGAAGTTAGAGCCGGACGCACAGCAAAAGTGACATGAGTGCGGGTCTCCTATTCTTGCTGGCCTAGGAAATTGGACTGGTCCCAGAGCTCGGCCTACAGTGGCACCACCTGTAACGGGCAATATGTTTTGGAGAAAGGAGATGGATGGGGTACGGAGCCAGCGGGTGACCAGAGCTGGAGGCAGGCTGCCCTCTGCGAGTTCTGTTGCTTGAGGACCGATGCTCAGTGTGTTGGCTCGGGGCTGGCCAGGCTGCAGCCCGTTGAGTATGGCCAGATGGCACAGGGCAGAAAGGGCATTCCCCGTGTTCCTGTGTGGCTTGGTTTTGTTCGTTGCAGCTGATTTTCTAGGATTTCGGTTTCTGCCTGGGTGGAATGGGCATCAAGTCCATTTCTGGCTGGTTTCCAGGAGCAGCAGCTTTTAGCACGTCAGCTTTTTTTTTTTTTTTTAAGATTTATTTATTTATTTGAGAGAGCGAGAATGAGAGAGAGTACATGAGAGGGGGTTGGGTCAGAGGGAGAAGCAGGCTCCTTGCTGAGCAGGGAGCCTGATGTGGGACTCGATCCCGGAACTCCGGGATCATGACCTGAGCCGAAGGCAGTCGCTTAACCAGCTGAGCCACCCAGGTGCCCTTAGCACGTCAGCTTTAATATTCTCTACGACTCTGACCTCCGGGCTAGCAGGGCTCTCTTGAGTCTGGCCATGCTGGTGTGCAAGCACTTCCTCGTGGTTAAGGAGTCCTGCTCTCCCACGTTCCTCTTCTTGCCAGTCCTTCAAATCTCCTCCCTTTCTCCAGTGCTCAGTCTGCCTTTCCTCAATGACCCTTTATTTCCCACCTTGTGCCTCTTTTACTTCCATTCCTCTGTCCTCCATTTTTCCTGTTTGTCTTTTGAGCTGTTAACCAACCTCTTGCTCACCATGGAACCATGCTCTTTGGAGCTACAAGGGAGCTCAGGATCATCTAGTGCAACCCCTTGCCCCAAATCTCTGCCAAGGCATCATTGATCCAGTGCTTAGCTAGCTCCTGGAACCGGGAACTGACGGTAGCCCACGGCGGCTCCTTCTGTGTTTGTAGCACTCTGTCGGCACAGTGGGAATCCACCGATGGAAGAAGTTGTCTCCCTGCCTTTGCAGAGCTCAGAGTCTAGTGGAGCAGAACCTTCCACTGTTTGGTTCTTGTTTTACCCCATAGTGTCTCTTTGGTTGAACAATACTCAGAAAATGTTTATTGAGCAGTTCCTGTGTGCCAGCCTCTGGGCTAGAGATTGTGATTGCAAAATGGACACAAAAGTGTCCCTGTAGTGAAGATGTTTGAGTTTAGGAAATAGGAGAGATTTCCAGTGACTTGGTGGGTTAAGTGCTATAATCAACAGGCCACAGGAACCTTGAGGAAGGAGGCATTCATTGTACCTGGGGAAGGTTTTCACAAACGGGGTGTTGTCTGAGCTGACTTTGGAAGGAAAAGTTCATCAGGAAGACCAAAGGGCACTGTGGGCAGAGGCTATTCCCAAGTGTAACTTGGGGATCCTGGGCTAAGCTAGGCAACTAGAAGATGACTAGGATTAACTGTGAAGGAAGGTACAAACCAAACGAAGGGCTGGAATGATGGAGCTCTTCCCAGGAAAAGGGGACGAAAATCCCGTGTACCATGATGTGGGAGCCACGCACACAGAGCAGCGCAGTGAGGTCTAGGATCAGGAGCCCTGAGGAGCGCAGGTGGGGGCTGGTCCGGGCATTCCTGGCGGAAGGACAGCCTGGCTGGGCTCTTGTGCCCTCTTCTGTCAACAGAGGAGGTGGCAATACCTGGGCTGCCTGTCTTGAGGTGCGGGTGAGGAGAGGGGGACAGCGGAGTCTGTCGAAGCCTCAGGGCCTGGAACACAGTGCCTTTAGGGAGGTGAGGATAGTTAATGGCTGAGAGTGAAGCAGGTAGGTGTTATAAAAGCAGGAGGGGCAGGGAAGGGGGAGGGGGGCAGTGTGGGGATGGAAAAGCGTGAATGTGACCTTCAACTTAGAACTCAGGTTCCCTAGAATGACGGGAAGGATTTTGAGGTTACGTGTTGGGGGAGGGGAACTTACCTGTCAAAGTTTCTCCAGGTGCCTGAGCCTCTGCGGGGCAAGAGGATGGCTGTGGGAAGAAGAGAAAGCTAAAGAGTGACAGTGTGGTCTGGTGGGAAGTTGAATTCAAATCTGAGCTCAGCCGCTTCATGAATTCTTCAGCTTTTCTGAATCATTTCAAAATGCAGATACTACTTACCTCAGAAGGCTGCTTGAGAGTCAAGTAAGAGAATGTATAGAGTGTCTGGCATATAGTGGTCGCAGAATCAATGTTTTTTCCTTCCCCTCTCCTCCCCACCCAACCCAACAGGACACCGAGTCAGCATTTTGACTGCGAGGGACAGGAAAGGCCTATGGATTTGAGGGAATGTGTAGAAGACACAGGGACATCCCACCCAACTGGGAGCTCCTTAAGGAACGCGCCATGGCCAAGGGCGTGTCTTTGCACCCTCCATGGTGCTTTGCATGAATTGGTGCTCGAGAACGTAGAGATGGAATTGGACAGAAATAAATGCTGCGTTTTTCTGTCCAGATACTTACGACGACGTGGTGGGGAAGCACTGGGAGACAAGATAGGTTTTCTTCCTAACTCTTCCACACTCTGGCTGTGGCCTTGGGAGAATCCTCTCACCTCTCTGGGGCTCAGGTCCACATCTGTGAAATAAGGGGCGCGGCAGGATGATCTCCACATTATTCTAGCGATGAGGTTCGAGAACCTGGGAAGGTGTGGGGTTGATATGACCATATTGCGCCTGGTTTGCAAACAAGGCTCAGAGGTGAGAGCCTCATTTGTTTACTAACAAACTGGTACAGAACTCTGGACTCTACACTCACTGGGCTGAGGCTGTCTTTTTCCTGTTGCCCCACGGCCCGTGACAGCAAACCATATCCCAGACTCAGAGGCTGTGCGCCCAAAAGTTGATTCTCGTGAGACCCCCAGGCTGGAAGACTCTCGAGGCATCCAGATGCACAGCCCTCACCAACATCTGCTAGACACTCAAAGGAAACAGTGGGTGACAAAGACAACGACTTTGACATTTGAGTCAATCTTCGGTGCTTCTGACTTTCCCACAAACCCACCATGACATGTGCTTTTGCAATGAAGCATTTCAAACATCAATAAGGGGCTCATAAAAGAGCCCACAAGACTCAGGCATTTCCATTCTTAAAAGATGTTGTTTAGGGGTGTGCCCCACACCCTATCCTACCTCCTCACCACCCTGGAGGCAGCGCGCTCCCAGCCCTGTGCACCTGGGCGTGCTGCTCACGGGGTAGGTTTAAGCACTCTTGTTTCCTAATCATTTTCATGTTGTGCCCTCTTCGGGTTAGAATTTTGGCTCAAGCATCAGCGGGCTTTGTGATCCTAGGTAAGTCGCTGCACTTGTTTGCATGTTAGTTTCCTCACTTATATTCATCTTGTCAATAGATATTTATGAGTGCCTTTAAAACCAGGTACTATTCTAGATTTGGAATTCACAGTTAGCCATTTCTCTAACTGGTAGAAATCCAGACAGTTAGATTATTCGTATGATTAATAACCAGCGTCTGACCTCAGTGCTGTTTGCAGTGGTCCTAATGTATTATTGTGCTTGCATATGAGGACTCAGAAGAAAAGATGTCAATCTGCTTATACTACAAAGCCGTAGTAATCAAAACAGTATGGTACTAGCACAAAAATAGACACATAGATCAATAAAACAGAATAAAGAACCAAGATATAAACCCATACTTGTATGGTCAATCTAGAACAAAGGAGGCAAGAGTATAAATAGGGAAAAGACAGTCTCTTCAATAAATGGTGAAGCTGGACAGCTACATGCACAGGAACGAAACTGGACAACCACTTTCTCACGCCATACACAAAAATAAACTCAAAATGTTAAAGACCTAAATGTGACACCAAAAAAATAAATAACCCAATTAAAAATGGGCAGAGGACCCGAATAGACATTTTCCAAAGAAGGCACACAGATGGCCCACAGACATATGGAACAGTGTTCAATATCACGAATCATCAGGGAAATGCAAATCCAAACCACAGTGAGAGATCACTTCACATGTCAGAATGGCTAGAATCAAAAAGATAAGAAATAAGAAGTGTTGGTGAGGATGTGGAGACAAAGGAACCCATGTGCACTGTTGACAGTGATGCAAATTTGTGCAGCCACTATGGAAAACAGTATGGAGGTCCCTCAAAAAATTAAAAATAGAAATGAGCCAGAAATTCTATTACTGGGTATTCATCCGAAGAAAATAAAAACACTAATTTGAAAAGATATATGCACCCTTGGGTGTATGTGTGTGTGTGTGTGTGTGTGTGTGTGTGTGTGTGTGTGTACATACATACATGCATATGTAATGGAATATTATTCAGCCATGAAAAGGATGAGATGTTGCCATTTAAAACATGGATGAACCTAGAGGATATTATACTAAGTAAAATAAATTAGACAGAGAAAAACAAATACTGTATGAGTTCACGTACATGGGAAATTTAAAAAATAAAACAAATAAAGAGCAGAAAAAGACCCTTAAATACAGGAAATGAATTGATGGCTGCCAGAGGACAGGGGATGGGGGGATGGGCACAATGGGTGAAGAGGAGTGGGGGGCACAGGCTTCCAGTTATGGAATGACTAAGTCACGGGAATCAAAGCTACAGCACAGGGAATATAGTCAATGGTGTAATAGTGTTGCATGGTGACAGATGGGAGCTACACTCGTGGTGAGCACAACATGATATATAGAGAAGTTGAAACACTATGCTGCACACCTGAAACTAATATAACATTGTGTGTCAACTGTACTTCAATAAAAATACAAAAATTTGGGGGTGCTTGGGTGGGTCAGTCGGTTTAGCATCCGGCTCTTGATATCAGCTCAAGTCTTGATCTCAGGGTCGTGAGTTCAAGCCCCGCATTGGGTTCCACACTGGGCATGGAGGCTTCCAAAAAAAAAAAAAAAATCAAATATAAAGATGGTCAATCTCCTGAGTCACCACCTAAACTTTATCATGTCAGGGTCAGCCACCAGGGTTCTAACTACAAGAAAACTTGATAAGCCTCTTGAGAGAAACAGTGACTGCACTGAATGGTATTCAGACTTTTGAGTCAGGAGGGAGGACAGTCTCTCCCTGGCTTCTTGGGATGTTCTTCAGTGGCAAGGAGGTCATCTGGAGGTGGGAAAGACCAACCTGGCACCCAGCTGGATTATTAATGGGATGGATGCCTTTGGGTGTAAGCCTGTGAGGTTCCTCTCAAATGCCTTCTGACTTGTCTCGGGGTTTAAGAGCCAAAATTTGATGAAAAACTGAGAAAGTGAATGAGCTATGATTTGAGTGCTATAGAACTACTGTATGGGGAGTCTGGTAAGAATTGTTTTAATATTTATTACACATTAGTTGTCAGGAACTGTGTTCGGCTGCATGTACAAGAGAGTGCAGAAGACAGACATGATTCTGTATCTATATCTGATGATATCTATTTATGAAATTGTGGGAAAAAAAGAGTATGATGAGAGAGAATGCTAACTGGGATTATCTCATTTAGATGGAGTGACCAGTGAAGACCTCTTTGAGGAAGTGATATTTGGTTTAGAACTGAAGGATTCTGGGAGCTGGTCATATAAAAGTAGGGCCGACGTGGGGCAATTCCGGTCAATGGCAGCCGCTCGGGCAAAGGCCCTGAGGTGGGCAAAAACTTGCCATATTTGATGCCATATTTGAAAAGCCTGTGTGACTGCAGTGTGGCACAAAAGGAAGAGAGTAGAAAGCGAGTTGCAGAGTAAGGAAGCGCCCAGATAACGAGGGGGTTGGAAGTCACCCTGAAAATTTCAGATTTTATTCTCAATGGCAATGGAAATGCATTAGTGGCGACGGAAGGAGTGCTGGCCTCAGAGAAAGGAGGGGACAGTGCAATGCTGTGTGCTTCCCCATGTCGGCAGCAGGGCCACTGGCATCTGCAGCGTGTCCTCCGAAGATGGCATGCTCAGCATCACTGAGTGAGGTAGCAGAAGGATCTTAATGGTTCCATCGTGCACCACTCCGGGCGACTGCCGAGTCATGTCTAGAGCTCCAGGCCACGACAGTCCACTGAGGCCACTCCCCTGCTAAAACATGGGAGGGATAGAAAGAAAGAGGAGCCCCTTCAGTGCATCTTTCGAAGGCAAATATATGTGTTTTCCCCCCACACCCCCAGCAATCACAGAGCTAACATCTTGTTTGAAAAGATTATTTCTGCTAATGAACAAGGTTCTGGTAGTACCCCAGACTAGGACAAGTCCCTGTTATTATCTGCTAGAGTGTTTATTTCTCCATGATTTAGCCAACATATGATATTTGGTGGCATTATCAAAGAGCGATATTGGTGTTTAAAGACTGCTCTTTGTCTCTATTTCTGTTCAGATTCTCCCCAGGATCTGAGGGCGCTGGATGGGTTGGGGGCAGATATTAGGATTCTGACTCCTCCTATCCCGGATTAAATCAAGAAGCAGGGCAGAGGGACATGTGAAAGTATAGCATAATTCTTACTGAAGAATGCTAGAAGTTTCTGTGTGAGTTTGAGAGAGAAAAGCAGGGAGGATCTTAGCCTGAAACAGAGGGGCCCGTCAGTCCATCAGTCCACTGGTAGAATCTCTGCGGATCCTGGCTGTTGGGCATTGACTTGTACTTCTTCCTGCAACCTATCTCCCCTCTGCACCTTCTTTTATCTTTAGTGGAAGACCATAGGTATGTTAAGTCTACAGATGGATTCAATGTGGGAAGATTTGCTGCATTTACAACAGCAAGCACAACATTTGCTAAGAGCTTACTTTGAAACTCAGGACTATTTTAAGTGTAACAAGGGCTTTGACTTACTTAGTGCTCACAATGCCCTGTGAAATAAATACTGTTCTGATCAGGCCCATTTTTATAGATGAGAAAACTGTGGCACCGAGGAGGGACAGTGGCCTGTCCAGTTCACACAGCTCATAAGTAGAGGTGCTGGGATTTGGACCCCAGGCACTTTAACTTAAGAACCAGAAACCCCTAAGCATCATGCACCACTTTCTCTCCTCCCCATCCTCGATGTGGTGTGTTTTTTCACTCATTTGAATCTTTGCCAACTTCAGTAAAATTTTTATTTAAAAAAGATGATTCTATAGGGTTTTTGTCTGAGTTATTTCAGGATACTTTCAAGGTGTTTTTTGTTTTTGTTGTTTGGTTGTATGTATGGTGGAATTCTTAAAATTATACATTCCTATGATCACTTCTGAACTTTAAACTTGCCATTTTTCGTAAGTATGAGTAAAGCCATATGTGAGTTCAAAAAGCACATTCACTCTGCACATCTCGAAAAGATAGTGAGAAGCTCATGCAGTCATTCTGCTCTCATCTGTCACGCTGTCTCCTGAGTGCAGAGTAGGATGTGGGCAGAAGTGTCTGGACAGGAGACAGTGCCAGGTTTTGGAGTCTAACGGGAAGGGGCCCCGTCACGCTAGGGAATTTGGATGACTTGAAGCTTCAAACCCTCCAACACAAGTTTTTAGGCGAGAAAGTGAGACCTCCGAGTTTGTTTTTATCAGGTGGTTCTGGCGTCATTCTGCAGGGTAATCTGTGCTCGGGAAGGCTGGTGGGAGGGAGAGCAGTTAGGGTGCCATTGCCCTAGGGCAGGTGAGAGGTAATAAACGTCTGCCCTAAGACAATAACAGGAAAAATAGAAATGGAGAGGGTGTGCTGATGTGAGAAACAGGTGTGGAAAGATCAACAGGCCTGGGTTCAATGTTGCGGGAGAAAGAGGGAGGAGTTGAAGCCATCACCAGAGAGACTGACGGCAAGTGAAACAGGTAGTATGGGGGGAGGAGGGGCTTGGGGGGGGGGGAAGAAGGTGGCCGGGAAATAAATCTGGTGTTGCTTTGGCTCAGGTGGGGAGCCAGAATGACAGCCACAGAAATGCCACAGCATGAGGGAAATGCTAATGAAATCTGAAAAGTAGGGCTCACCGGTAAAATGGAAAACAGAGTTTAATGAGAGGTTTATAGGGTTTGTATCAGAGCATGATTGGGACTGCCACCAAGCACTTGGGAGTTACTGGCATATAAATGGTATTCGAAGCCAGAGAAAAGGTGAGGTCAGTCCAGATAGAGGTCCCATCTTTAGTAAAAAAACAAACCAATAGGACAATAGAGTTCCCATTTTTACTAAAAAAACAAACCAATAGGACAATCAGTTAAATTTGAATGTCAGATCAATGACAAATAACTTTTTAGCATGTTCCACCTGATGTTTAGGACATACTTATCCTAGAAATGATTTCTTTATGTGAAATTCAAATTTAACTGAGCACCATGTGTTACACCTGACAACCACATCACAGGCTGCAAACAAAGGCCTTTAGGGACCAGAGGGCCATTGCTGGAGGACCTGGTGTGTGAGGCACAGTGCAGGGTGGGGCAGCTCTGGGTGCAGGGGTTTGGCTGGCCTCTAGGGTGTCCAGGATTCTAATGTTTCAAAAATATGATGAAATAGATATATTTTAATGTGGACTATCCCCATTTTAAAAGGGGGCAACAGAGAAGAGAAAAAACATAGTGAGGTCCATGGGTTCCATAGGGCATATCAGCCACTGGTTTGCAACCTCTGATCTAATCCCTGGAGAGGGGGTGGGGCAGATTTCTACCCCATAAATTACAGTGATTTGCAGTGTTAAGGGTAAATAGTACTTGGGTGTGGGCAAAGGATAGCAGCAAGGGATTGATTGCCTCATGCAAAAGGTGAGATGTGGACGCGACTCCATAGTCTTGCCCCCCAAGACCTGGACACCCCCCGCCGGCCCCTCTCCCGGCAGCCGGCTGGTGGGCAGAGCCCACAGCGCTGCGCCCAGCTTTCCCCGCGCTCGCGGGGGCCTGAGAAAGATCAGGCGACCCCACCAGCGTTTCAGCCCTGCAGGCTTTCATCAGAAAATTGTGGGCGGAAACTTCCCGGGGTTTGCTCTGAGCGTCTTGCCTTTGAGGCTTCTCAGCTTCAGATGCAAAGTGAGTGGGTGTCTCTTTGAGAAGCAGAAAGAGAGAAGGAAAGAGAGAACGAAAGAGAGGTGTTTCCCTTGGCGATGGAAACTCTATAAAGAGAGAGCCGGCTTGTCTTCTCTCGAGCAGCCAGAAAAACAGCTGTGCCAGCCTTGGCCCTGACACCTTCGCTGGGGGCTAGCCCGAGGAACCGGCTGCCATGCAGCAGCCCTTCAGTTACCCGTACCCCCAAATCTACTGGGTGGACAGCAGTGCTAGCTCTCCCTGGGCCTCTCCGGGCTCGGTCCTCCCGTGTCCGTCCTCTGTGCCGGGAAGGCCTGGGCCGAGGAGGCCGCCGCCGCCGCCGCCGCCAACACTACCACCGCCGGCGCCCTTAGCTCAGCTGCCGCTGCGGCCGCTGAAGACACGGAGGGACCACAACACAGGCCTGTGTCTCCTTGTGATGTTTTTCATGGTTCTGGCGGCCCTGGTGGGGCTGGGGCTGGGGATGTTTCAGCTCTTCCACCTACAAAAGGAGCTGGCTGAACTCAGAGAGGTAAGCTAGTGTAGACAGCTCTGCTGCAGCGGAGGCCCGAGGGATGCCGAGGCCCAGAGGGGCCGTGGCCTCGCTTGCAAAGTATTTTCTAGTTCTTTCCCCCATCCCCGTCTTAGAAATGGATCATTCTAGTCGTTCTATTCCAGAGGCGGAGAAACGGAGGCTCAAATGAGTCAAAGGAGTATTTGCTCTCTTGTAGAGGATCAGGGCCCAGATAGGAATGGCACTTAACAATTCTTCCTTTCTCGGTTGTCAAGGCCACCTGCTGAACCCCTACTAGAGGTTAGTGATTCAAGAAAGAAAAGGAATTTGGAGTCTTGCTTAGAAGTGAATTTGTTTAAATGAGCAAAATAATTTCCCTGAAAATGCTTAAAAATATTATAACTATTCCAAATCACAAAACCAGGGCATGGTGAGACATGATTGCATGACCAGAGTCTGAGTTAGGAGAGGTTCTGAGGTTCCATTTCCTTCTCAGGTTTATTTGGTTTGTTTGACAACTTTGCCTCCTCTAGCTTAAAGAACTTCATATTTATTATGCATCTTTTTTTTGGTCTCTCTCTTTTGCCAGTCCACCAGCCAAAGTCCTAGAGCATCATCTTTGGAGAAGCAAATAGGTGAGTCTTTTTATGCGTGTATATTGAGTTTCTAAAGACAGTCCTCATTGCTGAACCATGTTGGTTGAATGCCTTGAATTCCATCCCATTCTTGGACACATGTATACTACAAAACAAATCCTGGCTAATTCGGAATCTTTGCTCATTTTCATTCCTTGAGCTGCCCTAACATCGAAGTGAATTTAATCATTCAAAATCAGTGTAACTGAGTACAGCACACAATTCAAATAATTTCCATTCGACTTTGGAAAGAGACAACACATATACAGCTGGCTCCAGGCCTGTCCCTTCCTCAGGCCTCCTGGTTTCCATGAACAGGGCAGTGGCTGTAACTCCCAGGGAGATGGGGGGTGTAGGGGACAAAGACAGATGTTCCGGGAAAAGTCGTCTCTTCTTTAAACTCTCTGAGAGATTACTCAGGAGTCAAGCTTTACTTAAAAAATTTTTCTAGGATATATTTAAGCTTTTATTTATTTATTTATTTATTTATTTATTTATTTATTTATTTGGCGGGGAGGGGCAGAGGGAGAGGGAGGGAGAGAATCTTAAGCATGTTCCACACCCAGCACAGAGCCTGATGCAGGGCTCCATCTCACGATCCTGAGATCATGACCTGAACTGAAATCAAGAATCAGATGTTTAACTGACTGTGCCACCCAGGTGCCCCTTTAAGCTTTTAAAAAGTATGCAATTAATCATCCACATTAAGGTTGTTCTTTTGCACTCACTGGCAGTCTTGGGGGCAAGACCTTAGCCATTTCTCAAGGGCTATTCCAGCTTCCCCCACAAAGGCAATCATGAGCTACCTTCAATAATAAAAGAAAGCCCTTTTATGAGATTCAGGACTAGGGAGGAGATGAAAATGTTGAACACTGACCTTGTGTGAAGTTTCAGGTCATAGTTTGGAAACTATGGGCTGGTAGATTTAGGATGCTCTGGTTCATTCAACTAAGATTCACTGAACTTTGGATTTGATAAGAGTTGGAAGGGAGCTTGGAGCAAACGTGGTTCAGTCATCTCACTTTTTGGAAGAGAAACAGAATACCAGACAGATTAGGGGATATGCCCTAAACTGCTAGTGTGGAACTGGAGCTAGAAGCACAGGCTCCTGGTGCTTTGTTGCCTACAGGGCTTTCCAGCATATAGACTGGTGCCCTATGAAATAGGGAAATTTCCATCTGTCTATGATGTCCATGGAATGAGAAATAAAGATGAGAAGCAAGATGCCTCTGCAAAGACAATAGGTTAATCTTGGGAAGAAAATGGAAGACAGCGCTGGCCATCCATTGGTGGGGGAGCCTGTTCCAGTTTCTCTTATGTGCCTATTGTAGGTGACCGAAGTCACCCTCCTGCTTCAGAATGTAAGCTCTGGAGGAGCCATCCCTTGGATGCTCTGGTCTCTAGTTCTAGGTCCAAGTCCCTAAGTGTTAGAAAGTCCAGATGTATTCAAGCAGGGTAGGAATACTTGTTAGAAAAATAAAACCTTAGGAGGATTTCTAAAATAAAATAGCTTTGAAAATCAGTGGAATGTGGCTGGTGAAACAGGTCCCTAATTACTCATCTTTCACCCACTCTCTGGGATCATTTTAGCGATTAAAAGTCAAGTGAACAGATGAGTCAGGTCTACCTCTTCCAGTAAACAAGTATCTTCTTACCAACCCGGATGGACCAGAGATTGGTGAATTTCTCCATGGAGAACAAAGTAGCAACTTTATTAATAGGAAAAGAGATGCAAATCAAAACAAAGGGATATCCATTTTCATTCATCCCGTTAGTAAAGATTAAAAAAAAAAAAACAGATTGGCAAAAATGTGAGAGAAAAATTTTGCTTAAACATTAGTTGACAGCCAGGGAACATGTAAATTGCTATAACTTTTCTGAAGACCAGTTGGAAAAAATGTACCAAAGGATTAAAAGTGTTAATTTACCGGGGCGCCTGGGTGGCTCAGTTGGTTAAGCATCTGCCTTCGGCTCAAGTCGTGATCCCAGGGTGCTGGGATTGAGCCCCATATTGAGCCCCTTATGGAGCCCCAGAGTGGGTTCCCTGCTCCTAGGGGAGCCTCTAGAGCCTGTGGAGCCTGCTTCTCCCTCTCCCTCTCCCTCTGCCTGCTGCCCCTCCTGCTCGCGCTCACACACACACTCTCTCTCTGTCAAATAAATAAATAAAATCTTTAAAATAAAAAGTGTTAATTTACCATGTAATCTCATCACTAAGAATTTATCTTAATAAGATAATCAGAGATATACCCAAAAACTCATAAATAAGGGTGTTCATCATTTTCTTATAAGGCTATTTATAATAAACAAGTCAGAAGAAATCTAAATGCCTCTTAACAGGGGATTAAATACATCATGATATATTCAGAGGGCATCATATGCAGCAAATGAAATCCATATAATTACATTTAAGGCCATGGAGATTGTGTGTTCTATATTGTTAGATAAAAAAGACAAGTTATAAAACAGTATGCTTAGTATAAATTGACTATATAAGTGTATGTGCATATTTTTATATTCTTAGTAAAGAATTAGAAGGATTTATACTTCAACAAATTAACAGTGATTTTCTCTGGGATGTACTATCATAGATTATTTAAACAAACTTATTTGCTCTTTTTTCATTTTCCATTTTTCTACAGTTAACTCATTAAGTCTTTTATTCATTCACAAATGTTCTTGAGTGCTTCTTTTGTCCCGGGCTGGGTGCTGAGTGTTGGTGATGACTGAGAACCAGAGAGACAAGGGTCCTGCCCTTAGGGAGCTCTTAGCGTGCAAGAAAGGGTAAACAAAAGCAAGCAAGCAGACAATATAATTTCCAAATTGTACTAAGCGGGATGTAAGATAGAGTGGTCTGGAAAGTCCCCTCTAAGGAGGTGTTGTGTGTGCGTGCGTGTGTGTGGGGTGGTGTGGGAGGATAGGGGAGAACATTCCAGCAGTGAGAATGGCATGTGCAAAGGCCCCGGGGGTAGGAAACATTCATCACGGAAGTGTAGTATCTATTTCCAGTTTATTTCAGCATTTATCCAGCAGATATTTTTACTGAGGACCCTCTATGAGAATCACACTGTGCAAGGTTCTGCGAGGGATAGAAAGATATGCAACCTGTGGTTCTCTGTTCCATTTCCTGTCAGTACATGGCTGAATGCCAGACGAGTTGCACAAATGGTTTGTGGTATAGGAATGTAGAGGAGACTCAGTTTTGCCTTTCCTGTTCGCTAACACCTCATTCATGGTGGGTGGTCTTGGGTGGCTAAAGAGGTCATGATTGCTCAGGTCATGCTCTCAGCTGATGGCGGCAATCTCACGCCACAGGGGAGTTTTGCAGGCTAATTGCAATGAGCTTGATGTGGATGAGGGCTTTTCTGTGAATCTTCCTTAAATGTCTTAGCTGAATTCATTAGCTAAGTGGTGGCTCTCTTTGGTTAACATATTTGAAGTCAGAGAAATAATGTCTACTTTGGGAGCTATTGCCTATTTTAATGCCTCCAATTTAATTTAGCAAATATTTACTGGTCACATGCCCTGAGTTAGAAACTGAGCTAAGTACTCTTGCGGATTAAACATATAGTAGGAAATTTGCCATTTATTTGGGGCGGGGGATAAGGCAAGCTATACAGTTACCACAGAAATGGGGAGCCAGAACCGACAAAAGAGGTAAAGGCAAAGTGATTCTAGGTTTCAAAGGAGGGAAAAACCATATTCGATTAAAAAGTCCTGGGAGGATTTCCCCAAGAAAGAGGTATTGCAAGTGGTATGTATAGGGTTGATAGGAATTTGCCACAAAGATCTGTTTGGAGGGCATTCTGGGCAGATTAACAGCATGAGCAAAGGCATGGGGGCTGGAAGCTGGGTGTGTTCAGGTTACATCAGAACTAGTGTTGTGCAGCCTTGGCTGACGTGAGCAAGCAGAGGAGGTGAGGCTGGACAGACAGGCAGAGATCATGTGGCTGGGGAAACTTTTACACAAGTATACATTCAATGGGGAGCTATTCAAGGCATTTGAGATCTGAGGATGATTAATTTGGGCAGATGGTTGAATGCCACTGTGGGGGAAGATCTAGGGGCCAGGAGGTGAAATCATAGTCTTCTTTGGCCTCTATCCTGTGGAGTCCTAGAGGCAGCTGAACTGGAGTAGAAAAAACCCTAATTTGAAGCCAGGAGACTTGAGTGTCCATCCTATCCTGACATTGAGTAGCTGGGTCTTCTTGGACAAATCACCCAACTTCTAAGCTCATTTAGCGATCTATAAGGTGGGACAGTAATCTCTATCTCACAGGACTGTGGCAAGTTCAAATGCAGTAACTGATATGATAGCTCTTTATCAATCAAACTTTTTATTGTTCTTTTGTGACATAATTGTGCATATGTCTGTCTCAATTTGGTTTATTTTTTACCTCTTTGATTATGAAGTACATGTTGCTGTGAGTTCTACAGTCTGGACTTGAATGATTAGTATATATATGTTAGACTGTTGTCATTTATGTTTTTTAAAAAAAATCACTTTTATTTAAATGACCAGTTCGGAGTCCCAACAAAAGAATAGTTAGTATCTCATTTTTACATATATCTTTCATCTCTCTATGATACAGGTCAACCCAATCCACCCTCTGAAAAAAGGGAGCTGAGAAAAGTGGCCCATTTAACAGGTCTGTATCTGGAAGGTACATGGGGCTTGGGAAAGCCTTTGACAGGAAGAGTAGCTGGTTGGGTACTGTGCTCAGAGAGAGTTGCTACTTTCTGGTGACAGTATTTAACACCCAAGAATAGTCCCATCTTTCTAGTCAAGTCAACCTCGCACCCATACTGAGCCCCTGTGCTAGTCTAGGCCATGTTCTGAACTGGCAAAATGGAGCTGATTATGACATGACCCCCACCCAGGAGGAGCTCACTCTTTTCAATCATTCCAAAGACCCTTAGAGGATTTGGGGCATGGGTTCAAGAGGTGAGATCTGGAAAGATAGGGAGTGATCAATTATTTTAGTCAGTGTTTTTCTGGTTTTCTGGAAGAGCTTCACTCTGCTTTGCATGAGTAGATGGAGGAGTGAGAAGAAGGACCCAGTCCTGGCACTGGTGGACTTCCTGCATGTGGCCAGGTAGTGGAGTGAAGTGATTTGAAAGCATTGTGGTGTGAGCATTCCCAGGGTACAGTCCATGAATATCTGAAAAGTGGATAAGTATCACAGAAAGTGGTATGCCACTGTCCCTGGAATTATTTAGTCAGAGGCTGTGGAATGATCCAGTTTGGATCACCAGATATTTATTGAACACATGTTGTGTGCCGAGCCTTGTGGACATGTAGATTAATAATACATGGTTCCTGCCTTCAAGGAACTTAAAGTCTAATAGGGAAATACAGGTACATAAGTGATAATTTCAGTATTGGAGAGTGTTCTCTGCTTAAGGTATGAATATACTGTTGTGGGGACATAAAAGAAAGGGGATTTTAGCCCAAAGTGGGGGTACTGAAGACTCTTTAGTATAGGTGAGGAGTGGACCACATGATCCCTAAGGGTTCTTCCCAACTTTAGAATTTCCTTGGGTTTCACTTTTTTCCACTTGCACTTTGGAGAGACCTCAAAACCGAGAAGTTTTGGTGTTAGTTCTGAAGATCATAGAATCTCTGTTCCAGAGAACTAAAATAATCTCAATAATGTCTCATTGTAATTGATTAGGGTATATATTATTGTCCCAGTTGTGTAGATGATAAAAGTGAAGCAAGCAATTTGATAGAGGTGTCACAGGAATTCAGTGATGGATCGAGTCTGATCCATTAGCCAGCTCTGTATGGGCTATGTCATTTTGGTTATTTGCTCAAGGAAAGGCCCACAGTTTTGCCTTGGAAGCTTCATTTGTTGGGTGCATGAGCATTCCTGGCTGAAAGCTCCTCTCTGGTTTGATTTCAGGCAAGCCCAACTCAAGATCCATCCCTCTGGAATGGGAAGACACATACGGAATTGCCCTTGTCTCTGGGGTGAAGTATAAGAAGGGTGGCCTTGTGATCAATGATACTGGGTTGTACTTTGTGTATTCCAAGGTGTACTTCAGGGGTCAGTCCTGCAACAACCAGCCCCTGAGCCACAAGGTCTATATGAGGAACTCTAAGTATCCCCAGGATCTGGTGCTGATGGAGGGGAAGATCATGAACTACTGCACTACTGGCCAGATGTGGGCCCGTAGCAGCTACCTGGGGGCGGTATTCAATCTCACCAGCGCTGACCGTTTATATGTCAATGTATCTGAACTGTCTTTGGTCAGTTTTGAGGAATCTCAGACATTTTTTGGCTTATATAAGCTCTAAGAAAAGCACTTTGGGAATTCTCTCCATATGGTTCCCTGTTACAGGCACTGAAAATATGGTCTTGAATGAGAGTCTTCTTAAGCCCACTTGAGGTCAAGTGAGAAGACATGAGCCAAGAGTATCTAGAGACCACAGGGTCCAGCAGGTCTATACTTCCTCACCTCATGGCCCAGCCAGGAGGGGGAGTATGACTGAAGAACTTGAGACTCTGGGCTGCCGTGTGAAAGATGCAGAGGCAGGAAGAAGCAGCTACCAGAGTGTTCTACACTCATTTTAAGAGTCCAAAAGCATTTTGGCACATTGAAAAGGACACCTGTTAACTCACCTCTTAGGGTGGGTCTACTATCTACTATCTACCTCAGGGGAGGCTGTCTTTCAGATCCATGGATGTGACGTGTGTGTATAAGGGTTGGAAAAAGAGGACTAGTCTTGCATGATAAGCTTAAAGAGACCAAAGGCCAGTGTCGCACTGGAAGCATCTTTACTTCTAAAGGCAGAGCTTGAGCCACCAGGTGATGCTAAGACAGAAGTAAGGGGGATCTTTTGGGAAGTTGTTCCATTCCCCACACAGCGTGTACATTTCCAGTGCAATTTTCAGGGTATGTGTGTGTGTGTGTGTGTGTGTGTGTGTGTGCATGTGACTAAAAGAGTTATGTAAGAAGAGACAATGTGGAGATTGTGAAGGATATGTTAGGAAAATATGGGTTGCATTTAGTGGTAGATTTTGAATACTTCTTGGCAACTGACTCAGTTGTCCTCAAAATAGTCCTCAAGACTCTTTAATTGTCAGCTGTTGATGCTGTTTTCCTATAATATAATCAGTATTTATATACATTTTGTGTATTTTAATAAAAAGAATATGTGTAATAAAAATTATATTTTAGAATACAGGTCAACATTATGAATGTACTTTTTGGAAATCACTAAAATTTGGGTTTTTTTTTTCCCTTATTATTTCTTTCCTCCATGGCTTCTTCACTCCTTTTGCCTTAAGGCCACGTTAAGAATTCACTGGAGTGAGAACTGTGATGCATATCTATTGTTGCCAGACACATCTCTGCCCCAGTCTCTTTCCATTATCCAGAGTTTTTATTACCTATGTATATTTTTTTAAGATTTTATTTATTTATTTGAGAGAGAGAGAACAAGAGACAGAGAGCACGAGAGGGAAGAGGGTCAGAGGGAGAAGCAGACTCCCCGCCGAGCAGGGAGCCCGATACGGGGCTCGATCCCGGGACTCCAGGATCATGACCTGAGCCGAAGGCAGTCGCTCAACCAACTGAGCCACCCAGGAGCCCCTTTTATTACCTATATTATTGCCAATGCTAAGCTCACCCAACTTTCAACAGGTTTGATGACAACTTCCCCCAGGCTCCTCCAGGAGCAGAGCCATAGCATAGTGGAAAGGGCACTGACTTTGGACTGAAAAACCTGAACTTGAATCTTTGCTCCTCTACTTTCTAAATGCAATCACTGGGTGAGTCACTTGACTTCTCCTGGACAAAAATGACTGATATGTATATCAAGTATCTGATACATGGCGTCTATCATTTTAATAAGCCACTCTATGAGAGTCACTTCTTGCTCCAGAAGAAACCACTGACCTGAGGCATCCATCCAAACACCTGGTTTCTTAGATACTCCTGTTCTTCCCTCACAATGACCTTTTCCTTTTTCTTCGACTGCTCACTACCATAGCCTCCCCCGAGACTTTGTCTTTGTTAAAAACTATGGTATTTCCTTTACAATTTGATTTCAGACATCTTATTTTCACACCATCTCCTATTATTCCAGCTCAATTGCTCCAACATTTTGTCTCCTAAAATGTGTCTGTTTTTACCACATTGAGACCTCTGATAAACTCTATCATTTCCTTACATATCCATCAGCTCCGTCTTATTTTCACTCCTCTCTCTGACAAGCTTAGATTCTACCCTCTGTCATTACAATCAGTATCTTGGAAAATTTCTCAATTCCAGAATATTCTGTGTCCTTCACTGTATTCTCCTTGCAAAACTCCCGTTTCTTTTAAGCTGGCGTCCTACAAGCTGGATGTTGCTTAGAGAAAAATTAGCCAAACAGACAGACTGGTTTCAGTTTATTTTTATCTATCATCTACCTAAATCAATTACTCTTTATCACTGATTTATTTCTATCTTTTGATTGATTTGAATAAGTAATACATGTACATAGTACAAATTTTAAAAGGCACACAAAGATATAGGATGGCAGTAAGTCCTCTTTTCACTTTTCCCATGGCCCCATTTCTGCCCACAGAGACTATCACTGTCTCCTTATGTAGGGTTCCAGAGATGGTCTATATGTATGACATCAATTTACATCTGGGTTTCCCAACCTTGGTTCTATTGACATTCTGAGCTGGATAATTCTTTGTTGTGGGGGCTGTCCTGTGCACTGCAGTATGTTTAGCAGTATCTCTGCCTTCTATCCACTAGATGCTGGTAGCATTGTCCTCTCCTCCATATGTGATAACCAAGAATATCTCTAGGCATTGCCAAATGTGCCCAGGCTGGGGATAGGAAGAAAAAAATCAGCCCTGCTTGAGAAACACTGCTTTATATTAGTGATCACAGATCTCAAATGGACATTCAACGCTGCCTACCACTTCTTCTTCAGTTCCCTGCCAACCATGTTTTTCCATTGTTTGAGACAGTTACATCATATCTTTTCCTCTTGCAAACCCCTCCTCCCATTATGGAACCTCACTTATACCACCAGAACACACTACCCACATCTGCACGATCTCTTTCTTTTATCCTTATAGTGGAAGAAGAGGACCATCTCTTCATTTGTGCACTAGATCCATTTCTATTCCCCTACTTTGCCTCTTTAAAATTGTTCTTCTCTCTTCTGGATTGTCAAATCATCTCTGTCTATGAAGTGATTTCTATCAGCATGAACATATGTTCAAATATCCTTTTTCAATAAAAGACAGCCCAGCCCAAACCAAAAAAATCCCAAACCTTTCTTTACCTTTCCTCTTCTCCAGTGATGGTTGCATTTCTCATTTTCCTGGTAGAGACAAACATCTGAGAAGGTTGTCTCCACACACATGGGCTCTTTCCTTAGCCAGGAATAGTCTTCTTCAGGCTCCTCATGTGCCTGGCTTCTTCTTATCTTTCAGGCCTTAGTTTAAATGTCACCTCCTCATTCTTAGAGCTCCTCTCTTTCTCATTATTTTATTTCTTTTTAGTTCCTTATTAGTAACTAGCATAACTTGTGGTTATATTATTTATTTGACCACTTAAAAATGTTTTTCCACTAAAATAAAGTTCCCCAAACAAGACCTTTTCTGCTTTGTTTACCACTGTATCCTCAACACCAAATCCAGTGCTTGGCATATATTAGGAACTCAATAAATATCTGTTGACTGGATAACCTTAATTATAAAACAAATGTTTCTTAATTTGGGTTATGTGTGTATGTTTCTCAGAGTAGTGAATATATTCACTACTAGTCGTAGTGTTGCCTCATGAATATATGTGTGTGTTTCTCCAGCTTTGAGTAGATTATCTAATGGGAATTGGAGGCTACAGATGGAAAAAATAGTGCATCCTCATTCTTAGCACTGGAAAGCAAGAAAAATCTATTTGGTGTCTGGCATTACCAGGAATTATTCAGGATACTGTTGAGGGAAACTGCTGGGTAACTAAAGCTGAACTTGTCACTTAGAAGATATTCAATAAATATTTGTTGAATAAATTAATTAACAAAACAAATGTCCAGGCTGGAGTGTGTCACCTGCTCTCCTTAAAACTCTTCTGTTGATTCATCTGCTTCCTGACCAGGTACCTCATGGAGAAAGTCAGGGAGGTATTCACCCTTCTTCTGGCTGCTTGTCTGTATTATGGACCTTTAAAAAAAATCACTTTTATTTAAATGACCACTTTTATTTAAATGACCTCACAATGAAGTCCACCTCACCCTTCTTCTCCCCGTTTGGCTCCAACCATCAAGTATACCGGTTCTAAGGGTAATGGGAAGTTTTCTGGACCTTTTTTTTTAAATCAATAGATCCTTCTAGATAATGGCACCAAAGCAAAAAGAAAGTAGGAATGGCACTGGGGCATCCCGAAATGACATAGCAATCAGCTAGCAGTGCTATTACCGACACTTTTATCTCTCTAAGTCTGAGCTCTACTAGGATGCCTTTGGGATTTCCTGAAGATAGGTCCATAACTTACTAAGCTCTAGGAAAGAGACGTTAACAGTTCCTTCAGGAAACTTGACTTACTTTGCCTCAGTAGGAACATGAAGAATGCCAAAAAATCAAAACTTTCTGATGAGCTCATTAAAAGTGGGATCTGCCATCATTACTTTTGAAATGCTAAACTCAAAGTGAACACTTGAAAAAAAGAAGAAGGAGAGGATTATTGCTGGTTCAGTAGTTTGAGGTTTTCTTTCTTTTCAAACAACCAAAAACATACAAAACCCATGTTTTTCCTTAGCACCCCCAAGGTGGTGACCTTATATTCTCTGAAGTAGGTTTTGACTTACCACAGTTTACTAGGAAATTAGTTCTACATTATGAGTGTGACTCATCTGAACCAACAGATCACTGGAAGACGGGAATTGGAGAGAGAAGACTGACTTCTCTGAGCTGGACTGTAAGATTTCCTTAGGGTTAAGCCATAGACATTCCCTTGTCTTTATCTAAAAAGTATGCCAGCCATATGTTAAATTATATTTTTCAAAGGGGTCTGCTTATGTTCTGGTATTAGTAGGGATAAATTTTTACTTTCTGTAAAAATTTCTGTTTTTTCTTTTCTCCCCTCCCTCCCCGCACTTGGATCATCCAGAGGCAGAATGAGGTGGCCTTGGGAAATTAGAATCAGAACCCCATTCCTTAGGGTCTTCAGACTCAGAAACAAACCTTATTTGGAAATGTCATAACTGTAGTTGGTAGCCAGGAGCCTTTGGGGTTCACCTAAAAGCCAACATGCCTTGGAAATATAGACAGCTAAGTGGGTATTCGGCTCCTTAGAGTTCACCTCAGTGGTGACTTTCTCACTATTGCCAAAGCATCATCCTTATTGGGAGACATTTCTCCACAGTTCTAACTGTACGTCTTCGGAGAGGAGCACAAGGCAGATATCCCTCCTCTCCCACTTGGAAGCTCCTTTGGCTCTATGGGGTCACCTTTTCTTCTGCTTCTCGATTGAATAACATGAACTCAATGTCATATTCTGTGGAAAGTCAAGTCTTCTCTCCAGTTTCCTGAAAATTTCAGGGAGCACCCTCATTCTCTTGGGCAGCCCACATTATAACGGGCCTCTTAGAAATCATACAAAGCAACCTCTCTTTTAAGGCCGAAGTTTTCATTACCACATTTCCAACAGGTGGGATTCCATTTCCAACACATCCTTAATTTGAAAACTTCCTGGAGAGGGGCTCACTGAACTGTGATGGAGCCCATATCTGCACTGGACTGTATTACATTTTAGAAAATTCTTTCTCAATTTGACTGAAATCCTCTACACTGTAACTTCCACACATTGGATATAGTTCTTTTCTGCTTAATATTCCTGCAGTATTTTATAGATTGTAAAGCTTTCTTATATGCTTTATCTTATTTAATTTTCATTACAACCTTGGAAGGTAGATTGTTGTCTTCATTTTATACACAAAAACAACTGAGACACTGAAAATTTATGAGTCTTGCTTAAGGTGACGTGGCTAATAAATGGCGGAACTGGGACTAAACCTTAGTCATCTAACCATACATCTGATGTTCTTTCCAAGTGCAGAGATTTCTTAGCACTGTACCTTGTGTGATGGCACTCAACAT